>NC_090727.1:181335026-181375026 GCF_036898095.1 Palaemon carinicauda | reverse complement strand
TAAACTGTTTTAAAATTAACTTACTTAGACTTACTTAGAAGAAGCAACCTACCAAGTCTAAATATTACAACACATTGAAGACACATTTGATTAGAACAGGAATGTGTGTTAATAACAGTACCACACCAACAATTGGTGGCAGCGAATAAAACTCTAAGAACCAGAGAAAGATCTTCAAGAACCAGCGTTCAACATAAATCAACTTTAGTATCATGAGAATCAACAGTAATGAATCTACAATTTTGACGAAGTATCTACATCCACCGAAGAAATGAAAACATTGAATACCAACAAATAAATGTTATACAAACTGAGGAACTGGATCTTCAATCAACATCTCAAGAAAACCAAGGACTGACATTCAACGTTTATTAAACATTCGAGAATCATATCCAGGAATTTCTACATTCAACATTACAACGGGAAATCGGACCGAAAACATTCACCCAAACATCAAAACTTTCGCAAACCAGTGAGAGAGAGAGGAAATGACGACATCACCCTTCGCCCATATAAACCCAAGCTAAGAACATTTCTTTATTCATTTCAGTTTTAGACAGTGAAGTGTAGTTATCACGAGTCAATCGTCCATTATTGCTGGGGTGAGTTGTTTCTTAATCTTCATTTTTTCTTTCATTAAAGGAAACTGTATTCAACTTCGAATTCTCGTCGTGAATTTTTTTTTCTCTCTGTGCTAATTCCGTTTTCTTTCAGAAGTTCTCGGGAAATATCTTTATATTTGTATCATTGTATTGGGGGATTATGTTATGATCTTTATTTGAATAGTGTTTATGTGTTTACGCAGTGGACGTCTGTATTCATATAGAGATTTTGATAGGATTGCAAGGAATCGAAGTGATAAAAAACAAGTTAAAGTCAACATGACACCTCCTGTCAGCCCAAGTAACCCCAACCCCGGCTCGAGTAACCCCATCCCGGCTCCCATTGTTACGTTAGTTAATGCACGATCACCTATCATTCCTTTTCAAGGTCGGGTCAACGGCTTCTTATTTCAGAATGTTGAGTCGTGGATTTCTTCCATCGACGCCCATTTAAATGCTAAACAAATTATAGACCCATTTGTACAATTACAAGAAGCTAAAAGTTTTATAGACTTTTCTAAAGGAGATGCGAGTGCGTATTTGAGGGGAGTTTCGTTTCAAGAGGCAGTTACATGGGTCGATATCAAAGTTAGGCTACGTGCGGTCTATGGAGGTGAGGAAGCCTTGGATGTAGTTTTAACATTAAGAAATACACTTAATCAAGCCACTATGACTCGGCTTAATGTTATTGAGAGAGCAGCTCTCATTGTCGATAGGCTAAACGAGTATCAAGATATTTTAGGTAATTCCACTTGGGTTACTAGAGATAACATCTCAGTGAAAGATTTCTTACGATTAATGTTTTTAACTTGCAGGACACTTATGTTGCCTGAAGCTTTAGTGCGGTGTTTTGATAAAAAGTTAACGCCAGCAAGTACAGAATTGGACGTATATAAACAGATAAAGAAACACATGTCTAAGTGTACTGATCTTGATCCATTGTTTTACACAGGTTTTTGCAAAAAATGAAACAAAGCCACAACAAGTAAACGTAGTTAATAATAGTCAAGTCGCGGGAATGATGTGTTATAATTGCAAACGTCAATGTCACTTGATTGCAGACTGCAGAACGAGATTCTGTTCGTTACATAATAGTTCAACTCATTCATATAGTCAGTGCTACTCGCGTAAGACACAACAGAATCCTAGAAATACACAGTCAACTCCACAGTCAATTCCACAGTCAGTTCCATATGGAAATGAAGAGAAAAGTCCTCAGCTCAATAAGAAGAAACAGCCAAACGTCAATGTAGTTCAGAAACAAACAAACAGTTCTTCGAATAACTCTGATCCTGGGCAGTCTACCCAGAACTCGCAAGGTCAGACTAATTTTCAGAATGTGCAGAGCAAAGCAAATACCACATAATCAACTCCAGTGGGGAAGAGAGTGATGTTGGGTCATTTAAATCAACATCAGTAGTGTTAAATAATCCATTTAATCTTTTATCAGATCATTGTGAGGCAATAGATTTTCCTACGAAACACACGACCGAATCAAATAGATTAGTGCGTGCTCCCGTAGATTTGCAAAAAATTCACATAATGATAAGTCAAAATGAGTTACGACCAACATTATATGCTGTAAATGTAGAACACCGATCCTTTACATTATTTTTTGACTCTGGTAGTCCACGTAATATCATGGTTTTGAGGACACATCATTTGTTGTTTTCGAACTTCCCTAAAGAGAAGTCCAGAGTAAGGCTCTCGGGTATAGGAAATAATGAATTAAATGTAATTGGCATAACTCATGTTCAGTTCAAGGTCGGTAAGCGCACGTTTGCCGATACCTTTGTTGTTGTACAAAACATTGATATGTATCCAGCTGTAATTATAGGATATCCGTCTATGGGTAATCAAAACATTATCTTAGCCCCTGCCAAGCACGGCGTGTATATCAAAGGAAAATTCTATAAGTCTTCTAATATCTTAAAACCAGTTTTGGATAAAAAGGAGACGACAAATAAATCCATGACGTACGTTGAAGAACCAATAACTTATCTCACTAACAAAGAAATAATATACGCGACCCAACAGAATTCTCGTTCACCCGTAATATCATCTTGCAAGCAATCTATCGAGCCGAACGTACCTTCGAATTTAATAGTGCAAATAAAGAAAACGTTACCGGGATCTGAAATATTAATCCTTTCCGACACTTTGAAAACTAACGGATTGTCCGTCACACATGCTATTTATACAGTAGGCTCACATCAACAATGTAATATTGAAGTCTGTAATCATTTAAATACCACTTTAGTAATTCACAAAAATCAACATATCTTGGATGTAGAAGTTCATAAACATCGTATTCTTACCGTCGCTGAAATCAATCACACTCAATCAGTTGCGAATGAATCCCTTTTGCAATCTATTAAAAATAAAATCAATAAAGACATTCAAGAAGAAGAAATTCAGCAGAAATTTTTTGGACATTTAACTGAATATCATGATGTTTTTTCCAATACGGATGGATCCTTAGGAAAGACAGATGTCATAGAACATCAAATAAGGTTAAAAGACAAGCAGAAAATTATCTATGTACCCTCGCACAGACTCCCTATGAAATTCCAGAATGAGATAAATGATGAAGTAGGTAAAATGCCAGAAGAAGGAGTCATTAGGAAATCGAACAGCCCTTATAATTTTCCATTAATAGTTGTACCGAAAAAAGATCGAACATGGCGTATCTGCGTAGATTTCTGTCGCTTGAATGAGGAAACGATCCCTGATCGATTCCCAGTGCCATGTACTAACGATATTTTATCTTTGTTAGGTCAGAATAAATATTCAACCAGTTTAGACTTACTTAAAGGCTTTCACCAGATATCATTAGAAGATAATAGTATCCCATACACAGCCTTCAGCACAACCAGGGGACATTATGAATTTTTACGTATGCCCTTTAGTTTAAGTTGTGCTCCCATAACATTTACAAGAATGATTAACATAGTGTTTGGAGACCTGCTAGGGGATATATTGTATGCCTATATGGATGACCTTGTAATCTTTTCCATTACCTTAGAAGAACATCTACGTAAACTAGAACTAGTACTACAGAGACTAAGACAACATAACTTAAGGGTAAAGATTAGTAAGTATGAATTTTTCAAAACAGAATTGGTCTATTTGGGTTTTACGGTGTCTAGCCAAGGTCTTAAAGTAGTCCACGATAAGGTGTCAGCTATCCGTAACTTTCCGATACCTACTAATGTCAAGGGAATACAGCAATTTCTGGGGTGTAGTGGATATCACAGGCGTTTTATACGCAATTATTCAATAATAGCCGCTCCCCTAACTGATCTTACGAAGAAGGGCGTAGATTTCATATGGTCTGAGCAGGATCAACAGGCGTTTAATACCTTGAAAGATGAACTGTTTAGTTCTCTTATCTTAAAAATTCCTGACTTCGGTAAGGAATTCTTCATTGCAACAGACGCCTCAGACTTAGGAGTAGGTGGGGTATTGCTTCAGCAATATGAAAAACAATTTTTCCCGATAGCTTTTTATTCTCGAAAACTGAGAACTTCCTAAAATAAGTTCATAATATACGGTTATCCCGTTAAGGTTCTTACTGATCATAAACCACTAACCGACTTCTTTAAAGGCTTCAGTCACAGCCCCAAACGAACTCGTTGGCATTTGATCATTCAAGACTTTGGCGCGAGAATCGGGTATTTACCAGGGAAAGCAAATATCATTGCTGATGCATTATCACGCAACCCCGTGTCATCTTGTACGGAGCCTTTAGCTGAATTAATAGATATATCAACATCCATGCCTATTGTTAAAACTATATCTGAACAAGAAGATCTGGGCTGGAGTGCTGAATTATCCCAGACTGAGCAAAGAAAAGATCAGAAATTAGAAAAAATTATAAATGCTTTGGAAGGAAATCGTAAGGAAAGGGAATATATAAAGTATAAGCAGCAGAATTATATAATCAAAGACAATATTCTGTGTAGATCCGTGACAAGGAAAACCCGCAATACACCACATGTGACTAACGACCAGGTAGAGGTACCAATCTCACTTATATCCACTGTCCTAAATTGGTTGCATGCAAACCCATTGCATGGACACCCAGGATTCTCCATAATGTCACAGTAAGCCAAATCATTGTTTTATTGGCATACGATGCTTACAGATATAAAAAAACACATAGCTAATTGTCGCACTTGTCAGGAAAACAAAGGGCACACGAAAACACCTGTCAGCCTAGGGGCTTATCTGTGCCCAATCAACCCTTTGAAAGGATACATTTAGATTTATTAACAGGATTTTATGAGTCAGACAGAGGAAATAAGCACCTCTTAGTAATTGTAGATGCTTTGACTCGATATACAGAACTAATAGCACTTAAAACTAAAACTGCGATTGAATGCGCTAGGAAGTTTTACGAGTGTTACATTTGTAAACATGGAATTCCACACCTGATAATCTCAGACTCGGGTGGAGAATTTAATAATCACTTTCTTACCTCATTGTGTGAATTCCTTAGCATAAAGAAACTCAATACCATGATCTATCACCCAGAGTCGAATGGGCTAGTGGAAAGAGCGAATAGGAAGGTTTTAAACATATTAAGATTAACACTAGGGGGATCAGACCCCAACTGGGATATTGCAATACCTGCGGTACTAAGTACTCTGATTCACTCATATCATTTATCAATTAAAATGTCGCCGCACGAGGCATTGTATGGTACCCGAGTTAGAACGCCTTTCCATGTATTAACGCCTACAACTAATTTATCAAATCCTTTAAAAGAATGTATAAATGCAAGCAAAAGTCGTTTTGATATCCTTCGAAAGAATTTAGAAGAATCACAAATCATAATGAAAAGGAATCATGATAAAATAGCGAAGCCAACTAAAACATATACCGTGAGTGATAATGTATACATACAGGTAAATGTACGTAGAGGACTCAATTATAAACTAACACCCAAGTTTGAAGGCCCATTTAGCATTTTGGAAACATTAACGGCCAATAGATTTAGAGTTCAAACGTATCCCAGCCCACTGATGAAAGAATTGTGCCATTGGCTCACATAAGAAATTAAAATAAGAGAGAAGAAAGTGAGGGAATTTTTTTTTATTCATTATCTATGAAATTTATATGTTAACATTTTTTTCTTCTTAATACAGGAGTAATTACATAAATTTTTCTCATTACAGGTTTCCAAGATGAAGTTTTTATTGTTAGGAGGGATATTGCTCGCTCAGACATTTTTCTCGTGTGGGAAGAGCTCTAAAACTTAAAGTATAGATTTTAAATATGGCACTAGAGTAGAGAGACAAGAAGACGTTTTTATTACATCAAGTAACATAGTTGTTGAAGTACGCATGCAAGCAATTTTTCTCCCAACGAATGACGTCACTAGCTTAAAGAGTGCCATTTCAAGGTTTGCTGTTTCATTAAATGAAATGCATAGAAGACACTTTCCTTTTAATACAGAGAGTTCGCTTGCATCGACACTAAAAGTTGCAGAGATACTATCCGACGACTTGCAAAATAGGACTTACGAGGCAGAATCTTTGGCTCGTGACCTTTTGATGTGGACAGTAAGACACGATAACCTTGAAAAACGTAACCCGTTTATTTTTGGTTCTGTTTCAAGTTTAGGCTTAGGGATTTCCAATCGTCTTAAGATTAGTAATCAAAATAAGGAAATTGAGTTTTTGACTCTTGAAAATGAATTGATTTTATCAGAACTAAGGAATCAGTTAGCTTCAATCAATCAAATTATGAGTTTGGTGAACGAACATTCTAGTAATATCAGTCAGATTATGGAAGTAAAAGATTTGTTGGCAACGTTAACGTATTATGATTCAAAAATAGATCATATCCATAATAGAATTGCACATTTCATTGAGAAATCAAAAGACTATGTGGAAGCTATTACGTTAGCGACTAAAGGTGTACTGTCACCGCATTTGTTGCTGATAAGAGACTTAACGTTAATTGTGGAAAACGGACGGGAGAAATTAGGTTATATTCCTTTGTTAGACGCACGTAGGTTAGAATTTTATTACAGCCTAATTACAGTAAGCGTTGAAAATCACAGGATTATGATTACAATTCCCTTTGATTCTTCTGATGCCTGGCAATCTTACAGGATATCACCATTTCCGACTTTCATGACGAATCACTCAAACCCAGTAATATCCAGTTTGACAGGACACGTATTGATTTCTCCAGACAAGGAAACATATCGGTCATTAAAGACTTAAATCAATTAACTTACTGTTCAGACGCAATGAATAAAAAAATATGTACAGCTGACTCCTTTGAATTCCATAAAAACTCAATGGATTTATGCGAGTCAGGTATAGTGCTAAACGGTGCTCTCTCCCATACACATGAAAATTGTCTGAAAAAGCTTTATCCCTTTGATAATAATAAGTTCAAATGCAGACTGAACAACGGTTCGTGGATACGATACGACAAGGCCAGCTTCAATGTATCATGCCCGGACGGATCCACGTCCTATTCCCAAATCTTCGTTGCAGCAGATGGTTGTATCGGTACGTCCACGAATTACACGGTCCGAGGAATCAAGACTATCATCAGAGAACGGGCCTACTTCGCGAACTTCACATGGTCGACTACAATTCCATCTTTACCTCTCCCATACAATGCACGAGTGGCTAAGCGGTTGATGAAATTAACCGAGATGGACCACACGACACCGACTTATGCAGACCTTCGTTTCTATGTGTTACTAGCAGCATTCAGCATTACGGTGATGATATTTATCGCTGTTAACATCTTTGTTTGGCGTAGGTTAAGAAAAAGTAAGTTGGAGATCAAACAGAACGTTTTTCCATGTCCAGACAAAACTCCTATTTTATTTCAATTTAAAGCTGTTTGAGGTTGGCCCCTTCATTCGCTCAAAGGAGTACAATTGTCTTGGAAAAGTTTTGTGCACGAAAAGCAGTTAGTACGCTAGTAATATGTAGTTGAAGAGACTCTTGAACATTTGCATTTTAAAAAACATTTTAAAAACATTTTAGAAACATTTCAAATATAAATAATTTTTTGGGCATCTGATAAAATGTATAAGCCCTAAATGTTAAAATAAAGAATCTATGGGCATCTAATAAAATATATAACCCCTATATATATATATATATATATATACGAAACCGTGGTGCGTGTACGTACCAGGAATTCGTGTCTTTGCACTAAAATTATATCTTTACCAAGGTAACAAATATTCTTTATTAGTTACCGTATTATAATAATCTATATTTTTGACAAAGGTAACAACTATTCTTTAACAAGTTACCGAATCATATGTATATCAGTATTTTTTTTTTTTTTTTTTTGATTGGTACCATATAATCATTTGCTAGGAATGTACCATATATATGATCTGTATTTACCATGCATTTTTTCTTTTTGATTTGACAATATCTGTTAGGTATGCATTTTTTTTTTTAATGTGCCTATTTGAACATTCATCCTTAATCATTTGCTTATGGCTAAAGTTAAAAAAAAAATATATATATATATATACATATCCAGTCACACTCCTAGTAAACATTTTTTGAAAGTGTCATTAGAGTTGAATTAATTGAAGGTAGCTGACCGAGCTAATGTAATGTATGTAAAATTACATGTTTAAATCCATGACCTAAGAGGTCAATGTGGAAGTTAGGAGGGAGTGTGAGAAATGCCATAGTCAGTCCTAACCAGGATGCGAATGCCAAACCTTAGCAATGTAACATTTTTATGAAGAGTAAACACAAATACAAACCGTGAGAAAGAGTTGTGTCTCACCGGATCCAGGTGTCTTCCTCTATTAATGTTCAGTTTACATTATATCTTTAAATGCTGAGATAACTGACTATACGATATCTCTGATATTGGTATTTTAGTCAGTTCTGATCAAGTTGTCATACGGAATGGTCATCCGACCAAACCATCTATACTCCTATGATGGAGATGTTAATAACTGTTTTAAAGGAATAAACTGTTTTAAAGTTAACTTACTTAGACTTATTTAGAAGAAGCAACCTACCAAGTCTAAATATTACAACACATTGAAGAGACATTTGATTAGAACAGGAATGTGTGTTAATAACAGTACCACACCAACAAATATACCCCCAAGAGTTTGTTTACATGTATGTTTGGGGAAATTTCTGTTTTTTATGTGATTCTTAGGTATAGTTTTTATTTACATATAACAAAAAAGAAAAACTTTTACATTAATTTTTTTCCTTTTTTTCCTGAATAAAACAGCAAACCTATCTCATAAATGTTTAACAATATTCAGAAAAAGAAATGGAATGATTTTAATGATATATAAGTAGATAGTGTATTTATATAT
Organism: Palaemon carinicauda; assembly: GCF_036898095.1. Classification (NCBI taxonomy): domain Eukaryota; kingdom Metazoa; phylum Arthropoda; class Malacostraca; order Decapoda; family Palaemonidae; genus Palaemon; species Palaemon carinicauda. The sequence goes on along the minus strand of NC_090727.1, from coordinate 181,366,083 downwards.
GTGTTGGAAGGGGAACTGAAGATTGTGACAGCTAACATGAGATATGTTAAAATATGTATTCTATAAAACAAAGTGGAAAGTTGAATACTTTATTGAAGCTAGCCCTTTTGTCTTATGGCGTCGACAGTCTTTCATCATCCACACACACACACATACACACACACACACACACACACACATACACACACACACATATATATATATGTATATATATATATATGTATGTATATATATATATATATATATACATATATATATATATATATATATATATATATATATATATATATAGTATACATATATATATATATATATATATATGTATATATATATACTGTACATATACAATGTACACATATATATATGTATATATATATATATATATATGTGTGTGTGTGTGTGTGATATATATATATATATATATATACATATATATATATATATATATATGTATATATATATATATATATATATATATATATATATATATATGTATATATTTACCTCCCATTAGGATTTAACTTCTTTAGTCTCTTCAAATGGAAGGCAAGCAGTCACAAAGGAATCTTGAAGTAAGTGCTAAGTGCGTTTAAGGATTGTGCTGGTGAGAACAGCGGCCAGTATTTCTGTTATAGTTTGCCATCACACTGCTAAATGATGTTAACTGCTTTTCTTATGCCATACTTTACCCATACGTTTTATCACTTGTTGCTATTTTAGCACTAACTCCAATGCTTTCATCAGTGCATATCAATATTTGCCTTTGCCTGAACTGTACTAATAACGCTGTTGTTAGGCCTACTGCGACTGCATATTTAGCATTACTTTCTGTCCCGTATCAGTGACACCACTGTTAATGCTTATTATTATTATTATTATTATTATTATTATTATTATTAGTTAAAAGCTACAAACTTGGTTGAAGATGCCAGTTGATATAAGCACAAGGGCTCCAACAAGGAAAAATAGCCTAGTAAGGAAAGGAAACAAGATTATGAATAAACTACAAGAAAAGTAATGAAAAGTTCAAATTAAATATTCTAAGAACGATAAAAACATTAAAGTAGATCTTTCATATATAAGCTATGAAAAAGTAAGAGGAAGATAAACAAGACAGAACAACGTCCAAGAGAACTATAACCGAAGATATTTGAAAGACGATGGTACAAAGGTTATGGCACCACCTAAGACTACAGGAAAATGGTCTTATTTTGGAATGCCCTCCTCCTAGAAGAGCTACTTACCATAGTAAAAAGTCTCTTCTACCCTTACCAAGAGGAAAGTAGCCAGCGAACTATTACTACTATTAATGATATTACTACTAGTGTCCTACGCACTACGTACTAATAATAGTAGGCTACATTTTACTCTATCTTCACAAAAGAAGAAGTAGAAGTCGCACGATATTTGTTTCCAGGAATTGAAAACCATTTAAAATTTACATCTTACCAGGGTACATTTATTTTGTTTTAAAATCTCTGAGACAGAATAAATCAAAGCTTATGATGAATTTAGTCTGTTATTCGTATATATTACTAAAGTTATTTGGTTCAGAGTTAGCCTACCGTATTTGCAATCACTGATCGCTCCTAGGAATGCAAATCACTGACGAGGGCACTTTAGAACGTTGTAGTTTGCATTCTCCTTTAAAGCTCCTCCTTCTTGAAGGAATTTGTCTACTTTTTGTATTACCAGCCATATTTAGCAAAAACCCTAGAAATTATTCAATTTATGAATAAAGCATATCATTATCAATAATAAATGATAATTAACCTGAGTTAGAATATAAATTTTCGGAAAATATTTGTAGGTTAAGATTTTTCATACAAATCCTAAAAAATTAAACAATAGTTCAGTTATCACAAAGTCCATGATTGGTAGTTGCTGTGTACTACTTTTAGAAAGTATTTATTTAAGGTGTTTTAGTTGTTTAAATCACATTACCTTATGTGATGGCCATTTCTCTTCCATTCATTCATTCATGTCACTAACCAAGTCATTAAAATTTTGTGGGGTTTATGTTATATTGAAGATGACGTCATCTGGCAAACCTAAAAGTTGTCAGTTACTATTTAGTATTTGTTTTTCTAATAGTCACTAGGTAGCATAAGGCTTAATATTAGCAAACATGGAAGTCTCTTGATTTTTTTTTCTTATCTTTTTGCGGTAACAATAACAAATCAAAGAAAACGTGATATCCCAAAGTCAAAACAATTTCGTTTTCTTTTATATACATCACTTCATTTTGTGCAGTTGTGGTAGATTATAATTATAACACTGCAGTTATTTATATATATATATATATATATATATATATATATATAGAGAGAGAGAGAGAGAGAGAGAGAGAGAGAGAGAGAGGGGGGGGGATGGTTCCCTAAGTCCTCCTACTTCTGGCATTCTTCAGAGAGCGAAGCATTACCTAAAAGAATTTGTTAGTAAAGGATAGCGACTTTTATGCATCTCATATGAGGAGATATTACCACATCCATCTTTTAACTCCGTTGAACTTAAAGTGGATGAGCCTATCTGGTGGAAGTTTGACCGTCACACCTATGTGTGATACAAAGCCTAATATTGTACATTTCTTATTTATGCAGAACCACACGGTAATGGTATCTATAATTGCCATAATTGGATAAAGTCAATTATATTTGTTCCAATGGAAAGTTAAGGCAGCTAATTGAAATAAAAATAATCTTCGTGTATATGATATTTGGCTGTTCATCTGCCAAAATGGTGTCACTACGATGTCCTGACTTCACTATAGAGGTTCTTGTGTCACTTTCCTTTAAGGTTTTATTTCAGTGTGATGATTTATCAGATATTGACTCTTGTTATGCTTCATGAACACATTATCAATAACAAAATAACAGGTATACTGTAGATATGTTAGATCAAATTAGGTTAAAAAATCTAATTTGTACGCTATTTGCAAATTTGGGAACGATTAGATTTTTAAAAGGTATGCTATTCTCTCTCTCTCTCTCTCTCTCTCTCTCTCTCTCTCTCTCTCTCTCTCTCTCTCTCTCTCTCTCTCTAAAGAAGTAAATGTCACTCAAGATTTTTGTTTCCAGGAATTAAATGTAGGCCTATTTAAAATTTGCACCTTCTTACCAGGGGGCACTTATTTGATTTTAAAACATCTGAAGCAGAATGAATCAAAGCTCATGATAAATGGAGAGTCTTTTATTTGTATTTATTACTAAAGCTGTTTGGTTTAGAGTTATCCAACATTATTTGCAATCGCTGATATTTCCTAAGAATGCAAAACCACTGACGAGATCGATGTATTTTTCAATGAGATCACTTTGGAACGTTGTAGTTTGCATTCTCCTTTTATACTTCTTCTTGAAGGAATTCGTCTACTTTTTTCATTACCAGCCAAACTTAACCGAAAATCTTAGAAGGATTTAATTTATGAATAAAGCATATCATTATCAATATTAAATCATAATTAACCAGTTTTGAAATATAAATTTTCGTATGTATTTCGTACGTTATAATATTTCCTATGTATTCTGAAAAAAAAAAAAAAACAATAGTTCTTTGACCCTAAAGTCAGTCATTGGAAGTTGCTATATATTATTTTATAATACATTTATTTAAGTAGTTTCGGTAGTGTCACGTATTGGACAGCGCTCATTCATAGAAACGCCCGCGAGATCTTCCAGTCTTGCCCCGATTTAACGCAACGTTTGGGAAGTTAAATGGCGGGGATTTCGAATGATCAGTTCGAAATTCCCGACACAGTTCACAAGCAATATCTCGTATATGTATATCTGCATTATTTTCATTTTTATGGCAATTCAGATGCAGCTCATCAAGCTCTACTCAGTCACCTTCATCTTTGCATATATCAGAAGTCATCTTTTTTCGGAATTTCCTACGAATGGTGAGGAAATTCCCCCAGATTCCCTAAATAATTGGTTCTCAAAACTAAAATTCCCCAAATTTCAACCCAAATTCCCTATTTCCCCATCATGAACCCAAATTCTCCGAATCTGGGGAAAATTTCCCATATCTGGCCATATTGCATCCATGGTTGTTTATGTACAAATAAACTAATCTCTAATCTTAAACATAGTTCACTAAAGTCTAAAGCCCACTTATATTCAAAGTTTCTCATTAGCATAAAACCCATTTTTATATTTCATTCAAAATAATGTCTCCTATATATATATATATATATATATATATATATATATATATATATATATATATATATATATATATATATATCACCATAAATATGAATATGGAAACCCCTTCCTAAATAAATAAGTTAATGTTTATTTAAACTGTTTCTATGAGTTACCAAATTGTCAATTTACATCTTAAACTTTGAAATCATAAGGTAGCAATTGATAGGAGTAAATTATGAAAATATATATAATATATATATATATATATATATATATATATATATATATATATATATATATATATATATACTTTCAAATAGTTACGAGGTGTTCAATTGTTATAAGCGTACTATAATATCGTAGAAATGGAATAACATTATTCCTTCGGACAAGTTTTTAGACTAGGACAGTCCAGTAGTTCGCATATTGGCTTCGTCTGGGACTGAGTAATTAAACAAAATATGTCAAAACCACTCAACCATACGTTTTACGAATCTCGCCTAATTGATATTTATCAATTAGAACGAACTCTTATTACCAAATGGGTAACATGGAAATTTAATACACTTTAATGTTGTAGAATTAGTTTTGATTAAAAGTGTATACTATTCACAACTATGTTCGAACAAATATAGCAAATAAAGCCAACATAAACTGAACTTCAGGTCACATCATTACTACGTAATAAGTATTGGCAACACTTAAAATTTATGTAGATTGTAGTCAGCAGGCTGTGTCCCACAAAGAAGAAACAAAGCTTTCACGCGGTTGGCTTTACTATTTTTTTTTATAAATATGGAAGAATTGGATAAATAGTATCCATTTCTAAAAAAAACTTCAACAAACATGACCTATCCCAATACATGCTACCTTTAAATTCATATGTGTAGGAGTTCTCTTCCTCGTTACTGCAAGTTATGCTAACTTTGTAGCAGCCCAAACCACAAGCAAAGAAGACAATTTTCCAAAGAAATTAATGCACCGTTGATAGGAATACAAAACATTAAAGCAAACGGAATGAAATTCCTTATGTAAACCTTACGAAGCTTACACAACATAGATTGCAACTGTATCCTGAATAATTCTATAACCTTCTCCATAGCTAAATCATTGACGAAAGCAACCACGACCAGGATATCCTCGCTAATATTTACTTCACACATAAACGTTTTGGGAAACTTAATTAGATTAGCAAACATCAAGCCACGAAGCTGAATGCCTACAATATTAAATAATGCAAGTCCACCAGAGAGAGAGAGAGAGAGAGAGAGAGAGAGAGAGAGAGAGAGAGAGAGAGAGAGAGAGAGAGAGTATTATATTATTAAATATTTCCTAATTAACAAATACTAAATGAGTAAAACGTTGAAACACGTGATTATAACGTCAGGGGAAATGTAAGTTCAAAGAGAATTAAGATTAATTCTCTTGCAGAATTAAAGTTATATGCTCATCAATTATGTAAGAGAGAGAGAGAGAGAGAGAGAGAGAGAGAGAGAGAGAGAGAGAGAGAGAGAGAGAGAGACTTATTCATTGGTAGGATAGACCTAAATTCAATAGAATTATACATGCATTTTAACTCTTAAGTATTAATAAAACAACAAATGGATGAAGCGTTAGAAATATATGGTTTTTCACTATGTAATGGCAATATAAATCCACAGAATTAATCCTTATTACCTGAAGAGCAGTATAATAATAGTTCACTACTATAACCTACATAGTAGGATAAAGACATGGAAGTTATAGGCACTGATTGGTTAATAAGTTGTGAGCATTTGTCAATTCAATCTTATTCACTAATTCTGTTAACTTTAATCTTATTTTGATTCATGGCTACTCACACTAGGCTTGGCCAAATTGCCGACCAAGTTTTTTTTTTTTCTTATGATGTATTCTCAATGTAACAATATAGTCCCCTCAGTGATTATCTTCATTGGTCATTCTTATAATTACAGACATGATAAAAGCTATGGAAAGAATAATGAAGGCAATAACACTAAGAGACAGAACAAGAGCAACAGGGATACGAGAGCAAACTTCAGTAGGGTAGTATTCTAATAACATGTGGGTAAGCAAAAGAAATGGACATGGGCAGGCAATATAATGAGAAGGACAAACTATAGATGGACATTAAGAATAAAAGAATGTGTGCCTAGAGATTGTAAAAAAAAAAAAAAAAAAAAAAAAAAAAAAAAAGACAATGGATTAACGAACTAGGAAGGTTTGCAGAAGTGGGCTGGCACAAAAAGACTATAAACAGAGGCAGCTGGAAGGAAATGGCCTTTGTTCTGCATTGGACTAGTAACGGCTCAGGGCGATGGATTAGTGTTCGATAGCTCAATGGGTCTTTCAAATAAGCTAGCTTTGGCTCGCCACTTGATCGAGCACTGACAAAGGTGAACATTGCTGCTACCTGCTTTTCCTTCACAAACTGGAAGGCCACTTTACGTGGTGATAAACAGAATAATATAATAATATGAAGCAAAGTAATAAGATTCTGGTAGTGTCCTTTTCTTTACCTTCGTCATTAGTCTCAACATGGCCAAATAGTGAATGAAATATTAGTATTTAATAAATGCACGTTGGATAAAAAATAAAACGTTACCCGTTCATTGCATACATGGAGCACTATTGAATGAAAAAAAAAAAACTGACTTTTTGTATCACACATTATGTGTTTCTTCTGAGCGTGTAACTTTTGTTACGAATACTACAGCGTATATTCATTATCAAATAATATGCTGGCTCGATTCCCGGTATTGACTAATCACAAAGTCATGGTAGAATACACATTGTTTCAGTCACAGTTGCTGAATCTTACACATCGGGATCAGCATATCACGTAAATATCTTTCCCGTGTTTTCTGTTCCATCGTTGCCATATTCGGCATCCCAAACAGACAAACTTTCTCACTATGAAGACTTTAGCAATACTGTAATTGCTATATGGGTTCGCTATAGTCAAACTTGCCAAAGTAATAATCACTTCAGAGACTGTCCTTTGTGAAGTGACCTCGGGTTACTTTTAGATGAATGTAAACAATGAAATTGGAATGAGAAAACCATACTGCTCTATGCCCATGCAATGGCATCTAATGTACTGTGTACAAACTGGTTCATTATGCATTTGGTTGTTGGGTTCTTTTCAGTGACATCATGCCTTTGGACGGAGAGCGAAACCTTTGTATAACGACGGACAGGTCTTCCCGCATGGGTAGAACACCACTCAACTTAAACTTCGTCACCTAACCTAACACACAAGCTGTGTCCTTAACTACCTATATTAGACTGATGTATTCTTAGCGACAGGGTTGAAAATAAGGGAGTTATGGGGCATGGTCATCATCATATATACACCCCAAAAGACCGATGAGAAACTTATTAAATTTATAGAGAATGTGATGTAATTCTTGATTTATCAAGACTAGGTTTAGACACCTGTAAGAATGTGGTTGCTTCTTGTAGATAATACTGTACCAACCGTGTGTCACACAATTGTACATAATTATTTTGTATATATTATGCTTGTATCTGCGCTCTTCCCTTGCACTAAAAAGAACCTGAATGATCATGTCTCCGGTTTTGCTCTGTAATATTGTCTGTCTGTCGAACATGTTATGTCCTGTTGCCTTGAGGTTTTGTATATAAAGGAGAGTGTTCCTTAATAAACAACTCAGTTGATTGCATCCTGCCTTTGAGTTCAGAACCCTCTCTCGGTCCGTCACATTGGTGACCCCGGAAGTCGACTCGCTCCCACCGCCTTCCACCCCCACCCCCTCGCCCCTTCATCGTTGGTACTATGACGGATTCTACGGCAGTTGGTGCTGCGGCCGCTCCATTCAAACTTTCATCGTTTGCCAGCGGAGAGCCGTTTGCTTGGTTTCAGCGTGCAGAAGTCCAGTTTCGTATCAGGGGCGTGACTCACTCAACCACCAAAGCGGATTATGTTCTCGCGGCGATACCCGAGGACACCTTCCCAGAAATATCCGACTGGCTTTGTGAACAAGGAGACACCCCAATAGCGTATGACGCCCTCAAAACATACCTTCTGCAGCAGTACTCGCTGTCGCCAGCTGCCCGTATAGCAAAGCTTTTTCAGCTCTCGCAACAACCGTTGGGAGACCAAAGGGCTTCGCTTGCCCTCAGGGAGATGACCAGTATTGCTCGCCTTCAACCTGCCGCAGACGGCTCTCCTCGTGAGGTGAACCTAATTCGTGCCCTTTGGATACGCCATTTACACGAACCTGTACGCGCTGCCATACCCGATGTCGATAGTTTACCCATAAAGGACTTGATGACCAAAGCCGACGCCCTTATGGACAGCCACTTCAAGACCTCCATCAACGCCTCCACCCCTGAAGACGAGGATGCCTATTCAACTTCAACCGAAGCTGACATGAATGCCGTAGGACATACACGCCTACCCCGTGACGTGCCGAAGCAGCGACAAAGCCGCCCACCACCCACCAATCGCTCGCGCCCCAACGAACGACTTCTACAGCCACTTACTACCTCCCATCCGCCGCAGTTTTGCTACTACCACTTCAGATTCGGGGCAACCGCGAAGAAATGTACCAAGGATTGTCAGTGGCCAAAAAACGTGTAAGTAGGCCATCGCTTGTGGCGGTGGCCTCCCATGTTTCTAATCTTTTCTTTTTGCAAGATGCAGGAACGGGCGTGCGATTTTTGGTAGACACGGGTGCTTGTCGTTCTCTTTTGCCAAGGAAACTCTTCAAGGCACGACGTAGTCTGTCTACATCTGCCGACGTCCGCTTGGTAGCAGCCAACGGATCTGCGTTACCCACCTACGGTTACGAGAACCTCACATTATCGTTCGGAAACGGTAAATTCAATTGGAAGTTTCTCGTTGCTGACGTCACAATGCCAATCCTCGGTGCAGATTTCCTCTCTCATTTCCACCTTCTGGTCGATGTCGCCCACCGACGATTGGTCAACGCGGACTCGTACTTGTCGACACCTCTTCAACCCGCCCCCTCTAACCTTGCTCTCCACATCAGCGCACCCACGGATGCCTTCGCCCACCTCCTCACGTCGTACCCGGAAGTTTTCCGTCCAGAACTTCGCCAAACGCCCACGGTTTCTGCAAAGCACGGTATTTATCACCATATCAAGACGACCGGACCCCCAGTCTTCGCAAAATTCAGACGTCTGTCACCGGAACGATTGGCAGCCGCCAAACAGACGGTCGCCGAAATGGAGGAAATGGGCCTTTGCCAAAAGGCCTCCAGCCCGTGGTCGTCACCCTTACACATCGTTCTGAAGAAAGACGGCTCCCTCCGTCCGTGCGGGGATTACAGGCCCCTGAACATGCAAACAGAACCGGATCACTACCCCCTCCCAAACATTGCCGACGTGACCTACCTGCACAAAGCGAAGGTTTTCTCTATGCTCGACCTCCTGAAGGGGTATTATCAAGTGCCTATGAACCCAGAAGACATCCCCAAGACCGCCATCACCACTCCGTTTGGTACATACACCTTCAATTACTCCTGTTTTGGCCTTCGTAATGCTGGGGCAACGTTTCAACGTCTCATGGATGGCATCTTAGGGGACCTCCCTTTCTGTGTATGTTATGTGGACGACATACTTGTGTTCTCCTCCTCAAAAGAGGAACACCTCCATCACCTGCGCATCGTGCTCGACCGCCTGCAACAAAACGGCCTTGTAGTCCGGTACGACAAGTGTACCTTTGGCGCCAACGAAGTGTCGTTCTTAGGGCACCGTATCACTCCTGAAGGTGTCCATCCCCTCCCTGAGAAGGTAGCAGCCGTTCAGAACTTCCCAGCGCCCTCGACCGTCAAAGCTCTGCAGGAATTCTTGGATATGATCAACTATTATCACCGTTTTCTGCCAGCCATTGCCGCCACTCTTGCTCCCCTCTACGCCTCCCTCAAGGGCAAGCCAAAGGACCTGAAGTGGGGTCCCCTTCAAGAAGCAGCCTTCTGCAATGCAAAGAAGGCCCTATTAACTGCTGCGGCTCTCATTTTTCCTATCCCACACGCCCCTCTCCTTCTCTCCACCGATGCCAGCGACGTCGCTATTGATGCAGTACTCGAGCAGGTGGTCAAAGGCTCGCCCCGCCCATTGGCCTTCTTTAGCAGAAAACTGTCCAAGGCAGAATCGGGTTATTCTACCTTCGATCGAGAATTGCTGGCGGTGCACTTGGCTGTCCGTCACTTTCGCCATTTCTTAGAAGGTACGCCCTTCGTCATTCGCACAGACCACATACCTCTGGTACACGCCTTCACTCGACAGTCTGACGCCTGGTCCGCCCGTCAACGCTGACATCTCTCCGCCGTGGCTGAATACAATTGCACCCTCCAATATGTCCCTGGGAAAATGAATCCCGTTGCCGATGCCCTGTCAAGAAACATGTTGGCTGCCGTTCAACTGGGATTGGATTACAACGCCCTGCAATGACAGGATCCAGAGTATCCAGCTTGTAGGACATCCTGCACGTCCCTCCATTGGGAAGACTTTCCCCTCGAAGACTCCAACACCACCCTCCTCTGTGACGTCAGTACTGGTAGACCGCGACCTTGGATTCCTGCTCCCATGCGCCGACAGGTGTTTGATTTCATTCACGGCCTTTCACATCCCTCGTGCCGTTCTACGCACAGCTGCTGAAGGCAAAGTTCATTTGGCACGGCATTTCTAAGGATGCTAAGGATTGGGTCCGCGCCTGTACTTCTTGCCAAACTTCCAAAGTACATCGACACACGGATTTAGGAGTGGGCACCTTTCCTCAACCTCAGCGTCGTTTCGCACACATTCACGTCGACGTTGTAGGCCCCCTTACCACATCACAAGGACATCGTTACCTGTTTACCATCATCGACCGCTCCACTCGTTGGCCTGAAGCCATTCCCATGGAAACTGCAACGTCCGCCTCATGTACATCTGCCTTACTCTCTGGATGGATTTCAAGATTCGGTATCCCTGAGCATATTACTTCTGACAGGGGAACCACTTTCACCTCTCAATTGTGGACGTCATTAGCGAATCTCCTGGGCATCACCCTACATCAGACAACGGCCTACAACCCCGCTGCCAATGGAATGGTTGAACGTTTTCATCGCACCCTCAAAGCAGCTTTGATGTCCCGCTGCAAGGATTGCAACTGGTTTACTCAGCTTCCCTGGGTCCTCCTGGGACTAAGGACCACTCCTGAAGACGCCCTCGACGTCTCGGCAGCTGAAATGGTGTATGGCGACCCGTTGGTCGTCCCTGCCGAATTTGTTCCTTCTACAACCTCCTCCGACGATCTCAAGCGCATACATCACGTCGTGGGAAAATTTACTCCATGCCGCCAGACTTACAAGACCCCAGCGAAGCATCACATACCAACGGACTTGCACTCTGCAACGCACGTCTTCCTGCGCAACGACACTAGCAAGCCACCACTAACGCCCCCTTACACGGGCCCTTTCCTTGTGATCCGACGCAGTCCGAAAGCATTCCTACTAAACATTCGGGGCAAAGAAGACTGGGTCTCCATTGATCGTCTAAAACCTGCTTATCTTCTGCCAGATGACACGCCTACAGTTCGCCTCTCTAGATCAGGGCGCCCTATTTAACATGTACAGTATGTCATTTTTAGGGGGGGAGCCATGTACCAACTGTGTGTCACACAATTGTACATAATTATTTTGTATATATTATGCTTGTATCTGCGCTCTTCCCTCGCACTAAAAAGAACCTGAATGATCATGTCTCCGGTTTTGCTCTGTAATATTGTCTGTCGGTCGAACATGTTATGTCCTGTTGCCTTGAGGTTTTGTATATAAAGGAGAGTGTTCCTTAATAAACAACTCAGTTGATTGCATCCTGCCTTTGAGTTCACAACCCTCTCTCGGTCCGTCACAATACCATGATTACCGTGTTAGCTTAAGGTAGCATATTTGATGGGACGTTTTGGGTTAACAAACAACATATGTCACATGTTAATAAGCTTATATACTTTATTTAAAACTGTGAATTGGCTGAGGTGTAGGTAGGCTATACATTTTTCAGTGTTTAGTCAAAGGATTTTTTCTCTATTTAACATGATTTCTACTCTTATTGGCACATAGGGTACAAAGTCAAATAACTAGTCTGTTTTTAGGAAATGCACACAAAGTGTATAAAATAATAAAGAATATGCCATTTCTATTGACCATTAAGTTTAGAATTTTATTATTTTCCTAAACAATGCAGTTCATAATTGTACGATATGTGTACGATATGTTTTTCGGCCATGCGCTGACGAACATGCATCTGCATACGCTGTTGCGAGTCAATCGGCTCTTGACTATCTTAGAATAAAGTTTGGTCACCAGGACGTTGTCTCATTGCAAACCCAAAATGGCGCAGTGAGTAGGATGAGAACCAAGCCATGCCCCAGATACGTCGACCACCCCAGGCCACGCCGAGGCGTGCCTCACCTGCGATGCCAAGGGCCTTGTCGCAGGCCGTGATGCAAGCACAGACGTTCCCTTCAGGATGCCCTTCTCGGTTCCGGAGCACATGCCAGTAAAGTTCCTGTCTCTGCTGCCCCTGAGAAGTGTGATATGGTAATGTCCTCGGCAGCGTTCAGATCCTGGAGACGTTCGATGACGTGTTGGATCCACCTTAACAAGTTCCCGCCGCAGGATGTTCTCCTGCACATGAGGCTCAACTGTGTGCCGGCGTTGCAATGTGCGCTGTGCGCTCGGTATTCAGATGCCAAATGGAACGCCCTCGCCCCAGACGCGGCTCTGGACGCCATCGGGAATATTGTATTGCAGTCGTCAAATCAGGCAGTGCAGTGGTCTGAATTCTTTGCCCTCGCACAAGGGCGCGAGGAGTCATTGTGCTCAGAAGGCCACTGACCGTGATTTTCAGTGTCTTAAATGCGGGGAGTGCTTGATAGAATACATGCTGTTACGGAAAATAATGGTAGGCCTCAGTGACCCTGTATTAAAAAGGCACGTTTTTCAGGCATGTGATACATTTAAAAGTGTAGATGCCCTTCAGGCACTGTGCTGCACTTTCGAAGCTGCATGCCAAAACGTTGAAAGTGTCCCGCGCATCGCTATCGGCGAGAGGGAGTCTGCTGGCGCCTCGTGTGATGACGTCACAGGCAGTGATGACGTAGAGCCAGACGTCGCGGTGTTGCACGGCAACTTCAATGCAAAGCATTGCGGAAATTGTGGGAGACGCCATTCGTTTGGTCGAGCGTCGGGCCCAGCAAAAGCTATGACGTGCCACGGGGGCCAAAAGGTAGGGCACTTTCAGAAATGCTGCAGAAGTACGAAGAAAGCGCCGCTTACCTCGAGTTTAGTGATTGTTGCAGACACATACCTCTCCCCCCATCCTACAATCAAGGCTTGTGTTTCCCACAGGAATGGGAATTCAGTATTTACACTCGTCGTAGCAGATACAGGAGCACAGATCTGCGTTGCCGGACCCACGATTCTTTCAAGCCTGCAAATAATTCCCCTGGAGTTGCAGCCGTGAACAGGTCTGAGGGACGTAGCTAATCTCCGAGTGAGATGTCTTGGATCAACGGCATGCTTCATTGATATAGGTGGGCGACGCACGAAGCAGGAGGTTTACTTTGTGCTGACGGCCAAGAACTACTATATATCGCTGAATGCTTGTAAGGAGCTGGGAATAGTACCACCTGGCTTCCCTCACCCCAACTATCTCGTTGCATCAGCTGATGTGCTTAACGAAGAAGTCACACGGCCTAACTCCCCTAAGACAATGAAGCCAGCCACCTTACCCATCCCGCCTGTGGAGGAGAATATACCAAGACTTGAGGAATGGTTATTACGGCATTTCTCATCAACAACCTTTAACACAACCAGGGAACCTTTACCTGTAATGACAGGCAAGCAGCACTACATCCATTTTTGCCTGATGCCGTGCCTTATGCCTGTCACACGCCCGCAACAATCCCTAAGCATTGAGAAGAGGAAGTCAAGGCCCAACTTGACTAAGACGTTCGGAAGGGTGTGATAGAACCAGTCCCAGCGGGGGATGCAACGGAACGAGGATGATCGTCGTAGCCAAGAAGACGGGCCAACCTCGCCCCACAGTAGACTTCCAGCGCCTCAACGCCCACTGTCTTCGTGAGACTCATCATACACCGGCACCCATCGACATGATTTCAAGCATCCCCATTCACACGTACAAGACTACGGCGGACGCCAACTGGGGTCTCCATCAAGTGGAATTGGACGAGGACAGACGCCCACTCACTACCTTCATCACCCCATGGGGATGATACCGTTATCGTAGAACACCCATGGGTCACTGTTCGGCATCCGACGCCTACACAAAAAGGTTCGATGATGTCCTGCAAGACATCAACAGAAAGCATAAATGCATTGACGACACTTTGCTATACGATCACAGCATCGAAGAGGCGTTCTGTCATGTATATGAATTCCTGTCAACGTGTGCCTCTGCAGGTATCACACTCAAGCCCGAGAAGTTTAAATTCTGCAAGAGAGAGGTTACTTTCGTCGGTTATCACCTGGGATGGGAGTCATACAAGCCCGCAGACGAACGACTAGACGCCATACGTAACTTCCATATGCCAGAGATGCCCTCCATCACGGATATTAGGTTGTGGTTCGGATTCGTGAACCAATTAGCTCCCTTTCTTGCAACGTCGCCCATCATGGAGCCCTTTAGGGACCTCCTCAGAAAACCCACCGGATAACACGTCTACTGGGATAGCCAGCTACGTGACGAACTCCGGCAGGCACAGGAGGTCATCTGTCAATTAGCCAAGGACGGCTTGGTATATTACGACAAGACACGCCCTACGACGATAATGACGGATTGGAGCAAGGAAGACATCGGTTTCATAGTCCTTCAGCAGTATTGCGTTTGTGAGTCAGCTGACAGCCCCTTTTGTTGCAAGGGCGGCTGGCGCCTTGTCCTGAGTGGTAGTCGACACCTCACCCCCTCTGAAGCTGGGTATGCCCCCGTAGAAGGAGAAACCCTGGCAGTTACCTGGTGCTTGCGGAAGGCCAGGTTGTTCCTACTTTGGTGTCCTAATCTCACCATCATCACGGACCACCGTCCACTCGTCAAACTGCTGGGTGACAGAGCCCTCAAGAACGTCATCAACCCAAGATTATTCAACCTGAAAGAGAAGACACTCCAGTTTAAGTTCCACATGAAATACCTGCCCGGAAAAAGGAACACTGCCGCGGATTTTCTTTCTAGGTACCCGACCATGCGAGCATCTCATGAAGCTTCTGACGTGGATTTGGAGGACGACATTCAAGTGGCAGTGGTATGTGCAACTGTGGCTGCCTTGGAACCGGATATCATCGTGTTGGATGAAGACTGCGTCAGGAGCGCCGCATCTAACGACCCTGTATATCAGCTCTTGCTTGCCAGGGTTGCAGCGGGCGACTGGCCCCAACAGAAATCGCAAGAACTTGCCTGCCTTCGTCCCTTCTTCAGCGTTCCGGACCGGCTAGCCATCAACCAGGATCTGGTGACATACTCAGTGAACCAAGGATGTGTTCGTTTGGTCATCCCCGAGGATTTACGCCGCCAGGTAGCCGCTAACCTACACACAGGACACCAAGGCCTCGACTCTATGCTTAGAAGAGCGAGGCAATCGGTCTATTGTAAAAATCTGATTCATACAACCCCTACCTCTTCTAAAACCACCCTGTATTCCTAAGATTGCATTCTCTGTTTTATCCTTGATCCTATTAATCATTACTCTACCATACACTTTTCCAACTACGCTTAACAAACTAATACCTCTTGAATTACAACACTCATGCACATCTCCCTTACCCTTATATAGTGGTACAATACATGCACAAACCCAATCTACTGGTACCATTGAAAACACATATTAAACAATCTCACCAACCATTCAAGTACAGTCACACCCCCTTCCTTCAACATCTCAGCTCTCACACCATCCATACCAGACGCTTTTCCTACTCTCGTTTCATCTAGTGCTCTCCTCACTTCATCTATTGTAATCTCTCTCGCATTCTCATCTCCCATCACTGGCACCTCAACACCTGGAACAGCAATTATATCTGCTTTCCTATTATCCTCAACATTCAGTAAACTTTCAAAATATTCCGCCCATCTTTTCCTTGCCTCCTCTCCTTTTAACAACCTCCCATTTCCATCTTTCACTGTGTCTTCAATTCTTGAGCCAGCCTTCCTTACTCTCTTCACTTCTTTCCAAAAATTCTTCTTATTCTCTTCATATGAATGACCCAATCCCTGACCCCACCTCAGGTCAGCTGCCCTGTTTGCCTCACGTACCTTGTGCTTTACTTCCACAATATTCTCTTTATATTTTTCATACTTCTCTACACTATTACTCTGCAGCCATTCTTCAAAAGCCCTCCTTTTCTCTTCCACTTTTACCTTCACTCCTTCATTCCACCATTCACTGCCCTTCCTCATGCTGCCTCCAACAACCTTCTTGCTACACACATCAATTGCAATCCCAACAAAATTTTCTTTTACTAACTTCCACTTCTCCTCTAAATTGCCAGTTTCTCTTACTTTCACTTCGTCATATGTCATTTTCAACCTTTCCTGATATTTACTTTTTACCCCCGGTTTTATTAGCTCTTCAACCCTCACTAGCTCCCTTTTACATTCACCTACTCTATTCCCCCACTCTTTTGCTACAACTAATTTTCCTTCCACCAAAAACTGATCAGACATACCGTTAGCCATACCCCTAAACACGTGCACGTCTTTCAATCTTCCAAACATTCTTTTAGTTATCAACACATAATCCATTAATGGCCTTTCTACTACTCTTCCATTTGCCACTCTTACCCATGTATACTTATTTTTATCTTTCTTTTTGAAAAAGCTATTACTTATCACCATCTCTTGCTCAACACACATATCCACCAGTCTCTCACCACTCTCATTTTCACCTGGTACGCCATACTTCCCAATGACACCTTCTACATCTCCAGTGCCCACTGTAGCATTTAAATCACCCATGACAACTACATAATTCCTTCTACCCAGTCCTTCTACACACCTAGTTAATTCATTCCAGAACTCATTCCGCTCTTCACTTTTCTCACTACCTGGCCCATACGCACTGACAAACGCCCAGCATATCCTACCCAACCTAACCCTTACCCACATTAACCTAGATGATATCTCCTTCCATTCCACTACTTTACCTGTCATCCATTCACTCAGCAATAAAGCCACACCCTCTCTCGCTCTTCCCCTTTCAATCCCAGACACTCTACCAGACATTTCACCAAACATCACTTCACCCTTTCCTTTTATCTTCGTCTCACACAAGGCCAATACATCCATCCTTCTATTCCTAAACATACTTCCAATTTCACATCTTTTACTCTCCATCGCACTACATCCACGCACATTCAAACACCCCAAAACTAGAGTGCGGGGAGCAGTCACTCTCCCCCCAGCTCCATCTCTTTGTTGCTGTCTCACAGGATGTAGATACAGGAGAGGGGGTTCCCAGCCCCCTCGTCGCGTCCCTTTTAGTCGCCTCTTACGACACGCAGGGATAACATTGGCGCTATTCTAATTTTTATAGTAACGGAAACAAAGCCCCATCGTCAGTACACCGTCAAGCTCAACGGGAGCGGCAGGCTATCAAAAAGGAATAGACGACACCTGAGAGTCATCGCTCCGCCCTCTGGCACGCCCGTGTCTCAGCACGAGACCTCCGCAAGCCATACCTCGACAGAACAGGTAACACACCCCTTACAGGAGCCCAACGTCCTTAGTAGGCCGAGAAGGGCCGCCGGTAAACCCAAGTGGCTTAAAGACTTTGTAGAATGATGTTATTATCTGTTGTATGCAATCGCATCAGGAATTGATATTTCTTTCCAGAGAATTTATGTATTTTATTTTGTTTTTGTGTATGTATCGAAAAGTTAGCTTTAATTTTTTTTTCTCTCATTTCTTATTGATCTAGTGATATTTCCCCCTTTTATTTTTGCCATGTATAAGTATGTTCTTGAGAGGAGGGGGGGGGGATGTACGATATGTGTACGATATGTTCCGGTATTTCCCCCTTTCATTTTTATTTTGTCATGTATAAGTATAATCTTGAGGGAGGGATGTACATATGTGTACGATATGTTTTCAGCCATGCGGTGCCGAGCATGCATCTGCATACAACCATACACTGTTGCGAGTCAGTCGGCTCTTGATTATCTGAGAATAAAGTTCGGTCACCAGGACGTTGTCTCATTGCAAACCCAACAATAATCAAACCAAAGTCTCAGATAGATCTCAATTTTCATAATGTTGTTTGTTCCTAAAATATATTATTTTAATTGTTCGTTAATTTCCTGGTAGTTGTAATTCTATTTTTCTTTCATCACTGGACTATTTTTTTCCTCTTGGAGCCCTTAGGTGTGTGTATATATATGCATACACACACACACACACATATATATATATATATATATATATATATATATATACATACAAATATATATATAGATATATATATATATATATATATATATATATATATATATATATATATATATAACATCCTGCTTTTCCAACTAGGGTTGTAGCTTAGTTAGTATTAATAATGATAGTAATAATAATATATACCATATGTATATAATATATATACATATATATATATACATATATGTATATATATATATATATATATATATATATATATATATATATATATATACATATATATGTATATATATATATATATATATATATATATATATATATATATATATATATATATATATATATATATATATATATATATATATATATATCCTGAAAGGGGAAATTCCGAGAATATGATATCTAAGAAATCGTGGAGGTGAAATGTTGGAAAAGAGACAAGAATTCTTTTGAAGAGGTTGAACCAGAATCTTTGCTCACGAGAAATGTGTTAAAAATATCTCAAAATTTGAGTGTGGAATTTTTATTTGAAAATGAAAATCAATTATTGTTTCTTAGAACTCAGAATACCTCTTATTAAGAAAAGTTAATGGGTGTTTTAAATGAGAAAGCTCGCCTTTTCATTTATGGTTATTTATTTAGATTAAACTAAAAACTATTGATTTGGTATACATTTACATCGAAAAAAAAACAGGTAACAGAACAACGAAAAAAATCTCAAAACAATTATCATTTATAAATAATGATACGAAAGATTTATGTATACGATGGGCTTCATTTATCAGGCTATAAAAACAAATACATTATCTGTTTTACACTAAACTTCATCATCATCATCTCCTCTTAAGCCTTTTGACGCAAAGGGTCTCAGATTTCGCCAGTCGTCTCTATCTTGAGCTTTTAATTCAATACTTCTCCATTCATTATCTCCTACTTCGCGCTTCATAGTCCTCAGCCATGTTGGCTTTGGTTTTCCAACTCTTCTAGTGCTTTGTCGAGCCCAGTTAAAAAAAAAAAAAATGGTGGACTAATCTCTCTCGGGGAGTGCAAAGAGCATGCCCAAATCATCTCCATCTACCCCTCATAATGTTCTCATCCACATAAGGCACTCGAGTAATCTCTCTTTTAGTTTCATTTCTAATCCTGTCCTGGCATTCAACTCCCAATATTCTTCTGAGGGGTTTGTTCTCAAATCTACTAAATCTGTTGGAGATTGTTTCGTTATCATATCGTGACTCGTCCATATAGTAACACCTATCTCACTAAAGTGATATATAGTCTGCATATGTAATTTCAGGCGATGTTTTCCAAGTTTTACTTAACCTAGCAATTGTCTAATTTGCATTTTCCAATATCTCACTAATCTATAGGGAGTAGGGTTCCCCTGCTGTATGGGACCAGAAAACAGCACTTAAAGTAATTCTAAAGACCCTGTATTGGAGATCATAGTTCCTAAATACTTAAATGATTCCACCTCATTAATCCTTTCTCCTTCCAATGATATTTCATCTTCTATTGCAGATTCCGTTCTTACCATCTCTGTCTTTCTTCTATTTATCTTGAGCCCAACCTCATGTGACAATTCATGCATTCTGGTAAGCAAGAATTGCAAATCCTGTGGTGTTCTGCTAATAAGGTCAGCATCATAAACATACTCTAGGTCTACCAATTTCCTATTACCAATCCTTCTCCATCATCTCCAACAGTTCTATGCATTACAAAATCTATGAGGAGGATAAACAGCATAGGTGACAACACAACACATTCCCTTGGAGTACTCCGCTGTTCAATGGAAATTAATTTGATAGGACTCCACTAACATTGACTTTGCACTTGCTATGTTGATGAAAAGACTTGATTAAATACACATATTTAACAGGAACTCCATAATATCGCAGGACTCTTATCAAAATTGGCCGGTGTACACTATCAAAGGCTTTTCCCCTAGTCCACAAATGCCATTCAAAGTGCATTTCTATATTCTACGCATTGTTGTACATGTCTCAAAATTAAATTTTGGTCAGTATAACTTTAACCTTTATTAAATCCTGCTTGTTCATCTCTCAGATTTTCATCAATATTTCACTTTAGTCTCTTTAGAAAAAGCATACTATATATTTTCATAACCGTCGTAAGTGTGATGCCTCTGTAATGAATGCAATCAGTCAGGTCTCCCTTTTTTGTCATTTTCACCAACACTCTTAGCTTCCATTCATCGAGTTTTGCTTCCTCATGCCACATTCTACAAAATAAGTTCGTAAGTATGCTGGGGGTCACTTCATTTTCAGCCAGTATCATCTCAGCAGTTATTCCATCGTGTCCAGGGTTTTTCTATCTACTGAGTTTTCAATGATAGCTTCGAATTCAAACACACTGAATAATTCATGGGCACATCAAGGTCTTCCTTAGCTTCAGGTATAGGCTATCAATCAAATTATTCCCTTCGTATCTCCTATTCATGACATCACAAGTGTTTTATCCAACATTGTCTTTCTTCATCTTAGGTTTTTATATCAGATCCATCTCTCTTTTTGATGGGTATATACTTCTTCTTTGCCCCGGTAGAGATTTCATTAACAATTCTATGAGCGATTGGTCATATTAAACTTCGTTGTAGAAATTTTTCTTACAGGATTTATAAACACCGTAGTTCATCAAGATTATGTTCTGTTCTTGAATGTAACATTATCAAAATTTAGCTACTGTATATCCTTTCGGGCACGAAGTGTGTAAAACAACATTATAAGCTTTTTATGCAAATAATCATTACCACTGGATAATAAATTTGATGACTAGTCACCTCTGACCCATGATTTAGGTCAGAGAGAACTGGTCTGACAAATAAAGTAAAAGTATGATGCAAATAAGTTTCGTCATGAGGCCAAATGCATTCGATTGGCAATCCTTTATGCCACTTCTTTTGGGTTCGTAATATAGTTAGGTCGTGGAGTCAGTGGACTTTGAAATGTGAGAGCAAAACGTAATTTTTTCGCTTTTGTTATTATTGTCTTATCACATAAATCTATACTAAAACTACTACTTCTTCTTCTTCTTCTCTCTCTCTCTCTCTCTCTCTCTCTCTCTCTCTCTCTCTCTCTCTCTCTCTCTCTCTCTCTCTCTCTCTCTCTCTCTCTATTTCATAAGGAAAAAAATATTAAAAATGGCACACCATGAACTACACTTCAAATGTTTATTGTTAAATGATTTGAACACAAGAAACAAAATATTTACGGTTTGGTACATCTGCTGGAATGATTTACTTGCAAAGTATATTAAACATGAAAGAAATCCTTTCTGGCACAATCCAGGATCATAAGTGGTGGGCTACCCTTAAATATACCCTTTTTTGGTGAAGATGCCACAGTTCCTACTTTACTTAAACCAGATGACTGTCACTCACTGTCAAAAGGAAAAGGTAACCCTTTTGGCTGATGTGTTTGACAGTTAGCAGAGTACAATAAGAAAATTAGTCTTCCTCGTTCTTGTTTTCCTATCATATACTGCTCCTGCTACCTCCCTCCACTTTCCCCGTGCTGATTTAATCCTATCCTGAATCCTCCCTCCTGGTTTATAGTAGATTCCAAGTATCTGAATTGTTCTACCTGTTTTATAACTGCTCTTCTACTTTCAAGTATGGCTATCCTGTCCTACTTTCCTTACTGCTAACCATAGCTTCAGCCTTATCTGCATTTACCCTCAAACCTTCCCTTTCCAAAGTCTCTTGCCACTCTACCACCCTTCTCTGTAATTCTTCTTCATTTCAGCAGGAATCACCAAATCAGCTGTCAATAGCAACTCCCACAACTATTAGTTTCTGATTCCTTCACTTAACACAGCCAAGACCAACACAAATAAAAACTGGCTTAATGCTGACAATATGTAGTCTAACACTATCTTCAATGGTTTCTGTTTCTCCAACAGCTATTATTACTTTTGTCCTTGTTCTTTTGTAAATCATCTCTACGCTTCTAACCAACTTCGGGACTTCCCTCTTCCTCAAGCACCAAAACATCACTTCTCTTGGTATTCAGTCATAAGCCTTCTCTAAATCTACAAAAGCACAGAAGAACTTCTGGTTTCCCTCTATTTTCTTTTCCTGTAACTGCCTTACTATAAAGATGGCATCCACAGTCCCTCTCCCCCTCATGAATCCATACTGTTGTTTCCCAATCTTTACAGTCTCTATCAATATCTCATCTTGTAACCTCTCTAATACTTTCAAACCATGCTTTATTAATTTAATTCCCCTGTAGGAACTGCATTCTGTGATGTCACCATTCTGCTTATATATAGATACTATTAGACTCGCCTCCCAGTCTTTAAACATTATTCCTTCTTCCCATATTTCTTTCAAAAAAATCCAGCATCCATTCTTCCCCCTCTGTAGCTAGTGTCTTGGCCATTTCAAAATGAAACTCTGATGGGCCTGGTGCTTTACCATTCTTCATTCTACTCAATGCCCGCTTCACTTCAGTACTCAGTATATTCATCACTGGCCACTCCACTCTTTGTGCTTCTCCCAGCTCCTCTTTTTTTCCAGTATTCAATGGTTGCTCATAGTATTCTCTCCATCTCATTTTAATGTTGTCATTCCTGTGTAATATATTTTCTTTTCTGTCCCGATGACTACCAGTTACCCCAAATCCTGTCTTTGCCTTTTCCTCAAGTTTTAAATCTTAGATATCCTTTTCCCATTCCTTTGTTACTTGCCTTTCATATATCTGCTCTACTGCTCTTCTAATAGATTTACCTACTTTCCTCCTAGAATCTTTATCCTCTTCTCTGTACCGTTCCTCTGCCCCTTGTGCCTGTCTTACTTTCCAGTCCTTCAATGACTTTGATTTTCTTTAAACTGATTCTTGCACATCTCTGTTCCACAACCACTTTTCTCCTTTCGACACACCATATCCAGTGGTTTTTCCCACTAATTCCTTCGTTTCCCATACACATATTGCTTTCATAGCCAACCAAATATTTTCCACCCTGTTACCTTGTTCAGTCTCTAAGTTCAACCTTTCCAGTCGTCTCTCTCTGTCACAATCCTGATTTGCTCAAACTTTTCTCCCTTTAAGGTCCCAAACCTTAATTCTAGAGCTTCGTTTCTTGGGTTTTCTACCTCTCATTTTAAAATCTATCACTACCAGTCTATGCTGTTTAACACAAGCTTTACCCAAAATCACTTTACAGTTCATCACATTTTTCTTGTCTGCTGCTTTAACCAATAAGTAATCTATTTGGCTTCCCACTCCTCCACTTCCATAGGTTATCAGATGCTTATCCAACTTCTGAAACCAGGTTTTCATACATGCCAATTCAAAACTCTGAGCCATCTCCAATACATACTCCCTATCCTCATATCTAATTCCAAATCCATGACTCCATGTACCTCGTCATATCCATCCCTTCTCTTCCCCACTCTGCCTTTCAAGTCTGCTCCTATGATTAGCTTCTCTTCCTCTTTAACTGATCAAATAGCAGCCTCAAACTCTTGTCGCAATATTTTTTTTTTTTTTTTGTCCTTGACAACCCATCTAAGAGGCATATGCTGAAATAATATTAATTATCTGATCCCCTATTATCACTGGGATCTTTAAAAGCCTATCATTTATTCTCTTTCTTTCCATCTATCACCTATTTTGGCCTCAACTCCATTTCTCTCATCTTGTGACCCGCTGTAATAGAGTTGATACCCATTTCCTATCTCTCTATTTCCATGTTCTTTCCATCTAGTCTCCTGCAGACACAAGACATCTATCTTCCTCCTCTGCATCACACCCTCTATCTCCCTCTTTGTATGTGTATATGTAAAAATATCAAAGAGGAATATAGCTACAAGCTATGTTGCACTTATCTTTTAATTACCAAGTTGAGCTAAAAACTAAATTTACCTAAATAATGTTTTCCCCCACAACATCGTTTCTATAATATACCTGCGGAGAAAACTTGTCACATTTTTCTAATTTGTGCACATTTTATCACTTCCTTAACATTGACACCCTTTGATTTGAACGCTCCTTTTAAACCACTTAGCAGCACTTACAGTATATGATCTTCATCTCTCTTGATATTGATAATCACCAGGTGACTAAACCACCTTTTGGATTGGATTTGCGGATTTGGGCTTTATAACCTGGTGCTCGGGTCTAAGAGGCTATTCAATGCCTAAGTACAACTGAGGAAACACTGCAGTTACACTAAGAAGAGTTAGAGGTTTGACAGCAAGAAGGAAGAAAGGAAACGAGAACAGATAAAATAGAAAGACATAAGGCAGTGCAGCTGGAGCCGAAGGAATACTAGAAATATCCTTAAGTAATCCTCACAGTATACCATCAGAGGTTTGCTGAGAGCAATAACTCCCCCCCCCCCCCCCCCACACACACACTGGATAAACCACTTTCTTGTGTTGTTATAGTTTTAAATTTTATTCCTTTACACTTGAAGCATAAATTCTCTGAGCAAATGCTCTAAGTTGAGTATAGTTATTGCAAGTCAAATCTGATCTGTTACCTTACCAAAGATGATAGGTCTCCTGCGATATACGCCTATCAATTATGTTGAATAGATTCTCATTCAAAGGGACAACACGATCAGCACACTATACAATTGTGACCAATTCAGGCCCGAAAGATTACTCAAAATCCCATTCCAGTTTGCTTGAGAATTCATATAAATCTTGCATGACAATGATAGATCAGGGACAGGGGTAGGCTGCTCAGTCTTCACTACTAATGAAATCAAGGCATGATCAGATGTCCCAACTGGAGAACCAACCTTACTTGTTAAAACGTCAGGGGAGTAGGTGTATACAAGGTCCAAGCAGTTAACACACCTGTGAGTAGCTTCAGTTATGATTTGCTCACAGCCTTATTCAGAGGCAAAGTCTAAAGCTCTTAAGCCTTGGGAATCAGTACGAGAAACAGAATCTAACCAATCCCTATGGAGAGCATTGAAATAACTAACAAAGACAAAAGAAGCCTTTTTATCATCTTCTTGTATCTTATCCATAACGGTAAGAAGAAAATCGAAGATAGAATCATCCATGTATGGATTCCAGTAGATCGAACCCAAATAGTTG
Organism: Palaemon carinicauda; assembly: GCF_036898095.1. Classification (NCBI taxonomy): domain Eukaryota; kingdom Metazoa; phylum Arthropoda; class Malacostraca; order Decapoda; family Palaemonidae; genus Palaemon; species Palaemon carinicauda. Next base: position 181,340,430 of record NC_090727.1, on the reverse strand, counting down.
TAATGCCTACTACAAACTTTTATTACCTGAATCTCATGACATCCACATTCATTGCTGGATTCATGAGAAGCAGAGTATCTAGTCCTAATATACCGCTATACCCCTATCCCTAGGAATGGCATCCCGTTTCAACATTATTGGCTTTTTAAAACCAGTTATAATGAGATCAGATGAGTGCCTCATATTAGAAACCAAAGTTTCTGAGCACAAAAGAATACCATACTGGCTAGAAGCAACTGTAAGGTCTTGAATATTTGCATGAAGACCACGAATATTGCAATACAGTAGACGACATTGAAGAAATCTAGGACGTACTGGTGCCAGATTTCGCTCAATGTCTCCAGATAGCATAAGAATTAATGGTACTAAAAAAAGATACATCATACTTAAAACATAAATTAACAAGAATGATAAAAAACAATGGGCACAGAAATAAAAATAAAGTGATTGATCAAATCCATAGACTATAGAACAAAACTTGGAAAAACTGGTAAACATGGAGGAGCCAAAACATTATGCAAGGCTAAATACCCTCCAGGATAGCCACTTCAACAGAAAGGAGGACAGTAAGGATGGTTTTGAAAAGAAAAAGAAACGGATAAAGAAAAGACAAGCTCTTAATAAACCACCAGGCATCCATGACCCTTCTATAAAGCCTGCCTAACGCACCATTTACAAAAAAAAAAAAAAACAAGAGGAAGCAAAAAAAACAAGATAGAATAGTGTGCCTGAGTGTACACTAAAGCAAGCGAACTCTAACCTAAGACAGTGGAAGATCATGGTACAGAGGCTATGGTGCTACCCAATGGTTTGATTTTGGAGTGTCCTTCTATTAGAAAAGCTACTTACCATAGCTAAACAGTCTCTTCTACCCTTACTAAGAGGAAAGTAGCCACTGAACAATTACAGTACAGTAATTAGACCATTGAGCGAAAAAAAATTCTTTGGTAATCTCAGTGTTGTCAATTGTATGAGGACAGAAGAGAATGGGAAAAGAATTGACCAGACTATTCGGTGTATGTGTAGGCAAAGAAAATATAAGAGCTGCAACCAGAGGGAGGGATCCAATGTCTGTCAAGTCAAAATATCCAATAACTGTCTAGCGGTAGTATCTCACCGGCTGGCTGGTACCCTGGCCAACCTATTATATACCCCATATAACAAAGAGCAAGTCCCTGGATATATATATATATATATATATATATATATATATATATATATATATATATATATATATATATATATATATAGTGTTTATATATATATATATATATATATATATATATATATATATATATTAAATATATATATATATAGATATATATATGTATATATATAATATATATATATATATATATATATATATATATATATATATATATATATATATATATATATACTGTATATATATTACATCACGCCCAGCTCTCGCTAGCACTTGGGTAGGGAGAAGGAGTGATCACTCGTGGCAATGGGTTACGTGTGCATATGTGTGCATATCTATTGTGACGAGCTGAGAGAAGGTGGATGAAAGCAACTGAGTAACTTTATTACAGACACTCGCCTTTATATACAAAAACTCAATGCAACAGGAAATTTCTTGTTCAACCGACACTGTACCGGCTAACAGTTAACTTTGAGAAAAAGACATATTATTTCAGGTTTAATGCAACAGGAAATTTCCTGTTCAACTGATACCACACCGGTTAACAGTTAACGGTGAAAAAAACATACATGTTATTTCAGGTTCTTTTTAGTGCGAGGGGAGAGTGAAGATACAAGCATAATATATACACGCAATGAAATGTCGTTACTATGTACGATCGTGTGACACACGGTTGGTATATGGCTCCCCCCCCTAAAAATGACATACTGTACATGTTGAATAGGGCGCCCTGATCTAGAGAGGCGAACTGTAGGCAGGTCATCTGGCAGGAGATAAGCAGGTTTTACACAATCAATGGAGACCCAGTCTTCTTTGCCACTAATGTTTAGTAGGAATACTTTCGGAATGCGTCGGATCACAAGGAAAGGGCCCGTGTAAGGGGGCGTTAGCGGAGGCTTGTTAGTGTCGTTGCGCGGGAAGACGTGCGTTGCAGAGTGCAAGTCTGTCGGTATGTGATGCTTCGCTGGGGGCTTGTAAGTCTGGCGGCATGGAGTAAATTTTTCCACGACGTGACCTATGCGCTGGAGATCGTCAGAGGAGGTTGTAGAAGGAAAAAATTCGGCAGGGACGACCAACGGGTTGCCATACACCATTTCAGCTGACGAGACGTCGAGAGTGTCTTTAGGAGTGGTCCTTAGTCCCAGGAGGACCCAAGGAAGCTGAGTAAACCAGTTGGAATCCTTGCAGCGAGATATCAAAGCTGCTTTGAGGGTGCGATGAAAACGTTCAACCATTCCATTGGCAGCGGGGTTGTAGGCAGTTGTGTGATGTAGGGTGATGCCCAGGAGATTCGCTAATGATGTCCACAATTGAGAGGTGAAAGTGGTACCCCTAGCAGAAGTAATATGCTCAGGGGTACCAAATCTTGCAATCCATCCTGAGAGTAAGGCAGGTGTACATGAGGTGGACGTTGCAGTTTCCATGGCAATGGCTTCAGGCCAACGAGTGGAGCGGTAAACAGGTAACGATGCCCTTGTGATATGGGTAGGGGGCCTACAACGTCGACGTGAATGTGTGCGAAACGACGCTGAGGTTGAGGAAAGATGCCCACTCCTAAATCCATGTGTCGATGTACTTTGGAAGTTTGGCAAGAAGTACAGGCGCGGACCCAATCCTTAGCATCCTTAGAAATGCCGTGCCAAGTGAACTTCATCTTCAGCAGCTGTGCAGTAGAACGGCACGAGGGAGGTGAAAGGCCGTGAATGAAATGAGGGTGGTGTTGGAGTCTTCGAGGGGGAGGTCTTCCCAACGGAGGGATGTACAGGATGTCCTATATACTTGATATTCTGGATCCTGTCGTTAGGCTTCAGCCAAGGCGTTGTAATCCAATCCTAGTTGAACGGTAGTCAACGTGTTTCTTGACAGGGCATCGGCAACGGGATTCATTTTCCCAGGGACGTATTGAAAGGTGCAATTGTATTCAGACAGGGCGGAGAGATGTCGGCGTTGACGGGCAGACCAGGCGTCAGACTGTCGAGTGAAGGCGTGAACCAGAGACATGTGGTCTGTGCGAATGACGAATGGCGTATCTTCTAAAAAATGGCGAAAGTGATGGGCAGCCAAGTGCACCGCCAGCAATTCGCGATCGAAGATAGAATAACCCGATTCTGCCTTGGACCATTTTCTGCTGAAGAAGGCCACTGGGCGGGCCAAGCCATTGACCACCTGCTCAAGTACTGCACCAATAGCGACGTCGCTGGCATCGGTGGAGAGAAGGAGAGGGGCATGTGAGATAGGAAAAGTGAGAGCCGCAGCGGTTGATAGGGCCTTCTTTGCATTGCAAAAAGCCACTTCTTAAAGGGACCCCACTTGATGTCCTTTGGCTTGCCCTTGAGGGAAGCGTAGAGGGGAGCAAGAGTGGTGGTAATGGCTGGCAGAAAATGGTGATAATAGTTGATCATGCCCAAGAATTCCTGCAGAGCTTTGACGGTCGAGGGCGCGGTGAAGTCCTGAACGGCTGCTACCTTCTCAGGGAGGTGGTGGACTCCTTCAGGAGTGATGCGGTGCCTTAAGAACGACACTTCGTTGGCGCCAAAGGTACACCTGTCGTACCGGACTACAAGGCCGTTTTGTTGCAGGCAGTCGAGCACGATACGCAAGTGACGGAGGTGTTCCTCTTTTGAGGAGGAGAACACAAGTATGTCATCCACATAACATACACAGAAGGGGAGGTCCCCTAAGATGCCATCCATGAGACGGTGAAACGTGGCCCCAGCATTACGAAGGACAAAACAGGAGTAATTTGAAGGTGTATGTACCAAACGGAGTGGTGATGGCAGTCTTGGGGATGTCTTCTGGGTTCATAGGCACCTGATAATACCCCTTCAGGAGATCGAGCGTAGAGAAAACCTTCGCTTTGTGCAGGTATGAGGTCACGTCATCGATGTTTGGGAGGGGGTAGTAATCCAATTCTGTTTGCATTTTTAGGCGCCTGAAATCCCCGCACGGACGGAGGGAGCCGTCTTTCTTCAGAGGGATGTGTAAGGGTGACGACCATGGGCTGGAGGCCTTTTGGCAAAGGCCCATTTTGGCGAACGTCTGTTTGGCGGCTGCCAATCATTCCGGTGCCAGACGTCTGAATTTTGCGAAGACTGGGGGTCCCGTCATCTTGATATGGTGATAAATACCGTGCTTGGCAGGAGCTGTGGGCGTTTGGCGAAGTTTTGGACGGAAAACTTCCGGGTACGACGTGAGGAGGTGGGCGTAGTCCTCCGTGGGTGTGCTGATGTGGAGAGCGAGGTTGGAGGGTGCTGGTTGAAGAGGTGTCAACAAGTACGAGTCAGCGTTGACCAATCGTTGGTGGGCGACATTGACCAGAAGGTGGAAATGAGAGAGGAAATCCGCACCGAGGATTGGCAATGTGACGTCAGCAACAAGAAACTTTCAATTAAATATACCGTTTCCAAACGATAATGTGAGGCTCTATGTAACCGTAAGTGGGTATCGCAGATCCGTTGGCAGCTACCAAGCGGACGTCGGCAGACATAGACAGACTACGTTGTGTCCTGAAGAGTTCCCTTGGCAAAAGAGAATGACAAGCACCCGTGTCTACCAAAGTTCGCACGCCCGTTTCTGTATCATGTAAATAGAAAAGATTAGAAACACGGGAGGCCACTGCCACGAGCGATGGCCTGCTTACAGGTTTTTTGGCCACTGACAATCCTTGGCACATTTCTTCGCGGTTGCCCCGAATCTGGTGTGGTAATAGCGAAACTGCGGCAGATGGGAGGCAGTAAGTGGCTGTAGAAGTTGTTGGTTTGGGCGCGAGCAAGTGGAGGGTGGCTTTGTCACCGCTTCGACACGTCACGGGGTAAGCGTGTATGTCCTACGGCATTCACGTCAGCTTTGGTTGACGTTGAATAGGCGTCCTCTTCGTCAGGAGTGGAGGCGTTGATGGATGTCTTGAAGAGGTTGTCTATAAGGACGTCGGCTTTGGTCATCAAGTCCTTTATGGGTAAACTATCGACATCGAGTATGGCAGCGCGTACAGGTTCGGGTAAATGGCGTATCCAAAGGGCACGAATTAGGTTCACCTCACGAGGAGAGCCGTCTGCGGCAGGTTGCAGGCGAGCGATACTGGTCATTTCCCTGAGGGCGAGCGAAGCCCTTTGGTCCCCCAACAGTTATTGAGAGAGCTGAAAAAGCTTTGCTATACGGGCGGCTGGCGAATGCGAGTACTGCGGCAGATGGTATGTTTTGAGGGCATGATACGCTATTGGGGTGTCTTCTTGTTCACAA
>NC_090727.1:181315026-181327526 GCF_036898095.1 Palaemon carinicauda | reverse complement strand
GCTAAAATCATAATATATTCTAATAATAGACTTTTAATCAAGATATTCTGTTAACAAAAAACCTTTTCTGGGTCCGGAGACATCATGAACGCAGGTTCTTTCCATTTTACTTTTCGTTATCCTCTCAAACCATAACAATATAATGTACCAACGAAACGCAAGATTTCGCTATATTGTGTTTTTAATCGATCCAAATAGTACCGGACTTGTAAGTTCTTGTCGTTAAAACCCTGTCCCTTAAACATCTTAGACAACTTGACCTGAATTCACTTAACTTCGTACAAATAATACTATTGAATTATACCATCTACAGGTTCAATTATTAAAGGAGAAAACTGCAATGTTGCATTCGAAGTTAAGTATAATTCATACAGAAAAATCTAAGCACGGGTAATGTGTACAGTTTATATATATATATATATATATATATATATATATATATATATATATATATATATATATATAATCAACACATGCAACCGTTTCAAGTATACTAGAAACGGCCTCAGACTTGTCCCTAGTCATGTCTGAGGTTTGGCCAGTTTCATTGCCACGTTGGCCACTGCATATTGGTGATGGTGGCAGACTTTGCGGATCAGGGCGATACACAAACCCCTTCACCACGTTAAGATGTGTGTGTGTGTATATATATATATATATATATATATATATATATATATATATATATATATATATGTGTATATATATATATATATATATATATATGAAAAACAGCCTTTCTAGTATATAATTCTACTTTAACTTGGAACAGTCTTGACTTTCATTGTTTCATTATGTTTGCATAACTAACTATATACGCATATTCCCACCTGATGCTATTTCTCTTTATTAAAAGTGAACTGGACACAATAATTCGCTAAAATATCAAAACAAGTTTTAGAATAGGCTACCTATAATCAACAAAAAATAATTGTTTTTAGGCCAGTATCTGCAGGTCGATTTTATAATTGTCCTTGAGTTTTATCACTGACTGTCACAGTCACAATTTGCCAGTTACTCAGATGAAAGGAGTGTCGACGCAATGCGAGACCTCTTGAAGTCACTGACAGAACTTTAGTTGTGCTCGGGAACTAAATCCTCACAAACGGCATCTCCCTTGCGATTGCTGGCTTCAGGAATCCTTGAGATAAGGGTAAAATGAGCCCCGACAGATCCATCACCGGATCCCCAGTTCATCCAGAAAACCGGCACTTTGCGAGATAAGGAAGGACACTCTGTGGATCCTGCAATTTAGTGCGAATGAGCTACGCGCCATCTTCAAAGGTAGTCGGATTCAGTTCGAACGACATGGATAATTTGTCTACAAAATTCTTCGTTTAATATACTTGTTGCTTTAAAAGCACGTATGAATGGAAGTATTTTAAGTGTGACGGTAACTTTCATTTTAGGAGGGAATTCTAAACTATTTTTATAAAGAGAAAATAATCTAACAATTTATCAATGAATCAATAAATGAATTTAGTATTATTCAAAATGGTGATTGAAAACTTTACAAAGCAAATCCGTAGACTGTATATTATTGCGTTTATTTTGCTATGATCGATTCTCAAAGAAAATAATTCAGATTCAACTTGTATTTTATGAATCGCATAGAAGTAAATAAGCCTGCTATAGCATGGATAAATCTTTTATAATTTTAGACATCTATTGCAGTTAAATAAAATTAAAATTCGTCCTTCACGATATCAATCATATTTCAATACAAGAAAAATCAATACATCACTCATTTGCATTATATATATATATATATATATATATATATATATATATATATTTATATATATATATATATATATATATATATATATATATATATATATATATATATTACGGCTCCGTGTCTGGCCACCAAAATATATTAAATCATATATTACAGTTACCAAGTTACACAATCTCCCGCGTTCCAAACTCACCTATTTGGTTTTACATAAATCTGTTACACTTGAAAAAATTAATACCCGAGCTCTGAGGAGATAATAAAATTCCAAAACGGCAATATATAAAAACTGAATATCCAACGGTCTCTTACATACATTCAAAACAAACTGGGTAATTATTATTAAGAACTATTCAAAACAACCTCTTACTTCGATTCTTGAACAGGGATACAAGAGAGTTCTGTGAGAAACACTGGTGATCAAAATGATACACTCTTTACAAATATATATATATATATATATATATATATATATATATATATATATATATATATGTATATATATATATATATATATATATATATATATATATATATATATATATATATTCTATGAAAATTACAACACTTTGAAAGAATTTACATAAAAAATAAACTACTCAAAATAATAAATCTGAACAAAAACTTAGACTAGGACAAGAAAATAATACTTATGAAAATTATGCAATCACTTGACTCGAAATATTAAATCTGAATAAAACCTTAAACTAAAACAAGAAAATGTTACACTGAAAATTATATAATCACTTGTTTTACTGGAAATTAAATTTTACATAAATATTCAATCTTGAAAATTAATAAAAATAGTTAACCTTTAACACTCTAATGATTAAACTCTTATAGAAATTACATAGAGTAACTGATAAACTTACGAGTGTTTAACATAATAGCAATACAAATATACTTCACGTTTTCACATAAGTATCATGGGGCCTGTTACAAAATTTGCACAATACCAGCACTCACCACAGCAAAATAAATTTAAATTCACTTTCAAAGTTTTAGTAACGTTTTAACACACTACACACGATATACGTTGGGCACAAACTTGATCACTTTGGAAAGGACATACACTCGAGGTACTTGGGAGAGAGGATGTTTGTTGGCTCTTATAAAGGGAAAGGCTGGATCTATTCTCCTGCTATGATCCCTAGGGGTCCATATATATTGACTTAATTATTTTAGATTCTTCTAGGTCAGGGGTCGAGAAGCTTGGGGGTTGTGCCTAATGGCGTAAGCTTGCCAACGATCTCTATCAGACACCTACCAACGCACCATCGAATCGACTCTCTCAGCTAACTCCGCCCAACCCGGTTCCCGGGAAAAAAAAAAAATTAAGGCTTACTCTAGGGTTTTCAAGAACCTTCTAAACACGTGGCAAATATAAGAAAGGTGTAATCTCTCAAAAACACGACGTAATGCTATAGAAAATTACATAAACCCTCGTTCATACCTCGTATAATTCATACAGCACATTTGAGTTTGAGTACGTAACATTCCATAGCAAAATACGTGAAATAAAACGTTAATTCTTCAAAATAACGTAAATCTAATTATACTGACTTGAAAGAATAATACAACGAAATGAACGACGAAAGTCTTACGCAATTTACATACAAACTTAAAACTACAAGAGAAGAACTCACCTTATGAGCAGGCTATTCACCTCTTAAATACTCATATAAAATACATAAATAAATCATTTACTCTACGCTAGACCAGTTTCGTATGATTATATATGAATATATATATATATATATATATATATATATATATATATATATATAAATATATATCTATATATAAATATATATGTATATATACATATATATATACATATATATATATATATATATATATATATATATATATATACATATATATATATATGTATATATATATAAATATATATATATATATATATATATATACATATATATGTATATATATATGCATATATATATATATATATATATATATATATATATATATATATATAGTCGTTTAAATTCACACATGCAAGTCACAGAACCAGATTAATGAATTTCAAAACAAAAGAGGCATATTATTTATGTATCGTTTATGCATTTACAAACATTATCCTTTTGAACAAAAGTAAACCAATTTACCCAGATTATGCGATTATATCAATTAATAAGAATCAATTATATAAAACACCACGTTTTGGAAAACAAACCAAACCGCCTTTCTCCGAGATGAAAGAGTTCATATTAAACTCTTCTGGAAAACGTTGCCCTGGATGATTGATTTCTAAAATCAGGTGGGCGAGCTGGTTTATTTCATCGTGGTGATAAACCATTAGGGAAAATGAATGAGAAATTGACGCCATCATCCCAAATCAAACTGACTGCCCCGTTGTGGGAGATTGATGAATATTTCCATTCAAGTTGAGGTTATAATTTTGTTGCCTGACGAAAAAAAAAGATTTTTAGATGATTATTCACATCGATTAAATTAAAACCCTCCGCAAATGTTTATCTATTTTATTGAAAGGTTTCATATTTTCGGTTTTATTTTTTCAGTCTGATTATAATGTCTATTTCTGGTTCTCTTTGCAAAATAAAGGCCGTTGATTTCTGGCTCAAGATTATGGCATAATATATATATATATATATATATATATATATATATATATATATATATATATATATATATATATACATATATGTATATATACATATATGTGTGTATATATATATATATATATATATATATATATACATATATGTATATATACATATATGTGTGTATATATATATATATATATATATATATATATATATATATGTGTGTATATATATATATATATATATATATATATACATATATACATATATATATATATATATATATATATATATATACATATACATATATACATATATATATATATATATATATATGTATATATATATATATATATATATATATATATATGTGTGTGTTGTATGCAGTGTTCCTTGACAAAGATGCACTTGTAGTTTTTTTGTCAGTTGAACGAATACAGGAGAAACAATTTTGACTTCCTGTATGCTGCGCCCCAGGGAGAAGATTCCTTTGTACAGGAATAGTGAAACAAGTACCAGGACCAGGGTGTGAGAAGAGTCGTGGGAGCCTTGACTTCAAATATTTTCCTTGAAAGTAGTAGCAGGCAAAACCCACCTGATGAGCCCTTTGGTAAGGGTGAAACCCTTATACAATAGAAGTGATGATAGGAATGGGAATGACAGATAATAAATGGACCTTTAGAATAACAGAATGGGTCCATCCAGATAGCAAACGAATTAGGAGTACTAAACGAAGTCTGACTTGCTTCTTAGGCATCTGTCCACCTGATAAAGAAACAGTACAAGTAAATCTTTATCGAGAAACACTGCAATCCAAAACAAGTGTTACTTCTTCCCTCTGCTGAATCCATCTTGTAGATTATTCCATTACATCTGGAGGGCTGGAATCCATCTTATTTTTTGGGATTTTTTATTTTTTCATATGTTCACAGCGCTAAACATATTCTTGATCTACTATTCAAGAAGAATTGAATATTCTTGAAGGGAGACAGCATACTAAAAGAAGTCTGACTTGTTTTGTCTGCATCTGTCCACCTGATAAAGAAACAGTACAAGTGAATCTTTATCAAGGAACAGTGCAATCCAAAACAAGTGTGACTTCTTCCTTCTGCTGAATGCATCTTGTAGATTATTCCATTTACATCTGGATGGCCGGACTCCATATTTTATTTGGTTTATTTACATTATTTTTTGGATTTCACATTGCTTACTAAAAGAAATCTGACTTGTTTTTTCTGCATCTGTCCACCTGATAAAGAAACAGTACAAGTGAATCTTTATTCAGGAACAGTGCAATCCAAAACAAGTGTGACTTCTTCCCTCTGCTGAATCCACCTTGTAGATTATTTTCTTTGTGTCTGGAAGGCCGGACTCCATATTTTATTCTGTTTATTATATTTTTTTTTTATTTTACATTGTTTACTAAAAGAAGTCTGACTTGTTTCTTAGACATCTGTCCACCTGATAAAGAAACAGTACAAGTGAATCTTTATCAAGGAACCGAGCATTCCAAAACAAGTGGGACTTCTTCCCTCTGCTGAGTCCATCTTGTAGATTATTCCAATTGCATCTGGAAGGCTGGAATCCACCTTATATTTTGGATTTTTCAACTTTTTCATATGTTCACAGCGCTAAACATATTCTTGATCTACTATTCCAGAAGAATTGTATATTCTTGAAGGGACACAGAATACTAAAAGAAGTCTAACTTGTTTTTTCTGTATCTATACACCTGATAAAGAAACAGTACAAGTGAATCTTTATCAAGGAACAGTGCATTCCAAAACAAGTGTGACTTCTTCCCTCTGCTGAGTCCATTTTTATAGATTATTTCCTTTGCATTTGGAGGGCTGGAATGCACCTTATTTCTTGGATTTTTTATTTTTTCTTGTGTTCAGAGCGGCAAACATATTCCTGTTCCACTACACCAGCACAATGGAAGCTTCTTGAAGGGACACAGCATACTAAAAGAAGTCTGACTTGTTTCTTCTGCATCTGTCCACCTGATACAGAAACAGTACAAGTGAACCTTTATCAAGGAGCAGTGCATTTCAAAACAAGTGGGACTTCTTCCCTAAGCTGAATCCATCTTGCAGATTATTACCTTTACGTCTTGAAGGCAGGACTCCATATTTTATTCAGTTTATTATTACTTATATTTTTTTTTTTTTTTGCATTGCTTACTAAAAAAGTCTGACTTATTTCTTAGGCATTTGTTCACCTGATAAAGAAAGTGAATCTTTATCAAAGAACAGTGCATTCCAAAACAAGTGGGACGTCTTCCCTCTTCTGAATCCATCTTGTAGATTCTTCCATTTACATCTGGAGGGCTGGAATCCACATTATATCTTGGATATTTTATTTTTTCCTATGTTCAGAGCAGTAAACATATTCCTGTTCCACTACACCAGTACAATGGAAGCTTATTGAAGGGACACAGCATACCAAAAGAAGTCAGGCTTGTTTCTTCTGCATCTGTCCATCTGATAAAGAAACAGTACAAGTGAATCTTTATCAAGGAAAAGTGCAATCCAAAACAAGTGTGACTTCTTCCCTCTGCTGAATCCACCTTGTAGATTATTCCATTTACATCTGGAGGGCTGGAATCCACCTTATATCCTAGATTTTATATTTTTTCATATGTTCACAGCGCTAAACATATTCTTGATCTACTATTCCAGAAGAATTGAATATTCTTGAAGGGACACAGCATACTAAAAGAAGTCTGACTTGTTTTCTCTGCATAAGTCCACCTGATAAAGAAACAGTACAAGTGAATCTTTATCAAGGAACAGTGCAATCCAAAACAAGCGCTACTTCTTCCCTCTGCTGAATCCATCTTGTAGATTATTTCATTTACATCTGGATGGCCGGACTCCATATTTTATTTGGTTTATTTATACATTTTTTAGGGGGATTTTACATTGCTTACTAAAAGAAGACTGACTTGTTTCTTAGGCATCAGTCCACCTGATGAAAAAACAGTACAAGTGAATCTTTATCAAGGAACAGTGCAATCTAAAACAAGTGTGACTTCTTCCCTCTGCTGAATCCATCTTGTAGATTATTCCATTTACATCTGGAAGGCCGGACTCACTTGGTATTGACTGTCCGTTTCTCAATAGCTACTATAAGAGAACTTATTTCCTTACCAAACTAAACACTAAAACTAAAAACTAAACTAAAACTGAACAAAGCTGAAACTCAACTGAAAATTATTCTAAAAATATTTTCCACTATATATTTTTGGGGGGATTTTTAATCTTTTAATTTTTTTTTTTTTTTTTGGATTTTTTATATCTTTATATTTTTTTGGATTTTTTATTTTTTTATTTTTTTGGATTCTTTTTTTTTCTATGTTCACAAAACTACACTGGAAAATTTAACTGAAACTTATACTAAAAATATTTTTCCACCATATGTTTTTTTCTTTTTTTGGATTTTTTTACATTTTTTTTTTTTCATTTTTCAATTTTTTAATCTTTTCTGGATTGTCATTTTATATGTTCACTGCACTAAACTGCAATTTCCTATTTTTTCCTGTTCGCAGCACTAAACATTTTCCTGATCCACTTTTCCAGGATAATGGAATCTTCTTGAGTGGACACAGCGTACTAAAAGAAGTCCGACTTGTTTTTTCTGCATCTGTCGACTTGATAAAGAAACAGTACAAGTGAATCTTTATCAAGGAACAGTGCAATCAAAAACAAGTGTTACTTCTTCCCTCTGCTGAATCCATCTTGTAGGTTATTCCATTTACATCTGGATGGCCGGACTACATATTTTATTCAGTTTATTATATTTTTTGCGGGGGGGGGGGGATTTGGCATTGCGTACTAAAAGAAGTCTGACTTATTTCTTAGGCATCTGTCGACTTGATAAAGAAACAATACAAGTGAATCTTTATCAAGGAACAGTGCAATCCAAAACAAGTGGGACTTCTTCCCTCTGCTGAGTCCATCTTGCAGATTATTCCATTTACATCTGGAAGGCTGGAATCCACCTTATTTTTTGGATTTTTTATTTTTTCATATGTTCACAGCGCTAAACATATTCCTGATATACTATTCCAGAAGAATTGAATAATCTTGAAGGGACAGAGCACACTAAAAGAAGTCTGACTTGTTTTTCTGTATCTGTCCACCTGACAAAGAAACAGTACAAGTGAATCTTTATCAAAGAACAGTCCAATTCAAAACAAGAGTGACTTCTTCATTCTGCTGAATCCATCTTGTAGATTATTGCATTTAAATCTGGATGGCCGGACTCCATATTTTATTCGGTTTATTTATATATTTGTTTTTGGATTTTACATTGCTTACTAAAAGAAGTCTGACTTGTTTTTTCTACATCTGTCCACCTGATAAAGAAACAGTATAAGTGAATCTTTATCAAGGAACAGTGCAATCCAAAACAAGTGGGTCTTCTTCCCTCTACTGAATCCACCTTGTAGAATATTCCATTTACATCTAGATGGCCGGACTCCATATTTTATTCGATTTATTTAAATTTTTATTTTTTTTTTTTATTTTACATTGCTTACTTAGAGAAGTCTGACTTGTTTCTTAGGCATCTGTCCACCTGATAAAGAATCAGTACAAGTGAATCTTTATCAAGGAACAGTGCAATCCAAAACAAGTGCGACTTCTTCCCTCTCCTGAGTCCACCTTGTATATTATTCCATTTACATATGGAGAGCTGGAATCCACCTTATTTCTTGGATTTTTTATTTTTTCATATGTTCACAGCACTAAACATATTCTTGATATACTATTCCAGATGAATTGAATTTTCTTGAAGGGACACAGAATACTAAAAGAAGTCTGACTTGTTTTTTTCTGCATCTGTCCACCTGATAAAGAAACAATACAAATGAATCTTAATCAAGGAACATTGCATTCCAAAACAAGTGGGACTTCTGCCCTCTGCTGAACACACCTTGTAGATTATTCCATTTACATCTGGAGGGCTGGAATCCACCTTATCTATTGGATTTTTTATTTTTTCATATGTTCACAGCGCTAAACATATTCTTGATATACTATTACAGAAGAATTGAATATTCTTGAAGGGACACATTACTAAAAGAAGTCTGACTCGTTTTTTTTTCTGCATCTGTCCACCTGATAAAGAAACAGTACAAGTGCATCTTTATCAAGGAACTGTGCACTTCAAAAGAAGTGGGACTTCTTCCCTCTGCTGAGTCCATCTTGCAGATTATTCCATTTACTTCTGGAGGGCTGGAATCCACCTTATTTTTTGGATTTTTTATTTTTGCATATGTTCACAGCGCTAAACATATTCTTGATATACTATTACAGAAGAATTGAATATTCTTGAAGGGACACAGATTACTAAAAGAAGTCTGACTCGTTTTTTTTTCTGCATCTATCCACCTGATAAAGAAACAGTACAAGTGCATCTTTATCAAGGAACTGTGCACTTCAAAAGAAGTGGGACTTCTTCCCTCTGCTGAGTCCATCTTGCAGATTATTCCATTTACTTCTGGAGGGCTGGAATCCACCTTATTTTTTGGATTTTTTATTTTTGCATATGTTCACAGCGCTAAACATATTCTTGATCTACTATTCCAGAAGAATTGAATATTCTTGAAGGGACACGGCATACTAAAAGAAGTCTGACTTGTTTTTTCTGCATCTGCCCACCTGATAAAGAAACAGTGCAAGTGAATCTTTATCAAGGAACAGTGCAATCCAAAACAAGTGCGACTTCTTCCCTCTGCTGAGTCCATTTTGTAGATTATTCCATTTACCTCAGAAGGGCTGGAATCCACTTTATTTCTTGGATTTTTTATTTTTTCATATGTTCACAGTGCTAAACATTTTCTTGATATACTATTCCAGATGAATTGAATATTCTTGAAGGGACACAGAATACTAAAAGAAGTCTGACTTGTTTTTTTCTGCATCTGTCCACCTGATAAAGAAACAGTACAAAGGAATCTTAATCAAGGAACATTGCATTCCAAAACAAGTGGGACTTCTTCCCTCTGCTGAATCCACCTTGTAGATTATTCCATTTACATCTGGAGGGCTGGAATCCACCTTATCTATTGGATTTTTTATTTTTTCATATGTTCACAGCGCTAAACATATTCTTGATATACTATTACAGAAGAATTGAATATTCTTGAAGGGACACAGATTACTAAAAGAAGTTTGACTTGTTTTTTTCTGCATCTGTCCACCTGATAAAGAAACAGTACAAGCCCCAGAGACAGGACAATGCCCTTAGAGACAGGGCAATGCCCCAGAGACAGGACAATGGTCTTAGAGACAGGGCAATGCCCCAGAGACAGGACAATGCCCTTAGAGACAGGGCAATGCCCCAGAGACAGGACAATGCCCTAGAACTAACCATATATATATATATATATATATATATATATATATATATATATATATATATATATATATATATACTGTATATATATAATATAAAATATATATAATATATATATAAACATATATATAAATTATATATATATACATATATATATATATATATTATATATATATATATATATATATATATATATATATATATTCAGTGTCCAAACCTCTCTCCGTCAATCTAGGACCAGGGAGGGCCAGGCAATGGCTGCTGATGACTCAGCAGATGGACCTATAAGTTTCCCCAAAGCAGGCAAGGATGGTGAGGTTCCAGACAACTGGAAAGTATCGAGCAGGAGCGGGTCTCGAACTCCCATCCAGCAGAATGCCAGATAGGATGTTTTAATGGCCTATCATAAACTGTAGAACATAATGATACTCTGTTAATTAAAAACTGTAATTTGAATCAGAAATTCTCCGTAAAATTATACGGTTCTCAGCCGTCTTTCAATAAAATACAGGCGACCGTAATTTTTACCCTACTTTGTTATTATCTTTTATGGGTTGGTGACCGTAATATCACTCCTTAATGTCAATATATCCGTTTTTGAAACGGTAAATGCCTGGCAACATTTATTACAGGATTGTTACCGTTTTTATAATGCAAATTTTTAAGTGTACCATATTCTGAATTCGCATATTTATAAACAACGCGACCCAATTAAAATTCTATATAAAAAAACAACTTTGACATCATAAGCTAAACAGAAGAAAACACGAACGATATAACAACCGCAAATATTTACGCTATAAACAAAAATGACAACAACGACCACAGCCACTTTCTCAAAAGTAGCTGTTCCTAATTTCCCACAACCCCTGGACCAGATTCTGTCTCAAGAAGCAAGTAATCAAAGGCCCCAGGTTAAATATGTTAAGAATCATTCGTTCATATCCAGATAGAACCCAAGACGGGGGTTAGAATCCCGCTTAACCTTTTTTGTCTACCTGCCGAGTCATCACCAGCCATTGCCTGGCCCTCCTGGGACCAAGAAGGGGCAGGCAATGGCTGCTGATGACTCGGCAGGTAGACAAAAAGGCTGCCCCAAACCGCCCATCCTCAGCTCACAAGGATGGTGAGGTTGCAGACACAAGACACAATCGAGCATATTATTATTATTATTATTATTATTATTATTATCTAAGCTACAACCCTAGTTGGAAAAGCAGAATGCTACAAGCCCAAGGGCCCCAACACGGAAAATAGCCCAGTGAGGAAAGGAAATTAGGAAACTACAAGAAAAGTAATTAACAATTAAAACCAAATATTTTAAGAACAGTAACAACATCAAAATAAATTTAATATATAAACTATAAAAGCTTTAACAAAACAAGAGGAAGGGAAATAAAATAGGATAGTGTGCCCGAGTATACCCTCAAGCAAGAGAACTCTAACCCAAGACGGTGGAAGGCATTGGTACACAGGCTATGCCACTACCCAAGACTTAAAGAACAATGGTTTGATTTTGGAGTATCCTTCTAGAAGAGCTGCTTACCATAGCTAAAGAGTCTTTTCTACCTTTAACAAGAGCAAAGTGGCCATTGAACAATTACAGTGCAGTAGTTAACCCCTTGGGTGAAGAAGGATTGTTTGGTAATCTCAGTGTTGTCAAGTGTATGAGAACAGAGGAGAATCTGTAAAGAATAGGCCAGACTATTCGGTGTATGTGTAGACAAAGGGAAAGTGAACCGTAACCAGAGAGAAGGATCCAATGTAGTACTGTCTGGCCAGTCAAAGGACCCATAAATCTCTAGCAGTAG
>NC_090727.1:181302526-181310026 GCF_036898095.1 Palaemon carinicauda | reverse complement strand
CAGTGTTGTCAGGTGTATGAGGACAGAGAAGATGTAAAGAATAGGCCAGACTATTCGGTGTATGTGTAGGCAAAGGGAAAGTGAACCGTAACCAGATAGAGGAATCAAATTTAGTACTCTCTAGCAGTAGTACTTAAGAAAAGTATCAATATGAATATAAATCTTTCATACATAATATACTTTAATTTTTCATTACTTCTTATATCGTTTGCTTCTTTATTTCTTTTCGTCGCTGGGTTATTTTTCCCTGTTGGAACCCTTGGGCTTATAGCATCTTGCTTTTCCAAAAAGTGTTGTAGCTCAGCTTGTAATAATAATAATAATAATAATAATAATAATAATAATAATAATAATAATAATAAAATAATAATAATAATAATATAAAGATCCCACTCCCTGTGGCTGAAGACAGACCAATCCAAAACTGGTGTCTAGAATGATTAAAATGATATCCCGCACTCTTACAGTAAAACCTTTCCCTCACTTAACGTTTAGGAGATAAGAGATAAAGCATATGAAAGTTTAAGTCGAGTCAGTAAACCTACATAACAGAAGTAAACGCAGATAAGCATAATCACAGGGATACTGATAACTTTTCCTCATTAACCGTCACTACACTAATAAATTTGCCGTAAAAAAAACGGTAAAAATCCTGGAATTTACCGTTTTAGTCTTCCACTACCTTGGATTAAAGTTCTCTTGCTTGAGGGTACACTCGCTCTTCCTCTTGGATTGTTAAAGCTTTTATAGTTTATGTAGTAAATATTCATTTTAATGTTATTATTATTATTATTATTATCATTATTATTATTAAATGCTAAGCTACAACCTTAGTTGGAAAAGCACGATGCTATAAGCCCAGGGGCCCCAACAGGGAAAACAGCCCAGTGAGGAAAGGAAACAAGGAAAAATAAAATATTCTAAGAAGAGTAACAACATTAAAATAAATATTTCATATACAACGTATAAAAAGTTTAACAAAACAAGAGGAAGAGAAATTAGATAGATTAGTGTGCCCGAGTGTA
Organism: Palaemon carinicauda; assembly: GCF_036898095.1. NCBI lineage: Eukaryota > Metazoa > Arthropoda > Malacostraca > Decapoda > Palaemonidae > Palaemon > Palaemon carinicauda. The sequence goes on along the minus strand of NC_090727.1, from coordinate 181,309,001 downwards.
CCCTCAAGCAGGAGAACTCTAACCCAAGGCAGTGTAAGACCATGGTAGAGAGGCTATGGCACTACCCAAGATCTTCTTGTAATTCTGTTCGGTATGAATGTAATTCGTGAACATCCACAAGATCAGCCGGCAATGATTTGTCTTTTCTGATTCTTAGTGTATATATATATATATATATATATATATATATATATATATATACATATATATATATATGTGTGTATATGTATATATATATATATATATATATATATATATATATATATATATATATACCGTAAATATGAATGTTATATATATATATGTATATATATATATATATATATATTTATTTATTTATACGATCACCGTAACAATTACTCCTACTAGTAGTATGTAAAAGCGACGTTCTTCATAAGTCGGTGTCGGGTGGTCCATCTCGGTCAATTTCATCAACTGCTTAGCCACATGTGCATTGTATGGGAGAGGCAATGATGGAATTGTTGTTGACCACGTGAAGTTCGCGAAGTAGGCCCGTTCTCTGATGATAGTCTTGATTCCATGCACCGTATAATTCGGGGACATCCCGATACAACCATCTGCTGCAACGAAGATTTGGGAATAGGACATGGATCTGTCCGGGCATGTTACATTGAAGCCGGCCTTGTCGTATCGTATCCACGAGCCATTGTTCAGTCTGCAATTGAACTTACTATTGTCAAAAGGATAAAGCCTATCCAGACAATTTTCATTTGTATGGGATAGAGCACCGTCTAGCACTATACCTAACTAGCATGAATCCATTAAGTTTTTATGGAATTCAAATGAGTCAGCTGTACATATTCTTTTATCCATTGCGTCTGAACAGTGAGTTAATTGATTTAAGTCTTTAATGACCGTATATGTTTCCTTGTCTGGGGAAATTAATACGTGTCCTGTCAAACTGGATATTACTGGATTTGAGTGATTCGTCATGAAAGTCGGAAATGGTGATATCCTGTAAGATTGCCAGGCATCGGAAGAATCAAAGGGAATTGTAATCATAATCCTGTGATTTTCAACTCTTACTGTAATTAGGCTGTAATAAAATTCTAACCTACGTGCGTCTAACAAAGGAATATAACCTAATTTCTTCCGTCCGTTCTCCACAATTAACGTTAAGTCTCTTATTGGCAACAAATGGGGTGACAGTACACCTTTAGTCGCTAACGTGATAGCTTCCACATAGTCTTTTGATTTCTCAATGAAATGTGTAATTCTGTTATGTATGTGATCTATTTTTGAATCATAATACGTTAACGTTGCCAACAAATCCTGTACTTCCATAATCTGATTGATATTACTAGAATGTTCATTTACTAAACTCATAATATGATTGATTGAAGCTAACTGATTCCTTAGTTCTGACATAATCAATTCATCTTCATGAGTCAAGAACTCAATTTTCTTATTTTGATTACTAATCTTAAGACGAATGGAAATTCCTAAACCTAAACTTGCAATAGAACCAAAGATGTTTAGTGCAGCAAAAATAAACGGGTTACGTTTCTCAAGATTATCGTGTCCTACAGTCAACATCAAAAGGTCACGAGCCAAAGTTTCTGCCTCGTAAGTCTTATTTTGCAAGTCGTCAGATAGCATCTCTGCAACTTTTAGTGTCGATGCAAGCGAACTCTCTGTATTAAAAGGAAAATGTCTTCTATGCATTTCATTTAATGAGACAGCAAACCTTGAAATGGCGCTCTTTAAGCTAATGACGTCATTGTCTGGGAGAAAAATTGCTTGCATACGCACTTCAACAACTACGTTACTTGATGTAATAAAAACGTCTTCTTGTCTTTCAACTATAGTGCCATATTTAAAATCTATACTTTTAGTTTTAGAGCTCGTCCCACACGAGAAAAATGTCTGAGCGAACAGTATCACTCCGGACAATAAAAACTTCATCTTGGAAACCTGTAACAAGAAAAATATTTGTAATTACTCCTGTATTAAGAAGAAAAACTTTTAACATATAATGTTTATAAAAATAAAAAAAAAAATAAAAAATCTTTCCCTCCCTTCTTTCCCTCTTATTTTAATTTCTTATGTGAGCCAATGGTACGATTTTCTCATCAGTGGGATGGGGTAAGTTTTGAACTCTAAACCTATTGGCCGTTAATGTTTCCAAAATGGGAAATGGGCCTTCAAACTTAGGTGTTAGTTTATAATTGAGTCCTTTACGTACATTTACCTGTATGTATACATTATCACCCACGGTATATGTTTTCGTTGGCTTCGCTATTTTATCATGATTTGTGATTCTTCTAAATTCTTTCGAAGGATATCAAAACGACTTTTGCTTGCATTTATACATTCTTTTAAAGGATTTGATAGATTAGTTGTAGGCGTTAATACATGGAAAGGAGTTCTAACTGGGGTACCATACAATGCTTCGTGCGGTGACATTTTAATTGATATATGATATGAATGATTCAGAGTACTCAGTACCGCAGGTATTGCAATATCCCAGTTGGGGTCTGATCCCCCTAGTGTTACTCTTAATATATATAAAACCTTCCTATTTGCTCTTTCCACTAGCCCATTCCACTCTGGGTGATATATCATGGTATTTATTTTCTATATGCTAAGGAATTCACACAATGAGGTAAGAAAGTGATTATTAAATTCTCCACCCGAGTCTGAGATTATTATGTGTGGAATTCCATGTTTACAAATGTAACACTCGTAAAACTTCCTAGCGCATTCAATCGCAGTTTTAGTTTTAAGCGCTATTAGTTCTGTATATCGAGTTAAAGCATCTACAATTACTAAGAGGTGCTTATTTCCTCTGTCTGACTCGTAAAATCCTGTTAATAAATCTAAATATATCCTTTCAGAGGGTTGATTGGGCATGGGATAAGCCCCTAGGCTGACAGGTGTTTTCGTATGCCCTTTGTTTTCCTGACATGTGCAACAATTAGCTATGTGTTTTTTATATCTGTAAGCATCGTATGCCAATAAAACAATGATTTGGCTTTCTGTGACATTAATGAGAACCCCGGGTCTCCATGCAATGGATTTGCATGCAACCAATTTAGGACAATGGAAATAAGTGAGATTGGTACCACTACCTGGTCGTTAGTTACATGTGGTGTATTGCGGGTTTTCTTTGTCACGGTCCTACACAGAATATTGTCTTTGATTATATAATTCTGCTGCTTATACTTTATATATTCCTTTTCCTTATGATTGACTTTCAAAGCATTTATAATTTTTTCTAATTTCTGATCTTTTCTTTGCTCAGTCTGTAATAATTCAGCACTCCAGCCCAAATCTTCTTGTTCAGATATCGTTTTAACAATAGGCATGGATGTTGATATATCTATTAATTCGGCTAAAGGCTCCGTACAAGATGACACGGGGTTGCGTGATAATGCATCAGCAATGATATTTGCTTTCCCAGGTAAATACCCGATTCTCGCGCCAAAGTCTTGAATGATCAAATGCCACCGAGTTCCTTTGGGGCTGTGGTTGAAGCCTTTAAAGAAGTCGGTTAGTGGTTTATGATCAGTAAGAACCTTAACGGGATAACCGTATATTATGAACTTAAAATGCACTAGTGAATTAACAATAGCTAGCCCTTCCTTGTCTATTACTGCATACTTACATTCGGAAGTTCTCAGTTTTCGTGAATAAAAAGCTATCGGGAAAAATTGTTTCTCATATTGCTGAAACAATACCCCACCTACTCCTAAGTCTGAGGCGTCTGTTGCAATGAAGAATTCCTTACCGAAGTCAGGAAATTTTAAGATAGGAGAACTACACAGTTCATCTTTCAAGGTATTAAACGCCTGTTGGTGCTGCTCAGACCATATGAAATCTACGCCCTTCTTCCTAAGATCAGTTAGGGGAGCGGCTATTATTGAATAATTGCGTATAAAACGCCTGTAATATCCACTACAACCCAGAAATTGCTGTATTCCCTTGACATTAGTAGGTATCGGAAAGTTACGGATAGCCGACACCTTATCATGGACTACTTTAAGACCTTGGCTTGACACCATAAAACCCAAATAGACTAATCCTGTTTTGAAAAATTCACACTTACTAATCTTTACCCTTAAGTTATGTTGTCTTAGTCTCTGTAGTACTAGTTCTAATTTACGTATATGTTCTTCTAAGGTGTTGGAAAAGATTACAAGGTCGTCCATATAGGCATGCAATATATCCCCTAGCAAGTCTCCAAACACTATGTTAATCATTTTTGTAAATGTTATGGGAGCACAACGTAAACCAAAAGGCATCCGTAAAAATTCACAATGTCCCCTGGCTGTACTGAAGGCTGTGTATGGGATACTATTTTCTTCTAATGATATCTGGTGAAAGCCTTTAAGTAAGTCCAAACTGGTAAAATATTTATTCTGACCTAACAAAGATAAAATATCGTCAGTACATGGCACTGGGAATCGATCAGGGATTGTCTCCTCGTTTAGGCGACGGAAGTCTACGCAGATACACCATGTTCGATCTTTTTTCGGTACAACTATTAATGGAAAATTATAAGGGCTGTTCGATTTCCTAATGACTCCTTCTTCTAGCATTTTACCTACTTCATCATTTATTTCATTCTGGAATTTCATAGGGAGTCTGTACGAGGGTACATAGATAATTTTCTGCTTGTCCCTTAACCTTATTTGATGCTGGATCACATCTGTTTTTCCTAAGGATTCATCCGTAGTGGAAAAAACATCATGATATTCAGTTAAAAGTCCAAAAATTTTCTGCTAAATTTCTTCGTCTTGAATGTCTTTATTGATTTTATTCTTAATAGATTGCAAAAGGGACTCATCCGCAACTGATTGAGCGAGATTAATTTCAGTAACGGTAAGAATACGATGTTTATAAACTTCTACATCCAAGATATGTTGATTTTTTGTGAATTACTAAAGTGTTATTTAAATGATTACAGACTTCAATATTACATTGTTGATGTGAGCCTACTGTATAAATAGCTTGTGTGACAGACAATCCGTTAGTTTTCAAAGTGTCGGAAAGGATTAATATTTCAGATCCCGGTAACGTTTTCTTTATTTGCACTATTGAATTCGAAGGTATGTTCGGCTCGATAGATTGCGTGTAAGATGATATTACGGGTGAACGAGAATTCTGTTGGGTCGCGTATATTATTTCTTTATTAGTGAGACAAGTTATTGGTTCTTCAACGTACGTCACTGTTTCATTTGTCGTCTCCTTTTTATCCAAAACTGATTTTAAGGTATTAGAAGACTTATAGAATTTTCCTTTGATATACACGCCGTGCTTGGCAGGGGCTAAGATAATGTTTTGATTACCCATAGATGGGTATCCTATAATTACAGTTGGATACATATCAATGTTTTGTACAACAACAAATGTATCGGCAAACGTGCACTTACCAACCTTGAACTGAACATGAGTTACGCCTATTACATTTAATTCATTATTTCCTATACCCGAGAGTCTTACTCCGGATTTTTCTATTGGAAAGTTCGAAAACAACAAATGATGTGTCCTCAAATCCATGATATTACGTGGACTACCAGAGTCAAAAAACAATGTAAATGATCTGTGTTCTAAATTTACAGCATATAATGCTGGTCGTAACTCATTTTAGCTTATGATTGTATGAATTCGTTGCAAATCTACGGGAGCATGCACTGATTTACTTAATTCGGCCGTTTGTTTCATAGGAAAATCTATTGCCTCACAATGATCTGATAAAATATTAAATTGATTATTCAATACTACTGATGTTGATATGAATGACCTTGACCCAACATCACTCTCTTCCCCACTGGAGTTAATTATGTGGAATTTGCTTTGCTCTGCACATTCTGAAAATTAGTCTGACCTTGCGAGGTCTGGTTTCACGACCCAGGCTCAGCGTTATTCGAAGAACTGTTTGTTTGTTTCGGATTCTGAACTACATTGTTTCTTCTTATTGAAATGAGGATTTTTCTTTTTATTTCCATATGGAACTGACTGTGGGATTGACTGTGTATTTCTGGGATTCTGTTGTGTCTCACGCAAGTAGCATTGACTATATGAATGAGTCGAACTATTATGTATCGAACAGAATTTCGTTCTACAGTCCGCAATCAAGTGACCTTGACGTTTGCAATTATAACACGTCATTCCTGCAACTTGACTATTATTAACTACATTTACTTGTTGTGGCTTTGTTTCATTTTTTGCAAAAACTTGGGTTAACACGGGATCAAGATCAGGACACTTAGACATGTGTTTCTTTATCTGTTTATATACATCCAATTCCGTACTTGCTGGCGTTAACTTTTTATCAAAACACCGCACTAAAGCTTCAGGCAACATAAGTGTCATGCAAGTTAAATACATTAATCGTAAAAAATCTTTCACAGAGATGTTATCTCTAGTAACCCAAGTGGAATTACCTAAAATATCTTGATATTTATTAAGCCTATCGGCTATGAGAGCTGCTCTCTCAATAACATTAAGC
>NC_090727.1:181292526-181297526 GCF_036898095.1 Palaemon carinicauda | reverse complement strand
GCTGATGCAATCTAGTAACTAAAATAGTAAAAAATCATTCAGTGAGCGATATTAACTCAATGAATTTAAGCTTTTTATTGGGGAATTAATCATTTTACTTTAAAACAAAAATGGAGAACTAGTTGATGTTGATCCGTTACTATAATAATAATAATAATAATAATAATAATAATAATAATAATAATAATTATTATTATTATTATTATTATTATTATAACCAAAGCTACAATCCTGGTTGGAAAAGCATGATACTACTGTATAAGCTCAAGGGCTCCAACAGGGAATAGCCCAGTGAGGAAAGGAAATTAAATGAACTACATGAGAAATAATGAAAGATCAAAATAAAACACTTTAAGACCAGTAAACCCGTTAAAATAGATCTGTCATACATAAACTCTAAAGAGAGACTTATATCAGCCCGTTCAACATGAAAACATTCACTGCAAATTTGAACTTCAGAAGTTCCACCGATTCAACTGCCTAATTAGGAAGATCATTCCCCAACTTGGTCACACCTGGAATAAAACTTCTAGAATACTGTGTAGTATTGAGCCTTATGATGGAGACGCCATGACTTAGAATTATGAAAAATATTATGCAATATCCATAAAGAAGAAACTGGACCACAATGCCAAAAATTAAATGTTTAGATCACAAATAACATATTTAATAAACGACAAGTTTTTGTCAAACATTCAGATGAGAGTCAACAGCTGGAGATCGGGCAGGAAAACAATACTTTGTTTCAAATGAAAATATTAAAACATTTATTCAGAATACATTCATCACCAAAAATCTTAATTTTTTGCATTTGAAGAAGAAATAAACGTAATGTTTCTCAACCATAAATTTACAATCAAGTACCAAACCTAAAACCTTACAGAAGTCATAAAGAGTTATAACGAAACATTATCAATGCTGAGATCATGATGCTGAGTCACTATTCTCGACCTACTTACAATCATACTCAGAGTTTTGTTAGAGTTCAACTTCATGCCCATAATTTGCAGCGCGCACTAATTTTGACTAGATATTTTTTAAGGGATTAAGCAACCCCAGATTATTATTATTATTATTATTATTATTACTTGCTAAGCTACAACCCTAGTTGGAAAAGAAGGATGCTATAAGCCCAGGAGATGGAATTGATGCAAAGAGAGTAGCATCATCTGCATATGCAACGAAAAGTAATATGCCAAGCACACTACTCAGGGAACATCAGAAATCACATTCCTATATAGTGTCCATCAACAACAACTCTTTGCGACCTATTACTTAGAAATTTTATATTAATGCTAAGAATAGGCCCACCCACTCCCAACTGTTTGGGGTCGAAAATAAGGGACTCATGATTAATACGGTCAAAGACAGCAGTAAAATCAAGGCCAATCACACGAACTTCCTGACCACAATCAAGAGATATCTGTAAAGCACTGGCGATTGTGACAAGGTCATCATATGTTCCAAGGCCTTTGCAAAAGCCAAGTTGCAACCTATGGATTAAAATGAATTTAGATGATCACATTCACCGAAGACTTTAGCGATGGAGACTCAGTACGTACTTACATGGCTCATTAATATGATGAATCTTGTAACTGAATACCATAGGTATTATACTCAGTTGAAATTAAGGTTTTGTTGTTATAATTATCATTAAAATCATCATTTTCTTTACTTAAGACGAAACGTTCAATAATATAAGAACATTTGAATTTCATGCATTAATATATTCGGCAAAGGTTTATATTACTATTATTAATATATATATATATATATATATATATATATATATATATATATATATGCGTGTGTGTGTGTGTGTGTATAAATCTCTCTCTCTCTCTCTCTCTCTCTCTCTCTCTCTCTCTCTCTCTCTCTCTCTCTCTCTCTCTGTATATATATATATATATATATATATATATATGTGTGTGTGTGTGTGTGTGTGTGTGAGTGTGTTTACATTGAAGCTATTATTATTATTATTATTATTATTATTATTATTATTATTATTGTTGTTGTTGTTGTTGTTGTTGTTGTTGTTGTTGTTGTTGTTGTTGTTGTTGTTGTTGTTGTTGATGATGATGTTGCTGTTGTTACCGTTTTTATTTATTTCTCTTGGTTAAATTGGTCGGAATGTTTTTGTTTGTATGGACGTTTGTGTGTTTGCATAACTTTACGGAACAAACAACTTGAGGTGTAGTGCGCTAATGCATACAAAACCGTACAAATACCCGGACAACTGATACAAAGGGTAACTGATATCACAGTATATAGAAAAACTCATGCCAGATTTAATTTTGGAGGAAATATGAAATGCAAAAGAAAGATTAGTTCAACAGACTTTCATCTGGGCCCCATAAGGCACTAGAAGAGTTGGAAGACCTAGGCGTACATGGCTGAGGACTATGAAGCGAGAAGTAGGAAATGAGGAATGGAAAAGTATTGAATTAAAAGCTCAAGATAGAGACGACTGGCAAAATCTAACTGAGGCCCTTTGCGTCAATAGGCGTAGGAGATCATGATAAAGAAATTGGAAATATAATATTTACCAAATCTTTAAAAGAAAACATTGTTTTATCAAAAATAAGAAAAAAAGTAAACAATTGTTGAACTCAAATTAGATTCGTACTGGATTAAACGTTTAACCATTAATGTACTTTTAAAAGATATAAACTATCTGAAAGCAGTTAGTAGTTATTGCTGTCCTTCGAATCGAAGACGACTTCTGCTTCGCTGTGATGGGGATGAAGTTAGATCTGTTGTCGTTGGTGCCATCTTGCATGGCTGTGAAGACCAATTCTAGATCCACACACTCTGCCACACAACTGGCAAGTCAGGTCTGGATTGATCGGAGGGTATCCGATCTCGACGGTTTTGTCTTCTCTCCCTGCGCTGTTGTCTTGCCTGGTTCCGGGTGTCTTCAAGTTGATTGACTCCAGCTTTACAGAGTGAACGCCATAGTAGTCTGTCAAAGGCGTTCATTTCTAGTTGCTCAGGTTGTATGTTGCCCTTCTTGAGCGTAGCTTTGATGTTGTCCTTGTACCTCTTTTTCTGACCCCCTGGATTATGCCGAGCTTCAGGGAGCTGACTGTAGAGGACCTGGCGAGGAAGGCGATGTTCTGGCATATGGATGAAGTGGCCGATCCACCTGAGTTGTTTTTCTGCCAATGTGGATTCTATACTCAGCAGGTTTGAACGGTGGAGAATGTCAGAATGAGGTACTTTGTCTTGCCATGTGAGCCCTAATATACGCTGAAGACAGCGAATATGGAATGCCTCAAGTTGTTTTACATGTCAACGGTAATCCGTCCAGGATTCTGCTCCATATAGCAAGGTGGACATGCAGACAGCTCTGTACACAGCTACTTTGGTTTCTGTCTTGAGGTGGTGATTTAGGAAGACTCTGGAACTGAGTCGGCCGAAAGATGCGGAGGCATGATTTATCCGGGCAACTATTTCCTCATCAATATTGTGTTTTTTAGTGAAGATGCTTCCAAGGTAGATGAAGCTATCAGCTTGTTTGATGGCTTCCCCATTCAGATGAAATACTGGGGGATCTCCTGAAATTATTTGCTTAGATAGGATTTCAGTTTTGTTGATGTTAACTTTGAGCCCCATGACTCAGTAAATTGATGAGACAATGGTAAGGCTGCGTTGGAGGGCATCTGGTGAGTGAGCCACTAGAGCGTAATCATCTGCATATTGGAGTTCCATTAGGTGTGTCATTGTTGTTTTTGTCACAGACTGGAGGCGCCTAAGGTTGAATAAGTTTCCGTCTAGTCGAAACTGTACTTTCAATTGATCTTCTTCTTTGACTTGTTGGTGGCTCAGGAGGGTGACTGCAGTGAGGTAGATGTTGAATATCACTGGAGCCAGGACACATCCTTGTTTTACTCCAGTTTCTACCCTGAAAAGTTGTGATTTACTACCAACCATACTTACACAGGCTTGCATATCATCGTGTAAGTTTCTTAGAATGTTAAGGAATTTCGGAGGTACTCCAAATTTAGAGAGAGCAGTCCATAAAAGGTCTCTGTTCACCGTGTCGAAGGCCTTTGTTAGATCGATAAAGGCTATGTGAAGATCATGGTTTTGCTAATGGCATTTCTCTTGTAGTTGTCGGGCCACAAATATCATGTCACAAGTACTGCGTTCTTTACGAAAGCCACATTGCGTCTCTGGAAGTACATTTTCTGAAATGTGTTTGCAAAGTCTTGCAAGCATTATTCTTGCCAGGATTATACTTGCAATGCCTAGCAAGGTGATGCCTCTGCTATTGTCACAGAGGGAACGGTCCCCTTTACGTTTGTAGATGGTGACAATGTCTGAGACAAGCCACTCATGGGGGACATCTTCCATGTTCCAAATAGAGAGAATAAGGTTGTGGAGATGTTGATGGAGTAAGTAGCCCCCCTCCTTGAATAGTTCAGCTGGTAGACCATCAGGGCCAGGGCTTTTGTTGTTTTTCATGGCCCTTATGGCTTGTATAGTTTCTGGGAAAGTGGGGTTGGTATCTAGGATTTCTGAGTGAGGGACATCGGGGATGTTGTTGAGGATATTAGGCTCTACAGGATTTCGTTGGTTAAGGATCAAGCTGAAATGATGTGCCCAGCGATCTATTATCTGCTGTTTGTTTTTTAGGAGGTTTCCTTCTAGAGAGCGAACAGTTGTTATACTACTTTTCGTTGGGCCCTCCTAAACTCATGCCAGTGGCATGAATGATTCAGGACAACTGACAGCAGATTTGGGTTGCAGGGATATGCCGGAAAACCAAGTATTTTAGGAAACCGCCTTATGTGGTACCCCGCACACAGATTTTTCGTTTGGGGTTTACTCCCGTAGCCTTAACCCACCCAAGGGCTGTCCACAAGGCAGTGGGTGCAGTGCTTGGTAGGCATCAGGGTGCATCCACACGCCGGTGGTCCTGCATGCCGTACCTCTGGGGCATACTACTGCTCCGAGATCCCCTGTTGGTTTAGCCTAGGGTCGCAAGACACCTA
>NC_090727.1:181147526-181287526 GCF_036898095.1 Palaemon carinicauda | reverse complement strand
TGCAGAGAAAGGTTGAGAGGGTGTTATGATTGTCAATTATGTGTTTGACAATTGCTGTTGCAGTTGCAGGATTGTTGGAATTAAGATCCTGCCGAAGAAGGCTTGTTTCCTGACATTGCTGTAGATAGTGCTGTAGAGGTTTTTCTTTGTCTTGATTACAGTACTTGCACGATCTTATTGGTCTATGCTGTGCTGCAGGGTCTTCGTTATTATCTAAGATAATTTGCCAGTTGCATAGATATCCCAGTCGCAGTCTGCAGATGATTACTGCGTCCTGGCGAGGTGTTTGTCTTGCAATTGGGTGTGGTAATATGTTTGTCGCTTGAATATACCACTTTGCAGATCTTGATCCATCTAGGAAGGCTCTCCTTACTTCACTAGTCTTTTGGATGTTGCAGTAGGCGGCCATTTGATTCTTGATGGCTGTTAATGAAGGTTGTAGAGTAATACTAATGGTTTGGCACATTAAGGCCGATTTGGCTAGGTGATCGGCCTCGTCGTTGCCAAAGATTCCAGTATGGCTTGGAATCCAATTCAAGGTAACTTGCCTGTTGTTGCTTTGGTGGAACAAGGCTAAGAATTGAATTGCAGTGATGAGGTAAACATTCTCTGTAGGTTCCTTGTTGCTGAGGGCCAGAATGGCTCCTCTGGAATCTGTATGGATTGTTGTGTTCCCATCTTGTTGGTTGGCAGAGTGTTCTAGAGCTTTTGCAATGGCCACTACAGGTAGTTCAGTTTGCAGTGTGGAGGCATGGTTGAAAAGTCTCCAGTTTTCTTTATATCCTGGTGTAGAGATAACTGCAGCAACAGCTGCAGGGATTGCACGGTCTACTGATCCATTCGTATAGTAGGTGTGAGGCGCAGGTGTATTCCTGATTAAATTTTTTGCAGCTTCAGTGAGTTGCTCTGGTGTGCAGAGAGCCTTGCTTGCTGCTGGTAGGATGGTGAAGTTGTATTTGATAGGATCATGAGCCCAAGGGGCAGGAGGGCTGTATCTATCATGCTTTTGTTGTCCCTTGGTTTTGTGAGCCTCATTTTGCATCTGCATCCTTCTGAGTGTATCCAGTAGTTTCTTTGCATGGGAATTTGGCAGATCCAGTTCTTCATCAAGAGGTAGAAGCCTTTTTATTTTATTGTTGAGTGGGCTTTTTCTGTCTGCGATGATTGTCTTGAATATAATGCTGCTATTCCTAATGTCAATCCTGGCTGACAGGGGAATTAGGTTGGTTTCTGCTCTAAGTAAGCAGAGTCTTGTCCACATTGGAGAGCCACTAATGAGTCTCATGGCATTGTTTTGGACTACTTCTAATGATGCTTTTTGAGTGTCAGTCAATGCAGTGAGTGTGGGTGCTGCATAATTGATATGGGATCGAATTGCTTGTAAATAAAAGTCTTCGGAGGTTATTTGATACTCCTTGTTTTAGGGAGGTCATTAGTTTCATGGCTGATAGACGAATCTTTGTCTTCTCTCTGAGGTAGGTTACTTCATTGGCTGGTGATAGGGTTTTGCTAATGATTACCCCAAGGTACATGAATTGACTAACCCATTCGATGTCTTCACCCCTCAGTGTGAAGTTCTGAGGGTTTTGCGAATGTCTCTGGGTGTATTATACTTCCCAGAGACTTTGTTAAACCAGCCCCATATCTTGGCTAGGGATGTGCTGAAGTTGGCCTCGTTGCACCATGAGTACCATTTATCTAGTTTTACTTCCAGTGATACTTGCACAGAATGTTTGATCATCTCTACAAGTAAATTATGTAGCTCATCTGTTCTGTCTCCTGAGAAGTTTTCTGGTCCTGTTTATTCTAGCATTCATTTCTTTGATGCGACTGTTATAGTACCGGGCATCGGCATGTTTCTTCTCAGAGTTCTTTTTTTGTGGCATGGAAACACTGGTTGCAACCTCTAGTTGTTTGCTGAAATCGGTTGATAGGGTGGAGATATCATTGTGAGGGTTTTTGATGTATTCCCGAGCCCACTCTGTCATAGCTGTTTCGAGTTTTTCCCAGTTAGCAAACTCTGGGTTCCACCTTTTTGGGGGTGGAGGAGGAGAGGGGTATTTCTTCAATTCGAGTTTAACTTCAATGGCAAGGTGATCACTAATTAGTAGAGGATGTAGTTGCCATTTAGCTCCTCTTTGTATGGCACTGGATAGGAAGGTGAGATCTAGGCGACCTCCTTTTAGATGGGTGGCTTCTGTGACGTTGATGAGCAGTGCTACATCAGGATATTCTTGCAATAGGGCATGCAAGTGTCTGCCTGTTTGATTTGTTTCTGATATTGAGTTCAGGAACTGGTGATGAGCGTTGAAGTTGCCTGCAATAATTGAGTCATCATCAGAGGGTGCTGCGAAGAGTGCCTCCGCATTGATGCTTTTTGCTGGGGACTTGTAGATGCAGCTGCTGTACTCTTTATATATCCTAGACCCGTTTTCTATAAAACTCACGGAAGTTCGTGAAAATTCCTGAGGGATTCTATATCACGCAATAAGTAAGACTGCAGACGTACACAAAATTCCAGAAGCTCTTGTTTAAGAATACAACAATATCGTTAATTTACAAATTACAATGTTTTTGTCTGAACATTAATATTCAAAAATTCAAAATAAATCTTTCATGGCATGTCCTATAACATAAATAGATATATTTAACCTACAAATAACAATAGCTAGGCAAATCACGAATGGTTGTAATTCGGTTAAATTCATCTTAAAAATAATAATGGAATCATCAGAACGTGGCGAGTCTGGTGACAGGTATATTACAAAAAAAGAACGTAGGTTTACACAAGTGGTCGATATTGCCGTTCACACAAGTGTCCAAAAGAATAAAAAGAAAAACATTTTCATACTCGGCTGTGAGGATCTATCCAAAAACAACAAATATTTCATAATGAAAAATGGAAAATAAGCCGACGAGACGGGGAGATTAAAATCTCCTTTGGGAGATTTTTTTCCCACAAAAAGATTAAAATATTTATTGAAGAGATCAGCCTCCTTAGAAACATACAGGGAAAATAGAGTTCATTTATTTGAGAATGTTAACGTTAGATAAAGATTGAAATATACGAAATTATATGGAATGAAATAGACGTAATTCAGGTGACTGGTATCTCTTGTAAACTTATCTCTTGTAAACTTTGATCCACGTAGAAATAAGTAGTATCTCAGAATCTCAAAAATAGTTGGAAAAGCAGGACTCTCTCTCTCTCTCTCTCTCTCTCTCTCTCTCTCTCTCTCTCTCTCTCTCTCTCTCTCTCTCTCTCTCTCTCACATGAGTTCACCATGTACGGTCATCATACCGCTGATTCATACATATGTACCTGAATATAACTGTATTTCAACCAAATCAATTGCAGATTCATGCATGTCCGTTATACGTATGTTCCAATACAATACATGGACGTATCTTTTTTTATCAGAAGGTTTATCTATCTATCGCCCATTTTGCACCTTATAGGAATTGAGAATCCTTTTCCTGAAGTAATATTTCGTCCTGATATATAGAGAATGAAGTGAACCGTTTCCTTTAAAATTACCACTGACATGACGCAAACCTCTCCATCTTCCGTGACGGAGGAGAGAGGGACCGGGATAAAAGAGTACTCTCTCTCTCTCTCTCTCTCTCTCTCTCTCTCTCTCTCTCTCTCTCTCTCTCTCTCTCGGGAAGAAGGGTGTTGAAAATTTAAAGCATGCCCTTGTAAAATTACATTCGAGATACTTTATCTCGTGAGAGAGAGAGAGAGAGAGAGAGAGAGAGAGAGAGAGAGAGAGAGAGAGAGAGAGAGAGAGAGAGGAGTCTTACACCTGCACATGCATACACACACACACACACACGCATATATATATATATATATATATATATATATATATATATATATATATATATACTGTATATTGTGACGGCGCCGAGTAAGGGTGTGAACTCAAAGGCAGATTGGAAACGACTGAGTTATATTATTGTGGAACACTCTCCTTAAATACAAAACCTCAAGGCAACAGGACATAACAAGTTCACAAGACAGACAATATCACAGAGGAAAAACCAGACATGAATTTTCATGTTCGTTTTAGTGCGAGGGAAGAGCGAAGATACAAGCATAATATATACAAAAGGAATTATGTACAATTGTGTGAAACACGGTTGGTACATGGCTCCCTCCCCCCCCTAAAAATGACATACTGTACACGTTAAATAGGGCGCCCTGATCTAGAGAGGCGAACTGTAGGCGGGTCGTCTGGCAGAAGATAAGCAGGTTTTAGACGATCAATGGAGACCCAGTCTTCTTTGCCCCGAATGTTTAGGAGGAATGCTTTCGGACTGCGTCGGATCATAAGGAAAGGGCCCGTGTAAGGGGGCGTTAGTGGTGGCTTGCTGGTGTCGTTGCGCAGGAAGACGTGCGTTGCAGAGTGCAAGTCCGTTGGTATGTGATGCTTCGCTGGGGGCTTGTAAGTCTGGCGGCACGGAGTAAATTTTCCCACGACGTGACGTATGCGCTGGAGATAGTCGGAGGAGGTTGTAGAAGGAAAAAATTCGGCAGGGACGACCAACGGGTTGCCATACACCATTTCGGCTGCTGAGACGTCGAGGGCGTCTTTAGGAGTGGTCCTTAGTCCCAGGAGGACCCAGGGAAGCTGAGTAAACCAGTTGCAATCCTTGCAGCGGGACATCAAAGCTGCTTTGAGGGTGCGATGAAAACGTTCAACCATTCCATTGGCAGCGGGGTTGTAGGCCGTTGTCTGATGTAGGGTGATGCCCAGGAGATTCGCTAATGACGTCCATAATTGAGAGGTGAAAGTGGTTCCCCTGTCAGAAGTAATATGCTCAGGGATACCGAATCTTGAAATCCATCCAGAGAGTAAGGCAGATGTACATGAGGCGGACGTTGCAGTTTCCATGGGAATGGCTTCAGGCCGAGTGGAGCGGTCGATGACGGTAAACAGGTAACGATGTCCTTGTGATGTGGGTAGGGGGCCTACAACGTCGACGTGAATGTGTGCGAAACGACGCTGAGGTTGAGGAAAGGTGCCCACTCCTGAATCCGTGTGTCGATGTACTTTGGAAGTTTGGCAAGAAGTACAGGCACGGACCCAATCCTTAGCATCCTTAGAAATGCCGTGCCAAATGAACTTTGCCTTCAGCAGCTGTGCAGTAGAACGGCACGAGGGATGTGAAAGGCCGTGGATGAGATCAAACACCTGTCGGCGCATGGGAGCAGGAATCCAAGGTCGCGGTCTACCAGTACTGACGTCACAGAGGAGGGTGGTGTTGGAGTCTTCGAGGGGAAAATCCTCCCAACGGAGGGACGTGCAGGATGTCCTACAAGCTTGATACTCTGGATCCTGTCGTTGGGCTTCAGCCAGGGCGTTGTAATCCAATCCCAGTTGAACGACAGCCAACGTGTTTCTTGACAGGGCATCGGCAACGGGATTCATTTTCCCAGGGACGTATTGGAGGGTGCAATTGTATTCAGCCACGGCGGAGAGATGTCGGCGTTGACGGGCGGACCAAGCGTCAGACTGTCGAGTGAAGGCGTGCACCAGAGGCATGTGGTCTGTGCGAATGACGAAGGGCGTACCTTCTAAGAAATGGCGAAAGTGACGGAAGGTAGAATAACCCGATTCTGCCTTGGACAGTTTTCTGCTGAAGAAGGCCAATGGGCGGGGCGAGCCTTTGACCACCTGCTCGAGTACTGCACCAATAGCGACGTCGCTGGCATCGGTGGAGAGAAGGAGAGGGGCGCGTGGGATAGGAAAAGTGAGAGCCGCAGCAGTTGATAGGGCCTTCTTTGCATTGCAGAAGGATGCTTCTTGAAGGGGACCCCACTTCAGGTCCTTTGGCTTGCCCTTGAGGGAGGCGTAGAGGGGAGCAAGAGTGGCGGCAATGGCTGGCAGAAAACGGTGATAATAGTTGATCATGCCCAAGAATTCCTGCAGAGCTTTGACGGTCGAGGGCGCGGGGAAATTCTGAACGGCTGCTACCTTCTCAGGGAGGGGATGGACTCCTTCAGGAGTGATACGGTGCCCTAAGAACGACACTTCGTTGGCGCCAAAGGTACACTTGTCGTACCGGACTACGAGGCCGTTTTGTTGCAGGCAGTCGAGCACGATGCGCAGGTGATGGAGGTGTTCCTCTTTTGAGAAGGAGAACACAAGTATGTCGTCCACATAACATACACAGAAAGGGAGGTCCCCTAAGATGCCATCCATGAGACGTTGAAACGTTGCCCCAGCATTACGAAGGCCAAAACAGGAGTAATTGAAGGTGTATGTGCCAAACGGAGTGGTGATGGCGGTCTTGGGGATGTCTTCTGGGTTCATAGGCACCTGATAATACCCCTTCAAGAGGTCGAGCGTAGAGAAAACCTTCGCATTTTGCAGGTAGGAGGTTACATCGGCAATGTTTGGGAGGGGGTAGTGATCCGGTTCTGTTTGCATGTTCAGGCGCCTGTAATCCCCGCACGGACGGAGGGAGCCGTCTTTCTTCAGAACGATGTGTAAGGGTGACGACCATGGGCTGGAGGCCTTTTGGCAAAGGCCCATTTTCTCCATTTCGGCGAACGTCTGTTTGGCGGCTGCCAATCGTTCCGGTGCCAGACGTCTGAATTTTGCGAAGACTGGGGGTCCCGTCGTCTTGATATGGTGATAAATACCGTGCTTGGCAGGAACCGTGGGTGTTTGGCGAAGTTCTGGACGGAAAACTTCCGGGTACGACGTAAGGAGGTGGGCGTAGGCATCCGTGGATGCGCTGATGTGGAGAGCGAGGTTAGAGGGGGCGGGTTGAAGAGGTGTCGACAAGTACGAGTCTGCGTTGACTAATCGTCGGTGGGCGACATCGACCAGAAGGTGGAAATGAGAGAGGAAATCCGCACCGAGGATTGGCATTGTGACGTCAGCAACGAGAAACTTCCAATTGAATTTACCGTTTCCGAACGATAATGTGAGGTTCTCGTAACCGTAGGTGGGTATCGCAGATCCGTTGGCAGCTACCAAGCGGACGTCGGCAGATGTAGACAGACTACGTTGTGCCTTGAAGAGTTTCCTTGGCAAAAGAGAACGACAAGCACCTGTGTCCACCAAAAATCGCACGCCCGTTCCTGCATCCTGTAAAAAGAAAAGATTAGAAACAAGGGAGGCCACCGCCACAAGCGATGGCCTGCTTACACGTTTTTTGGCCACTGACAATCTTTGGCACATTTCTTCGCGGTTGCCCCGAATCTGAAGTGCTAGTAGCAAAACTGCGGCGGATGGGAGGTAGTAAGTGGCTGTAGAAGTCGTTCGTTGGGGCGCGAGCGATTGGTGGGTGGTGGGCGGCTGTGTCGCCGCTTCGGCACGTCACGGGGTAGGCGTGTATGTCGTACGGCATTCATGTCAGCTTCGGTTGACGTTGATTAGGCATCCTCGTCGTCAGGGGTGGAGGCGTTGATGGAGGTCTTGAAGTGGCTGTCCATAAGGGCGTCGGCTTTGGTCATCAAGTCCTTTATGGGTAAACTATCGACATCGGGTATGGCAGCGCGTACAGGTTCAGGTAAACGGCGTATCCAAAGGGCACGGAGTAGGTTCACCTCACAAGGAGAGCTGTCTGCGGCAGGTTGAAGGCGAGCGATACTGGTCATTTCCCTGAGGGCAAGCGAAGCCCTTTGGTCCCCCAACGGTTGTTGCGAGAGCTGAAAAAGCTATGCTACACGGGCGGCTGGCGACGGCGAGTACTGCTGCAGAAGGTATGATTTGAGGGCGTCATACGCTATTGGGGTGTCTCCTTGTTCACAAAGCCAGTCGGATATTTCTGGGAAGGTGTCCTCGGGTATCGCCGCGAGAACATAATCCGCTTTGGTGGTTGAGCGAGTCACGCCCGATACGAAAGTGGACTTTAGCGCGTTGAAACCAAGCAAACGCCTCTCCGGTGGCGAACGGTGAAAGTTTCAATGGGGCGGCCGCGGCACCAACTGATGTAGTCTCCGTCATAGTACCAACGATGGAGGGGCGAGGGAGGTGGGAGTGGAAGGCAGTGGGAGCGAGTCGACTTCCGGGGTCACCAATGTGACGGCGCCGAGTAAGGGTGTGAACTCAAAGGCAGATTGGAAACGACTGAGTTATATTATTGTGGAACACTCTCCTTATTTACAAAACCTCAAGGCAACAGGACATAACAAGTTCACAAGACAGACAATATCACAGAGGAAAAACCAGACATGAATTTTCATGTTCGTTTTAGTGCGAGGGAAGAGCGAAGATACAAGCATAATATATACAAAAGGAATTATGTACAATTGTGTGAAACACGGTTGGTACAATATATATATATATATATATATATATATATATATATATATATATATATATACATATATATATATACATATATATACATATATATATATATATATATATATATATATATATATATATATATATATATATATGGCTGTGTATACACAGTATGACATAGAAGTGTACATCCTCATTTCACGAGGACCAAGGGTAATATCAATGATGAGGGAATAACGACTGAATCA
Source organism: Palaemon carinicauda (assembly GCF_036898095.1). Classification (NCBI taxonomy): domain Eukaryota; kingdom Metazoa; phylum Arthropoda; class Malacostraca; order Decapoda; family Palaemonidae; genus Palaemon; species Palaemon carinicauda. The sequence continues at coordinate 181,279,011 of NC_090727.1, read as the reverse complement.
TATTCTCGGGTGACCGGAGCAGTAGGAATGGTCACCTGATTTCAATGGGTCGCAGTTGGGGTCCAAATGTATCGAAACAATTTATGATAACCACAGGTTTCCTTGCATTGCGAATACTATTACGTCCCTGCTATTGCAAGCGTGAAACTTGAAACCTAAACTAAGTTAAAGTTTTAACTCCTTACGGAGATTCGGAATGCAAGAATACATAATACTTTACATTTGGGGGAATTGGAAAAAGACTAACTTGTTCAGCCAGGACATTTTGAAAGAGAGATGGTCGACCAATCATCGTCTTCCAATTTGTGTGAATTTGCTTTCATGCAGTGGCATTAAAGATTTAACTCACAATATATTTTTCTTTTAGAGTAAAGAACTATTTCATTATTCTTACTAAGAAAACATTGCATTTCACACCTGAATACCACAAGCAATCAACTGTGACCAAATTTGAGGTCACCAAAATCAAATTGTTCATATATATTATCCAGTAATAAGAAAATGTAGGTAGGCTATTTCATTGCTCAAACATATTCAGTTGAGCCAAGAAAATTATTAAATGTTTTAAAATCAAAGTATACCCTGAATAAGAAATCAGCAATATTATAATGTCCTTTTTGGAGTGATATTGGAATGACCTGAGTTCAGACTGAAGGCTTCAAAGCTACTGTCCTTCGTCTACCTTATCTAAGAGAAAACGGGGTTACCTACAAGAGTGATTTTTATAAACTAAGGAAGATCATCTACAGCCACAACATAGTTCCTTTTGTTTAGCAAATTTTGTTGTTCTTGGAACTGACTGCTTTTACTGTCATTGTAAAACTGTAAAAAAAATATGCATTCTTAAATCCTATTCATTAACATATGTATATACATACACAGGCATATGTATGAATACATATAGTTGCTATTAGATAGTATATGTAAGTATTATAATGATATTCCATCTTTTAGAAAAACGGCCTTTATTAATCAGGTAATGAATATGTAAAAACTGTTATAGTTGTGACAGAATAATAGCAAGGTCTTTAATTTTCTATTATTTGGTTATAGTCATAGATATCCTACAATGGTAGCGCATAAGTGAATACCGCAGCCATCTTGCACCGGGAGAGATGAGCGGTGGCAAGCATGGTATTCAATGTGAATAAATGTCACTTACACAGTTTAACGTAATATATGTGCATACTGCTTCGAAATTTACTTTGTTTTTATTTTGATATATTACACTGAATAAATATACATCTAAATATTATTTACTAATGTATATATACATTTATATATATATATATATATATATATATACACTGTATATATATATATATATATATATATATATATATATATATATATATATATATATATACTGTATATATATATATATATATATATATATATATATATATATATATATATATATATATATATATAAACATAAATGCTACCTAAGAGTATCATAGATACGAGAGCAAACTAAAGTAGAGGATATTCTAACAATTTGTAAGTAAAAGAAATGTACATGGGGAGGACAAATAATGAGAATAAATAGAAAAACAGAATGAGGCCTTAGAGATTGTAAAAGAAGCAGAGGAATAAAGAGATGAAAATGGATTGACGAGCTAAGGAAGTTTGTGGGCGTGAACTGGCACAGAAAGACCATAAACAGACATTCGTGGAAGGACATGTCTGTGGCCTTTATTCTCCAGTGGACTAATAACGGCTGATGATGATGATGACGATGATGATGATAATGATATACTTACACACACGTGTGTATATATATATATATATATATATATATATATATATATATATATATATATATATATATATATATATACTGCATTCATTTAAATACTTTTCTTTTTAGAGAAAGTGGCATTTCATTTTTCATAATCTCATTTTGGTTACCATATGCTCTCCATTTTATGCTTATCCTTCTTTTAATTTTGGTCTCGTGTCCTGGGGAAACATATACTGTCTGTCCTAAGAACGTATATTCATTAACAATCTCCAGAGGCTGATCCATAACTCTAATTTATTTTTTCTCTGCATTTTCATTGAACATTTAATTCCTACATTTTCCTATTCCAATTTTTTAAAGACTTCTTGATATGCTATGAATAATTTAGAAAAGATAGGGTCCCCCTGTTTAATTCCTTTCTAAATTGGAATGTTTTCACTATCTTTTCACTATTGGGCGGTAATTTTCAGGTCTTTTGTGTCTTGCATTTTGTGAATCAGTTTAAAGATAAAGTTTTTCCAAGCTGTAGATATAGAGCATTCTTGCAGACATTTGGTGTAGAGTTCAACCAGTTTTACTACAAATCTCCTCCATCTATTATTAAATCAATTGTTTGGCCATTTTCTGTCGCTTTGCCTCTTTTCATGGCTTTTTAATGCTTTCTTTACTTCTCCTACTGTTACGCTTGGTACCGGTGTAAAGGATTCAAGCTACCCCCAGTTTCAAGCTACCCCCCGGTAACTTTAATCCGGATTCAGATTACCGGGGAGGTAGTTTGAAACCGGTTTCAAGTTACCCCCCCCCCCCCCCTGTTTTCAAGTTACCCCCTCATCGAAATAGAAAATAATCTATGTGAAAGTGCATATATGCATCATGCATTTATTGCCAACTTTGCAGTAGTAGAAAAAAAGTTTATTTTCGTATTTAAGAAAAAGGATTATTTTCTTATATCTCAAAAAGATGCCATTCGTGTGCTTCAGGTGCATGAGCTTCACATGGCAATATGTGAGGAGAAATTGACACAAAAGTCCACAATGAGATGTGTATTTTGTTGCTACACTTTCAAATTTACGAAGAAGTTTGAGATGTACTTAAAGACAAAAAGACACATGCCATATTTCCGAGATTGTGTTTCGAAAATAAAGAGAAAATGGTGCAATTTTATAGTTATAATTAATGCCATCACTTGAACTTTAATTCTATAAAAACTCAACTTCAACTTGTTATTGTTTTGTAACATTATTCAGTCGTACTATAAAGAAACGAGACACACAATTGCCACTTTTTGGAATTAGTTTCTCAGGTCAGCGATGGACATTCATTAATCGGCTTTCGTCAGAAAGTATCCCTTATTAACCCTCCTTGCCTTGTGGGTAGGCAATGGCAGAAACCACCTGCAATGAAAGTTACACCCAGATGTAGAGAGAGAGAGAGAGAGAGAGAGAGAGAGAGAGAGAGAGAGAGAGAGAGAGAACGAGAGAGAGAGAGAATTATAAACGCTGTAACAGAGATGCTTCAAAGATTATAGCCAATCAAGGGAGACACAAACAGCACCATAAGCCTTTCGCCAGCCAGAATGGAAGGTCATCCATCCCCATACAGAGCAACAGTAGGGATACGATACTTAATTATTATTATTATTATTATTATCATTATTATTATTATTATTATTATTATTATTATTATTATTAGCCAAGGTGCAACCCTACTGGGAAGGGAAACAAATAAGGAGAAAGAAATAAAGGAAAGATATGAAGTTAGAATAAAAAAGTAACAAGAAGGCAAATGGGTATTGCATCATTAAAGAAATTTTTAAAGCAAACTGATAACAAGAAAGTACAGTGAGCATGTTGATATGCCAACAAAAATAATAAAATAACTATTGTAAGAGACGATAAGACAAAAGAAAACGAAGAAACATTTCGGCTGTGGCCTACGGAGGGTTTTTTTTCTTCTTTTTTTTTCTTTTTTTTTTTTGTAGGTGGTCGATTCCCAAAGGAGATTACTACAAAAATTTAGTGAGGTGAGAAGGTATACTTCGAAGTCGAAAATACGGCACCGTTAGTTTTTGTCTTTAGATACACCTCGACCTTCGTAAATTTAACAGAGTATAGTCTTCCAAGATTGGCTTTTTCGTTTTCCGAAGCTCCTTTTGGGTATGTGGTGTTCCTTACGTAGTCATAGATGGTATCGAGGTTGACCGATTTCCGTTCAGCAGCCATACTGACGACTTTTTGGACAAGTGATGCTGTGATCGGGTTAACCTGGATTTCATATACATCCCAACACACCAGAGATCAAAGGCTTACTACCGCGTACAAGATAATCAGATAAATAAAAAGGGCTTGATTTGCGGCCCAAGGACAAGAAATGGTCATTGTAACTATCGTCACCTTTGTGGTCATCCCACTGAATTAAGGAACGCTAGACGTATGTGCACTAGTATTATACATCATGCAAATTTACTCACTAAATGTGTTTTAAGTTCGTTTTGAAAGAAAAAAAAAAAAAAAAAAAAAAAAAAAAAAAAAAACACTAAGGATAGCCGTATCGACCGTGCTTTTATCACTGTACCAGTATAATAATCGCAAAGAACTAAGACAATAAACTGATAAATGCATGACATCAATAAATTCTACAAATAGAGGAAACCGTACATGTATAGACATGTAACCTAAAAAATTTGTGTTGACCCTGATCAAAAGCAATTGATTAATATGTATAAATGATGAGATACTACGCAAAAACAAGGGGGGTAGTTTGAAACCAGGGGGGTACCTTGAAACCGGCTTCAAATTACCCCCGTGGGTACCTTGAAACCGGTTTCAAATTACCCCCCGGTAGCCTGAAACCGGTTTCAAACTACCGGGGGTAAGATTTGGAGGGGGTAATTTGAAACCGGTACACCGGCTCAGAAGTTTTTTATTCTTGATGGTGAAATTATTTCTTATATCACTACTGCATAGCATTGTATAGAAATCCTCTGCTTTTTTTTATCACTACATCTCTATAGTGGATAATATTTCCAGTTTCAACCTTTAAAACAAAGATCTGTTGGTAGCCTGTTCCAACTTTTCTTTTCATCAATTTGATGTTTTTTTTTTTCCTCAATTTTGGTCTGATTGTGTTTACGAGCTGTTTTGGATCGTTCCGCTAATTCTATTCCACCTCTCTTGGATTTTACTCTTATTTCCAATCTTTTCTTTATTAGGGTTTGGTCTTTTCTGATAGTTTCCCTTGATCTTGTTTAGGAACTCTTCCACCTATCTCTTGTGCTGATTCCAATACAAATTTTGTTCAATTACATGTTATTTCTTCTTTACTTGCTTCCATTTCATCATGTAGCTGGGAATACCTATTTTGTAATCCTAAACTAAACTCATCAGAGTTTTCTCTTATTACAGAAGTGTTTCTTTTCTTTCTTAAAATTGATTTTTCTCTCTCCTTAGATCTTAACAAATTTTGCTTCTCACCATTCAATGATTGCTTCACTTTAACTTGTTTAACACTATTACGTCTTTAATTCAATTAACTTTTTCACTAATAATAAACTCTATTTAATTTTTTGTTTCTCCATTTGGGCTTTTCCACGTCTATTTTCGATGTTCCTTTTACAAAAGGTGTCCAGGATTTTATGATGGTTTCTTTCAGCAAATCCTACTAGCATGTCACCTCTGTCATTACTTGTGTCGACTCCAAATTTACCTACAGCTGATTCTCCTCTTTTCTTTTGACCTACTTTAGCATTGAAATCACCCAAAACAAATGTAAATTGAGTCTCATGTTTTTTCATAGATATCCCAGGATCTTCACAGAAAGTTTCTATTTCTTCCTCTGTATGGGAATTTGTTGGTGCATACGTTTGAATGATCTTCAGTATATACTTCTTATTTAATTTGATAATTAATCATGCAATTCTGTCACTAGTACTATAAAATTTTTCTATGTTACTTGCAAGATTTTTATTAATAAGCAAAAGCACTTAAAGTAGGTATATATATATATATATATATATATATATATATATATATATATATATATATATATATATATATATATATATATCCCTTTTTGAGAGGGGATACTTTAACGAGGTGAAACAGTTTGTGTATCACCATAATCAGCAAGGCCATGATCAAGCCACCCATACTAGGTTGGTTTGTCGTTAGAGTTTAGATAAAAGTCTTCCACCATCACCAATTTGCAGTGGCCAAACTCTAGACTGCTGAATTTAGATGACAAGGAATTCTTAGAACATCGAATATCATCAGAAGCTGTGTTCCTGATTATCATCATTTGCATTTGAACTGCCTTCTCGAAGTTTGTCGCAAACCTGAGGAATATGTCGTTTCCTGTCATCCTCTGAGTCTGAAATCGTCGCCCACCTATAATATTTTTGTAAATCATTAAATAGGTGAACTGTGATTACTTGTAAAACATTGTATATATTATCAATATCCCAATGAAAGAATTAACAGAGTATGACAAACCACCATATATGTCATTTATAGACTATAAGACAGCTTTTGATTCTGTAAAAAAAAAAATATATATAAATAAGAAAAAATAAAAAGAAAATAAAAAAACCTTCAGCAATAATGAAAGCACTTCAAAAGCAAGGAATAGATGAATCTTATGTTAGAACACTTGCAGATATCTATATGGGTAGCACATCATTCTAAAAACTACATAGAGAACATTCCGACTGAGGAAGGAGTTAAACATGGAAATGCCATCTCTCCTTGAGTATTCATAACAGTCATAGATTTCTTTTTTAAGAATTTAGTTGTAGGAATTGACATTAATGGTGAATACCTTAAAAACTTAAGATATGCTGATGATATAGTTCTATTTAGTGAATCCTTGAAGAAATTGCAAATGATGATAGAAGATATGCATAGAGAAAGCATAACTGTTGGACTGAAAATTAATGAGTAAAATAAGATAATGCTTAATGACAATGAAGAGAGAGACAAAAAATATGGGTTATGGACAAACATCTAGATTGTTAATGAATAAATATACTTAGGACAGACAGCAAGTGTTTTCCCAGGACTTGAACCCTAAATTAAAAGGAGGATAAGCATGATATTATGAAAAGTAAAATGCAACTTTCTCTAAAAAGAATCTTGGAGCCTTACTAAAGTCTTAGAACATAAGCTAGTTACAACTCAAAGAGCAATACAATGGAAGGAATAATGATGGGATTAATACTAAGAGCAATATGACTATAATATAGTTAAAGATGTAACAGTTAAACAATTTAAAGTTAAGCCATCGTAGAATGGTGAGAAGCAAAATTTGTTTAGATCAAAGGATAGAGAGAGAAAAATTAATCTTGAGAAAAAAATAAATGGATTTTGACAAGAAAAATCTATTTTTAGGTGAGATAGCCATGTCATCCTAATGGAAGTTCCTCAAAGGCAGCTTTCTACTCGGGATATTTCTGCAAGTGATATACCAGAGAATTCAACCTAAGAAGTATCACAGGGTTCTATCCCCTGGAGTGAATATCTCGAGCAATATCGATATAACAGGGACATGTTTAAAACAAGCCACGGCTATCCTTCCCCGAATAGTTAACTTTGTCTCAAGGGATATGGGATAGGATTGGATACATGAGCAAGAAAGCTGTTACAGTTTCCTATCCCAGTGTGCTACTACAAACATGTTTCCTGGTTTACCATTCCAGGAGCAGCCATGACACAAGGCCTGCCACTGAAAATTAGGAGGGGATGAAAAGTAACGGGCGGGTCCAAAAAAAGATTTTTCCTATGTCAAAATCCGTTTTTTTGGCTCGAGGCATGTCATCCTGATAGAAGTGTACCAGAGAATTAGTATTCTCAGTTGTGGCCAGAAGTGTTTTAACCCATTTGAACCCTCATAGATATATTCACACTTCCACCTAGCAATTGGAACAATAGTCCTAAGCTATGAGCACAAGCGATTTGTTTATAATTTGCGGAGGAGCAAAGGAATTTAATAGCACAGTCCCACTCACTGGAAACAAAATCTTTGTCGCCAGTAGTCAGTCAGAGTGAAGCCTATAAAAGGAGTGTTAAAAACTGGAGGTGGACTGCTTTTATTGTGAACAGTAGGTCCAAATAAAGGAAATGAAAAAAGGACAATAATCTTTTAGTAATTTCCAAAGATTCTTAAATATAACCTTATTCAGCGCAATAAAATGAACATTGAATACAAGCAAAAAACTAAAGTTTTCAGACCCCATAATATGTAACAGAGTAGTAAAATAGTAACACTCACAACATAAGAGAAAAATATCCAATTTTACACTTTAAAATTATAGAATAATACTTATTGCAAATAAGAACATTATTCCACTTGCACAATGTAGACTGAGAAGTCCCAATTATAGTCCAAGAGAGTCCATGCACAACACTTACAAAGCTGGTTTAATCCCACTAACAGCCGTCACCACAATGTGTTTAATCTCTTCCAACTGACGTAGGTAATGTTTGAAAAATACTCTTGAAGATTTCCATCCTGTGTAAGCCTGTAAGCCTTCAAAGGACATGGATTGGAAAAAGTTTAAGGAAGAGGCAACTTTCCTAGGGTCATGACATGATGGCATACTATCAGGGACAGCCCTGCTGATGAAATAGGTGAGTTTGGACCTTAGCTGTTTCAAAGAAGAATTAGATCCCGATGTCTCCTCCTTTAAAATGTTGACCGACTCTTTGACATGTAGGCCTTAAGGCATTTCATGGAGCACAGAGAAGGATCCTTGTAGTGGAACAATCTTCCACTGCCCCCAATGTTTTGTGGGAATTTCGTTTTTCGCTAAAAATGAAGGATCTGTGTAATGGTTTACCTCCCCCGATTCCGAGAATTCGATGTGGTCATCCTCCCTTGAAAGTTCCAAAATCTGGCTGACTCTAGTACCAGAAGCCATAGCAAGCAAAAAGATAGATTTTTTAGTAAGATCCCTCAGAGAGGTAGTAGCGTTATCTATCAAGTAGGCGAAGTGCAAGACTATCCAACGACCATGAGATAGCCTTGGGAGGAGCATTAAGTTTCAATTTAGCATAAGCCTTTGGGATCTTATTGAACAGCTCACTATTGAATTCAATATCAAAAGCATAAGCAATGGGTCTAATTAGTGCCGACTTACATGAAGAAATAGTTGAAGAGGCTAGACCTTTTCCTGCAATGAAATAAAGAAAGAAATACAGAAGTCCGTAGTAATTAGAGAGAGCTGATGACTTTTAACGAATTCCACCATTTTTCCCAGGAAGACAAGTATTGTCGTTTCGTAGTGTTGGACTTGTACTCTGCTATAAAGTCAATTCTCTCCTTCGCAACTTCAAACTTTCCTTGAGCCGCTAAGACGAGAAAATCATGAGCTGAAAGTTTTAGGTTATCCAAGAGGAAGCGAAAACAGTCTTCCGTTGAACATCCTGGGACACCAATGGAAATGGTAGAGAGACCTGGAGGGGTTTGAATTTCAGAACAAGAGGATATTGATTGCTCTTGGGTCACTTCGGAGCCACTAGAACCGCTGTTCCTTTGAAAGTCCGCAGTTTGTTCAGGACTTTCATTAGGAGGTTGAACAGTGGAAATAGGTAAATGTGGGACCACTAGTTCTAATCCAAGGACATCCCATCAATTCCTGCCGCTTCCGGATCTAAGTTTGGTGCTACGTATCGGGGAAGCATCTTGTTGAAGCTCATTGGAAAGAGATTTAATTGCAGTTCTGGGACTTGCTCTAGAATGAAACAGAATGATATTGTGTCTAGAGACCATTCTGTTTCCAGAGTTTAGGATCTTGACAGGTCGTCTGACGTCACATTGCGAACCCCTTCCAGGTGAACTGCTGAGTGATGCCAATTTCTCCACTTTGCCAAAGAGAGAATGGCTAGAATCACATAGTTGATCTGAGGAGATCTGGAGCCCTGTCTGTTGACACAGTGAACTATCATCTTGCTGTCGATGTCTAATTTGATGTGATTTTGTCTTCAGATTCAGTCTCTTCAGAGTCAGGATCACTGCCACAGCTTCCAGAATGATGATATGGAATTTTCGAAATGTGGCTGACCACTGACCCTGTATTTTCTTGGAAGGGGAATGTAACCCCCCCCCCCCCCCAACTTATTCCAAGGCATCCTTGTGAATTGTCACAGAAGGAGGAGGATACTGCAGAGGGAAGTGTGTTGGCAAGCTCTTGGCAGTGGACCATGGCTTGAGCTATTTTCACAGCAAAGCCAGGGTTTTGTGGCGAAAATCTCTCCGAGCATTATGATGCCTTCCTTTTCCAGACTCTGTTAGCAACTTTGACTCATGCTTTTAAGATTGGGTCTGTCATAGCAGCAAACAGCAGTGAACCCAGGACTCTCCTCTTACCATCTGGTGAGTACTCTTGAAAGAAGTAAACACCTGCCAGATTTCACAATCTTCTTTCTCTTGCCTTGCGGTGGAGAGATTGACTGATTGATTTGAGGTGTTCTGGCATCCTGACATCTAAGGTCATTGGATGTATGACTTTAGATTCTAGTGAAGCCCTAGCCACTGCAATTTCTGAGCTGGATACAGCCTGGACTTTTCGAGATTAATTTGAAAGCCAAGAGACTGTAGGAATTTCATGACTTCTTGAGCCGCTAGAAGACATTCCGGCTTCGTTACAGCCCAGGCTAGCCAGTCGCCCAAAGTAAACCGTCGCCTAGAGGTCTTTGTACCGTAATTGTTAGACAATGGCCTCGACTAGCTTTTTGAAAATCCTTGGAGCTATACTGAGCCCGAAGGGCATAGCTCTGAATACGTACACCTTTCTTGCCAGTCTGAACCAAGGTAGGGGGAGAAGCGCCGACCTATCAGAAAATGCCAATAGGCATCTGTAAGATCTATGGAGACGGTGTAAATTCAGCCATTTTGAGCTCCTTAACCAATAGGGACTGAGCCTTGTTGCGCTCCAGGATAATAGTCTCCTTAGCGATCGTATCATCCCTAATAGACACTTCCGAGTTAAGCCTTACATAGCAGTAAGGATAATTGTCAATAGAGGGGAAGAATTCTAAGTCAGAGACAGGCTTAGAACCCATAATTTCTCCGAAGTGGAGGCACCCCCACTCAAAGCCATATGATTAGCATAACATCAAGGATTCTTTGCTGAGCAATCTGGCAGGCTCAACGCTGATGGAGCCTTAAGCGTAGGTGCCTCTTGGAAAGCTTCTATCTTTACCTCTAAGGACGCTTGAACAGGTTTATGTTCAGCATGTAAGTTTTCCATGAATGCCTTCATGGAATCCATGAACTCCAAATGACCTGGGAACAAAGGTATATTTGTTATTGGAACAGGAGTCGAAGTAAAAGCAGGGGCAGTGGATACAGGGATGGGGGAATGAGCTGAGGAAGACTTGATACTGTACTCACCTGTTGGACATCCAGTGACTCATCAGAGGCTTGCGTGGACAGTAGGATCCTCTCCCTCTCTGACGTCAAAGAATAGGTTATCGACATGTTGTTGGTGCCTAGGATCATCACTTGCAGAGTTTCCTAAACTTCATCATCTGCATAATCCAATGGTACTGGCGGGAGTTGAACTGTCAGTAATTAGTGACCAAAAACAGCGGTTACCTCAGCCTTGGGAAAGAGGAGGTCCTTGAGTTCCATGTAAGGAAGGTAAGGGGCACCTTGTTGAGAGCCCTAGTGAAAGCCTCTCACCCAATCTTGAATGGTCTTCTGACTCCGCGCTTTCTCATCCTGGGAGACATTGGTAGTGTGGAAGCCAGTGTCTATTAGGTCTTTGCAGGTGTTCCAGATGGAAAGTTCCGTAATCGCAAATGACCGTTTGGAAACATAACATTCCACATGCTTCCGGCATGTCTTTTGGCCACAGGACAACTTGACCCGCCTGATACAGGTTACCATTGAACACTCCATGTCATCAGCAACCTGTAAAGATAGAAAATTTCAATGAGTACTAGTCACCAAAATTTTCAATCTTGAAAATAGCATATAAGAGATATTCAATAAGAAATATTTTATAAGAATATTTCTAGAATAAAAAATTTCTACTGCACACAATATGGCTACTGTTACACTACAGTGGAGACTCATGCCGAACAGCTAGGAAATCTTTAGATTCATAATATAATTACAAAAGACAGTGTAGTAGAAAATGGCGGTAAAGTGTTACATCAGTGGAACACCATTACCTCCAAAGTCGGTCTATTAGACAACCTAAAGTGGCAAATTCACATACCATCCCGCCTAAGCTGACAGCGACTTCCCCCAAGGTGGCAGCAGCTGGGTCTAAGGTGACAGCTATTCTTAGCAACCACAGCATCATGAACTAACCTTTCAACACCATAAGAATGTCAACAGAACATGGCAGAGGCATTGTCCAATCAACAAGGATAAAGGGGACGATCCTATAAGGAAATAGTTCACAATCAGGGTGAAAGACACAGGAATGAAAGGCAGTAGAGAAGTAAACCTGCCAAAACCTGGTCATTATCATTAAATCATAAAAAGGGGGTTTAGCTCTCAAGATAATGAGAGCCATACAAGATGGTAAGGATGCCAATAATTGAAAATTAAAGGGATATCCTGACAGCCAGGTGGGATTCAATCAACCAAATTCAAAGGATAATGTTCCTCAGATATGGAAAAGGAAAAGGAGGTGTAGATGACCAGCCCAAGGCTGCAGCTAAGGTGGCAGAGGGAAGGAGAGTTCCCCCCAAAGCCAACTCACATCCAATGCTAGAAGAACTCAAGCCGACAAGACTGGAAGCAGGGACAGAAAGCAACACTTTGGCCAGGATAAACCAACCCGGCAAGAGGTACATAGCCCAGGATAACAAGCTGCAGTCATAGACTAGACAACTACTAAGGTGGCAGAGTAGAACCCCAAGGGGTACTAGCTTTCTGCCTGGATAGGGTTAGGCCATAGGAAATACTATGCAGGCAAGCCTAGCGTACAGAGCAGATGAGAGAAACTCAAATTCTAGGGTAAGTAGACTAGACAAAGGAACAGGAACTGTAGTTCCTAGGACAGTAAAGGGTTATGGCCTAACTTAGAAGGGGAAGGGGCAACTACACCACACAAGAGTGGTCTCTAAGGCGGCAAAGAGAATTAATCCAGAGAAGGAATAAAAATCTTGCCTACCTAGGGCCAGACTAGATAGCCCACAAGCTATCCTGTACATATACATATATATGGCAACGAAGGGAGACTCATAAATTGGTGAGGCGGCAAGACAGGAAGGCCTATCTGTAGCATTAGAACTAATATGGTTTTCTAAGTGGTCTGCAGTTATAAGCCCCAGAGAACGAATCCTCATAACCGGCCACTAGCCTACCATAAACTAAGAAGGGAGGCCTAGGAATGGGTAAGGCAACACTAAAGGGAGGCCTACCTGTCAGCATTAGAACAAGGTTAGTATGCTCTAAGGGATAGACAGGTAGACACAGGGAACGAGTTCCCACAACCCGTGCCGCCTGGCCAAACACACAGGCTAAGTAGATGAGTGAAAAAGTCACCCTAAGACAACTATGAAACACTATCTACTGCTCCCAGATGGACCTTCATGACTGCAGCTCCCCACTATGACATATCAATAGCATGGGAGGATGACAAACCACTATGTATGGCATTTATAGACTCGGAGAAAGCTTTTGATTCTGTCAAAACATCAACAGTAATGAAACCCCTTCAAAAACAAGGAATAGAAGAATCTTATGTTAGAACACTTGAAGATATCTATACATGAAGTACAGCAATCCTAAAACTACATAAAGATAGTGAGAAAATTCCGATCGAGAAAGGATTTAGACAGGGAGACACCATCCCTCCTAAATTATTCACAGCATGCCTAGAAGAAGGTTTCAAGAATTTATATTAGGAAATGTACGAATTGATGTTAATGCAGAATACCGTAACAAATTAATATTTGCGGATGACATAGCTGTGTTTAGTAAAACATGGGAGGAAATACAAAATGGGATAGATTTGAATAGAGAAATCAGAAATGTTAGACTGAAAATGAATATGATTAAAACTAAGATTTTGCTCAATGAAAATGCAGAAACAACAAAGTGTTACGGACGAGCCTCCGCAGATTATTAATTAATATACATACTTAAGACAGACAGCGTTTCCCCAGGACACAAGACCGAAATTAAAAGAAGGCTAATCATGGGATGGAGAGCATTTGGTAAAGAAAATGAGATTATGAAAAGTAAAATGCCACTTTCACTAAAAGGAAAAGTATTTGTTGAGATGGTCCTACCAGTATTAACTTATTCATCAGAAACTTGCAGCCTTACTAAAGCCTTAGAACACAAGTTAGTTACAACTCAAACTCAAAGAGCTATGAAAAGAATAATGATGGGAATAACACTAACAGAGAGAACAGAGCAGCATGGATACGGGAGCAAATTAAAGTAGAGGATATTCTAACAACATGTAAAAAAAATAAAAAGAAATGGGCATGGCAAGACATATAATGAGGATGTCAGACAACAAATGGACATTAAGAATAACAGAATGGGTCCCTAAGATTGTAAAAGAAGCAGGGGAAGAGAAGACGATGGATTGACGATATAGTTTACGGGTGTGGATTGGTACAGAAACACCATTAACCGACACCAGTGGAAAAAATATGTGTGTGAGATATTTGCTTTTTTAAAATACCACAGTCAGAGTGTTCTGAGAAATTATCTCACACACCGTGAAGTCATTTCGACGATACGTGAGCAGCTGACATATAATCTTGGTAAGGTCTCGCGGGATGATAAACTTAGTTGCGTTTTGTCAGGACATCTGGGAGACGTGGTCCTTGGTCAAAGTACTTAGTTATAAGATCTATTCAGAGCCTTTGTTTCTAGTTGTGGTCAGTTACTTTTTAGGTGAAATACCCCTTGTGCTCTAATACTACCAAATATAATTTCAAATTCATGTATCGATATATGTTTTCCATAAAGGAAAAGCTAATCTATCTCATAAAACAATGATTTATGTCAGGTTGAAAAGTCCTTGTATGCAGTAACTTTGTTTCTATTCGTTAGGTTTGCTATCGTCTTTATTTTTGGTTTCAATGCTAATAAATCACCTTGAGTAATATAGTATTCATAGAACGTCTTCATAAAAGGAAATAGCTAGATGTGAGACTAAATAAAATTTAGGAATAGGTCTACTACCGCACGAAACCGCGAATTAAAATCTGGCTTTATATTTCTTCCTCTTACTCTCACATAAAAATCTGCGATTAAAACAGGACAAAGGACTAATAAGTAAATTTTCCACATTAAAACCTGCCTCTCTCTCTCTCTCTCTCTCTCTCTCTCTCTCTCTCTCTCTCTCTCTCTCTCTCTCTCTCTCTCTCTCTCTTTCTTTTACACCCATACGTGCGCGCAAACATCTGCTATAAACCCCACGGCAAAGAGTTAAAAGTAATCTTTCTATTGATTCCTATCACAAAGATACAATTAACATTACTCATCCCACACCTAAAGTAATTAAGTCAGCAATTCTCTCTCTCTCTCTCTCTCTCTCTCTCTCTCTCTCTCTCTCTCTCTCTCTCTCTCTCTCTCTCTCTCTCTCTCTCTATTAAAGTTATTAAAGACAAGATTACAGTACTCGTGTGAAATAGCAGGTGACAGGAATAAGGGAGTCAATTTTCGTAGTTCAACTTGGTGTCTTAGCCTTAGCCTCTCTATCTCTTATGCCTCCTGTTCATGCCAAGTGCCGCCTTTCGTTATTCCTGTCTCATTTTGTCTTCATTGTTGTTGTTTGGTTGATATTGTTGTCGTTATTTAAGATGACTTTCATCCTGTTACTTCACTGTCTTGTTTCTTTTACTGCCTTCATCGTCTTTTTATGGAGGTGATGTTTATTTTACTTGTTATTTATAGCACTTACTTGTTCTTCTTGCTGCCTACCTGGCTTTCTAATGCCACTTTCCAACTTGTTTTAGTTGTCCTCCTCGATTTATTTTTGCTGTTTTCCTTGCTTTTGCTGCATTGCTTTTTTCGCCACTTTCCTGTTTGTTTGTTTTTCTTTACTATTTTGGTGTTACATCATGATCGAAAACTAACAAATACAATTGACTGTAGAGTTGAGGGGAGGAGAACGTCTGCTAGCAGACATCACTGAGCAAGACTTCCTGAAAATAGGGTTCTTTTTCGGAATTAAAGCTGACAATACTAATGAATTAGCAAGATAATTCTTGCTAATTTAGTAAACTTCATTATGTATATTGTTAAAGGGTTTCTTTAATGATTTTGACATAGGAAAAAATCTATTTTTGAGTGAGATAGCCATGTCGTCCTGTTGGAAGTTCCTCATTCGCAGCTTCTACTATGGATATTTCGGCGAGTGATATACCAGAGTAATTTACCTTAGAGGTATCAACGGAGTTCCAACCTCCGGAGCAAATATCCCAAGAGATATCATATATAAATCAGGGACGAGTTAATAACAAGCCATAGTCATCCTTCCCCGAATAGAGCTAACATTGTCTCGAAAGAAAGGTGAGGGTAGGATACGTGGGCAGGAGAGCCGTTACAACTCCCGAACTCAATGTGCTACAACTAGCACGTTTCCTCTTGAAACATTCCTGGAGCAGATGTGGTATGACAGATGTCCCGCACTGAGAAATGGGAGGGGATGGAGAAGTAACGGGTGGGCCATCGGAACGACATGGCTATCTCACTCAAAAATAGATCTTTCCCATGTCAAGAGCTATTTTGGGGGGCTCGAGCCATGTCGTAACGATGAAAGTGCACCAGAGAATTATCATTCTCAGTTGTGGCCAGAAGAGTTTTAAACCTGCAACTCCATAGATATAAGCATACTTCCTACAACATTGGTAACTATGGTACAGAACGATCAGAGTAAGAGAAGTTTTGTACAAAAGTAGGAACTAAGTAAATCAACAGAACAATCCCAATCACTATGAAGAAAAACTTTGTCTCCAGTAAATGAAAAGACCGAAGCCTATAAAAGGAGGGTTAAAATTTTTGATACATTACTTCTATTTTATATGGATAGCAGGTCCAAAGAAAGGAAACACAAAATGGAATAGTAGTCTTTTAATGTTTCTGAAAGTACATGCACGTAGTAATAATACAACAAAATATACAACATACACACACACACACACACATATATATATATATATATATATATATATATATATATATATATATATATATATATATATATATATATATATATATATATTTTATATATATGATACATTTTGCACATTTAAATGTGTTTTTCATATTTCAAATAAGCAATACATTTTAACACAATAAAGTCTGGATTCTCATACAGACCTCGGGATCAGAGCCCAAACAAAATCACTCAAAAGACTATAGCATCTGACCGGCCATGTTTCAAACCCTGGTCCAGGACACTTGTATGACAATAACACTACTACTTAGCCACGAAGAAAGATAAAAGTCAATGACAACTCTTCTGTACATATACCTGTTGAATTAAGGTTTTTTGTATTTAAAATTGAAGTCAACCCATCTTCACTATGGTAGCTAATTGGTAGGTTTGTAACTTGGCATTTGCTTAATGATAAATTTTGCAAATTCAAAAGTTTTTCACATTTCAAATAAGTCATATATTTTGATATATTAAAGTCTGGATTCTCTTACTGACCTCGGGATCAGAGACCCAGGCAAAATCACTCAAAGACTATAGCATCTTACCCGCCGGGTTTTGAACCCTGGTTCAGGATACTTGTATGAAAGTGACACTGCCACTTAGCCACGAAGAAATATAACTCAATGACAATTCTTCTGCACATATACCTGTAAAATTAAGGATTTTGGACTCAGAACTGAAATTAACCCATCTTCATCATCGTAGCTAATTGGTAGGTTTGCACATTTAAACATGTTTTTCATATTTCAAATAAGCCATTTATTTTAATACATTAAAGTCTGGATTCTCTTACCGACCTAGGGATCAGAGCCCCAGGCGAAATCACTCAGAGACTATGCCATCTGACCAGCCAGGTTTCGAACCCTGGTCCAAGATACTTGAATGAAAGTGACACTACCACTTAGCCACGAAGAAAGATAAAAGTCAATGACAATTCTTCTGTAAATATAATTGTTGAATTCAGCTTTTTTGTACTTTGAATTGAAATCAACCCATCTTCACCATCGTAGTTAATTGGTAGGTTTGTAACTTGGCATTCGATTAATGATAGATTTTGTACATTTGAACGTGTTTTTCATATTTCAAATAAGCCATATATTTTAATACATTAAAGTCTGGATTCTCTTACGGAACTCGGGATCAGAGACCCAAGCGAAATCGCTCAAAGACTATTGCATCAGACCAGCCAGGTTTCGAACCCTAGTCTAGGATACTTGTATGACAGTGACACTACCGCTTAGCCATGGAGAAAGATAAAAGTCAAAGACAATTCTCCTGTGCATATACCTGTCGAATTAAGGTTTTTTGTACTCAGAATTGAAATCAACCCATCTTCACGATCGTAGCTAATTGATAGGTTTGTAACTTGGCATTCGATTAATGATAAATTTTGCACATTTAAACATGTTCCATATTTAAAATAAGCCATATATTTTAATATATTAAAGTCTGGATTCTCTCACCGACCTCGGGATCAGAGCCCTAAGCGAAATCGCTAAAAGACTATTGCATCTGGCCAGCCAGGTTTCGAAGCCTGGTCTGGAATACTTGTATGACAGTGACACTACCACTTAGCCATGAAGAAAGATATAAGTCAATGACAATTCTTCTGTAAATATACCTGTTGAATTAAGGTTTTTTGTACTCAGAATTGAAATCAACCCATCTTCACCATCGTAGCTAATTGATAGGTTTGTAACTTGGCATTTGATTGATGATAAATTTTGCACATTTAAACATGTTTTTCATATTTAAAATAAGCCATATATTTCAATGCATTAAAGTCTGGATTCTCTTACCAACCTCGAGATCAGAGCTCCAGGCAAAATCCCTCACATTACAGCATCTGACCAGCCAGGTTTTGAACCCTGGTCCAGGATATTTGTACGACAGTGACCTTACCACTTAGCCACGAAGAAAGATAAAAGTCAATTACAATTCTTCTGTACATATACCTATTGAATTCAGACTTTTTGTAATTCGAATTGAAATCAACCCATCTTCATCAACGTAGTTAATTGGTAGGTTTGTAACTTGACATTTGATTAATGATAAATTTTGCACATTTAAGCATGTTTTTTATATTTCAAATAAGCCATATATCTCGATACATTAAAGTCTAGATTCTCTTACCGACCTCGGGATCAGAGTACCAGGCAAAATCACTCAAACACTATAGAATCTGACAGCCTGGCTTCGAACCCTGGTACAGGATACTTGTATGACAGTGATGCTAACACTTAGCCACGAAGAAAGATAAAAGTCAATGACAATTCTTCTGTACATATACCTGTCCAATTCAGGTTTTTTGTACTTAAAATTAAAATCAACCTATTGTCACCATCATAGCTAATTGGTAGGTTTGTAACTTGGCATTCGATTAATGATAAATTTTCCAGATTTAAACGTCTTTTTCATATTGCAAAAAGCCATATATTTTAGCTACGATGGTGAAGATGGGTATACAGTATATACAACACTAAGAAGCTGGTTTAATCACACTACCAGCGGCCACCAGGAAGTGTTTAATTTCATCCAACTGACGTAGGTAATGTTTGAACACGCTTGAAAATTTCCATCCTGTGTAAGCCTGCAAAGGACATAGGTTGGAAAAAAATTAAGGAAAGGGCAACTTTTCTACGGTCATAACCTTCTGATGAAGTAGGTGAGTTTGGACCTTAGCTGTTTCAGAGAAAGATTAGATCCTGTCCTCACACCTTTAAAAATTTGACTGCCTTTTAAAGGACCAGCTCTTGGATAGGTAGGCTTTAAGGCACAGACAAGGGTCCTCTTGTATTGGAACACTCTTCCAGGGCCCCCAGCGTTTCGTGGGAAGTTCGTTTTCCGCCAAAAATACAGGATCTGGATAAAATTTTACCTACACCTAATCCAAGAATTCAATGTGGCCATCATCCCTTGAAAGGGCCACAATCTCACTGACTCTAACACCAGAAGCCATAGCAAGCAAAAAGATAGACTTTTAACCCTGGACACCCCTTTAAGGGTATACTCGGACGCGAACGACCCCGACGCCAAAAAAAATTCTTGAAAAATCAGTTTTTGCAGTAACCTCCTTTTTTCTTTTGCCAAAAAAAAACTTCAATGAATGCTTAAAACAACTGTAAAGATAAATACTACTCATCTGCAGAAAAACTATTTATTATAAATATTTTAAAAAATTAAGTAGAAAAAAAAAAGACCTGACATAAAAATTCATAAAAAAAAAGTTTATACATATATACACAAATCCTTTTAGGAATTGATTCTTGAATGTTTAGGACACATCTTGATGTATTTTGGATGAAGTCAGACCCATGGAGGTGAAGATCTGAAATGAGAAAAAAAGGGTAACTTTTTTTGGCCAAAAAAATTTGTCCAAATTTCATGAATTTTTTTGGGTACCCAAATGAAATAGGAAGTGGCTAATTTTTTTAGGGAATAAACATATGTTATCCTATAATAGAAATATGTAAAAAAATCTTCATTATTTTGTAAATTACATTTATATCAGGGGCCATATCTAAAGGTAATTTTTTGAGTACTTAGAAATTTCGTAAAAAAATACATATATTTAATATATAATATGATATTTATGCAGGTAAAAATATACCAAAATATCACAAATTCTATAGGGAACAAGAATATATATAGATAGGGCAGCTTACGCTTCGGATATGTCCACAAAATGGCCGCCAACCACACTGACTCAGACTCCCTAATCTGCCACTTGAAATGTAGGAAGGGTATGTCAATTTCAAGGTGTTATTTACTAATCTAATTATTATTGGATATGCATAAAAAATTGTATGGTGGGTTGCTGGATAATTGTCGATTATTTTACGACTATAAAATTAAAATTCTGACCCAAAAAAAATTTTTTGAAGGGAAATAAAATCGAAAAAAAAAAAATGTAAAACAATATAATATTTTAGCTAAAAAAATTTGATGATATTCAATCAAAAAAAAAGTAAACAAAATTTTCCGACAAATAAACATCTAGAGGAATCATTACTCTGTGATAGTTCCTTAGTGCGTAGTAATTTTGAAAGAATTGGGAAAAAACGAAAAAATGGCAATCACCGGAAAATCGAACACATACCTATATATACGCCATATCTGGCTAAAAAAAAAGATAGGCATGGGTAGCCAGATCATCTAGAAACACTTTCCAACACTATAAAAATATAAGTTTTGCGACACTACTTGCCAATTCCTTACGGTAACATGACTAAGCAAAAAAATGCAAAACAAATAAAAAGGGGCACTCGCGGAAAAATGGCTAACATTCTAATATACGGCATTTCAGAAAAAAAAAACTCAGCCACGTGCTAGGCAAACCATCAAGGCACATTTTCCGACAAATAAACATCTAAATGAATAATTACTCTGTGATAGTTCCTTAGTACGTAGTAAGTTTGAAAGAAATGGGAAAAAACGAAAAAATGGCAATCACAGGAAAATCGAACACATACCTATATATACGCCATATCTGGCTAAAAAAAGAAGATAGGCATGGGTAGCCAGATCATCTAGAAACACTTTCCAACACTATAAAATTATAAGTTTTGCGACACTACTTGCCAATTCCTTACGGTAACATGACTAAGCAAAAAAATGCAAAACAAATAAAAAGGGGCACTCGTGGAAAAATGGCCATTCTAATATACGGCATTTCAGAAAAAAAAAATTTCAGCCACGTGCTAGGCAAACCATCAAGGCACATTTTCCGACAAATAAACATATAAATGAAATATTACTCTGTGATAGTTCCTTAGTACGTAGTAATTTTGAAAGAAATGGGAAAAAACGAAAAAATGGCAATCACAGGAAAATCGAACACATACTTATATATATGCCATATCTGGCTAAAAAAAAATAGGCATGGGTAGCCAGATCATCTAGAAACACTTTCCAACACTATAAAAATATAAGTTTTGCGACACTACTTGCCAATTCCTTACGGTAACATGACTAAGCAAAAAAATGCAAAACAAATAAAAAGGGGTACTCGCGGAAAAATGCCCAACATTCTAATATACGGCATCTCAGATAAAAAAAAAAGACATGCACGTGTTAGCCCAACCATCAAGGCACACTTTCTAACACATAAACATGAAAAAAAAATCAACAATATACGGCAATTCCTTACTACTTAGTAAATTTTTACAAATATTGAAAAAAAAACAGAAGTTGGCAACCGCAGTTAAATACCCAATATACCAATAACTACGTCGTATCTGACAAAAACAAAATCACGCATGGGTAGCCAGATCATCTAGACACACTTTCCAACACTAAAAAAGCAAAAGTTTTACGACACTATTTCGCAATATCTTACGGAAAAATGACTTGGCAAAAAAATGAAAAAAAATGAAAAAGGGACACTCGCGGTAAAATGCCCGACATTCTAATATACGGCATCTCAGATAAAAAAAAAAGACATGCACGTGTTAGCCCAACCATCAAGGCACACTTTCTAACACATAAACATGAAAAAAAAATGAATAATATACGGCAATTCCTTACTACGTAGTAATTTTTACAAATATTGAAAAAAAACAGAAATTGGTAACCGCAGTTAAATACCCAATATACCAATAACTACGTCGTATCTGACAAAAACAAAGTCATGCATGGGTAGCCAGATCATCTAGACACACTTTCCAACACTAAACAAGCAAAAGTTTTACGACCCTATTTGGCAATATCTTACGGAAAAATGACTTGGCAAAAAAATGAAAAAAAATGAAAAAGGGGCACTCGCGGTAAAATGGTCCTCGTGGTGATGAACGACATTTTAACTAAAAAAAAAATCATGCACATGGTAGCCAAACAATCCACCAAGACTTTCCACAACTGATAACCTATACAAGTTGCACCATTCTACGACAATTTCATAATACGTAATAACTTTGATAATTATGCAAACTACCTTAGAAGGGTAAACTCGGTCGCGCTCGACCCCGGCGCGTCTCAGAAATCGGGGAAGGAGTACAGCTACAGCAATGCACATCTGGACACTACTAGAGCGTGTAGGGGAGACACCTCCTGCAGGTCGATCACCCACAAACTCAGTCACGGGGGTGAGTCACGTGAGAAAAACCTGTTTTTTTTTGACGCTCGGGGTCGCAAACGACCCATCGTACCTATCCAGGGTTAAGAAAGACCCCTCAGAGAGGCAGAGGCATTATCTATCGAAGAGGCAAAGTGGAGGAATTTATCCAACGACCATGAAAGAGCATTTGGAAGAGCATTAGGTTTCAGTTTAGCACAAGCCTTTGGGATCTTATTGGACAGCTCTCTATTGAGTTTGATATCAAAAGCGTCTAGTTAGTGTCAACTTACATGAGGCAATAGTTGTAAAGGCTAGACCTTGATCATGTAGTGAAATAAAGAAAGAAATACAGAAGTCCATAGAAATAGAAGAGGGCTGATGACTTTTCACGAACACAACCCATATTTTCCAGGAAAACAAATATTGTCATTTCTTGGTGTTGGACTTGTACTCTTCTATGAAGTCAATTCTTTCCCTCGCATCTCTCAATTTTTTTTTTTGAGCCGCGAGAGCGGGAAAATCATTAGCTGAAGGGTTTTCAATATCCAAAAGGAAGCGAAGACAGTCTTCAGTTGAACATCCTGGGACAACCCTGAATATGGTAGAGAGATCTGAAGGGGTTTGAGTTCCAGAACAAAAGGATACCAATTGCTATTGGGCCACTTGGGAGCCACTAGAGCTGCTGCTCCCCTGAAAATCTACAGTTTGTTCAGTACTTTCAGTAGGATGTTGAATGGAGGAAGTAGGTAGATGTGAGACCATTGGTTCCAAACCAGAGACATCGCATCCATTTCTGTCGCTTACGGATCTAAGTTTGGTGCTACATACCGGGGAAGCTTCTTGTTGAAGCTCGTCGCAAAGAGATCAATTTGCAGTTCCGGGACTTGTTCTAGAATAAAACAGAAGGATTCTGCATCCAGAGATCCTTCTGTTTCCTGAGGCTTGGATCTCGACAGGGTGCCCGCCGTCACATTGTGAACCCCTTTGAGGTGAATTGCTGAAAGATGCCATTTCCTCCTTTTTGCTGAAGAGTGAATGACTATGATTACATGACTGATCTGAGGAGATCTGGAGCCCTGTCTGTTGACACAGTGTACTGTTGTGTTTTTGTCAATGACCAATTCGTCTTTGAACATAGTCTCTTCTGAGTCAGAAACACTACCATAGCTTCCAGAACATTGATATGAAACTTCCGAAATGCGATCGACAACTGACCCTGCACTTTCTTGGAAGAGGAGTGCCCCCCCCCCCACAACATTGTTCCGAGGCATCCGTGTGAATAAAAACGGAAGGAGAAAGGTACTGTAGAGAGACATAGTTCGATAGATTCTTGGCAGTGGACCATGGCTTGAGCTGCTTCTGTAGTAAGACCAAGGTTTTGTGGCGAAGATCTCTCTGAGCATTGGATACCTTTCTTCTCCAGACTCTGTTGGCATCTTTGAGTCTTACTTTTAGGATTGGGTCTGTCATGGTAGCGAACTGTAATGACCCCAAGACCCTTTCTTGTTGCCGTCTGGTGAGTACTTTTGAATGAAGTAGGCACCTGACAGAGTTTGCGATTTCCTTTCTCTTGCCTTGTGGTAGAGAGAGGGTGTGTGACTGTAGATTCCAGTGAAGTCCTAGCCACTGGAATTTCTGAGCTTGAGATAACCTGGACTTCTCGAGGTTGATTTGGAAGCCCTCTTGGGCTGCTCGAAGACATTCCACCTTTCTTGCAGCCCAGACTAACCAGTCGTCCAGGTATACCATCACCTGAAGGCCTCTGACCTAAAGTTGTTGGGCAATGGCCTTGACTAGTTTCATGAAAATCCTTGGAGCTATATTGAGCCCAAAGGGCATAGCTTTGAATGTGTAGGCCTTTCTTGCTAGTCTGAAACCAAGGCATGGATAGAAGCGCCGACCTATCGGAAGATGCCAATAGGTGTCTGTAAGATCTATGGAGACGGTGTAGGTACCCTGGGGTAGTAGGGTCCGTATTTGCAAGGTAGTCAGCATCTTGAACTTGTCGTTCAGAATACGTTTGTTTTGTGGAGATAAGTCCAGAATAGTTCGAAAGAGTGTTCAAATCTTTCTTGGGCATGCAGAATAGCCAACCTTGAAGGTTCATGGATTTTGTGCAATGGATGGCTCCCTTCCAGAGAAGGTCCTGAACATAATCCTCCAAAAAGGGGGTTGTGGGATGAAAGAACCTCTTGAACTGGGGTGGTTTCTGTCTCCATTTCCAGCCTAGCCCTTTTGAGACTATGCTGTGAGGCTAGGGATCAAACTCCCATTGATCCCTGAACAGAGGAAGTTATCCCCCTACCAGAAGCTCCTCATTGTTGTTGCGAAGTACCTGCAACTTTAGTTGTCTCTAATTCCTCGGCCTCTAGTTCAACCACCTCTTCCAGACCTTCCCCTGTTACCGGAGCACTTCTTATGATCTTTGGCAGGGTGGAACATGGTAATAGCTCTCTCATACACCGAGTTGATGGATGGAGACTAAAAAAGGTACTGCTGGGGAACCGTGTACACAATCTGAGGGATGGCGGAAACTGAGGCTGTCGCGACACGAAAGGATTTCCTTCCCTTTAAGTGACTTCTGGGCCTCTTGCCCTTGGGTTGAGGTCCTTCATTGGGGGTAAATACCCCACTTGTCAATAAGGCTCTTGTTCTCCTGAGTCACTTTGTCCATGACTTCTTTAACCAATTTCTCAGGGAAGAGGTCCTTCCTCCAGTTATTGAATTTTATCAGTTTTCTAGGTTCATGTCTGATCGTATCAGCGGCTGGGATATGTTCTCTACATGTTCTTCTGGCTAAGAAGAAAGCATGGAGATCCCTATGAAACATGATTAGGCGAGTCTTCGCCAAGACAGGGAAGAGATCAGATTTTGAATAGTTTCCAATAACACTGGTTTACAAAGAAATTGAGGCAAGCACAAAAATACCCATTTTAACCTAATTTGGGGGTGCTGAATTCAAATTTGAAATCCGTTTTTACTCATCACCTCTAGTTTTTTATAGATATGCACAGTGTGCATATATGGTACATAAAGGCGTATGTGCATTCAGGGTTAATTCTAATATTGTGAGACTTATGGCTTAGTTTTTAGTTATTATGCACTTAATGTAAGTGATTGCATTACATTATATATATAATTATATATCAAGACGGATTTTGGCAGTTAGGGCACCAGATCTCAATCCACACTTAATAGTGCTCGGGCAGTCATTGGAAGAGGTTGTCTCGCAGGTGGCGCAGGAGGTTGATGTCCCTCAACTATCATGTTACACATCTTTTGGGTAGCTAAATATTAGTATTACATATTCCAATGCACATTTTATTGCCTTGCATATGATTTAGTTTTACTTTGTTATATTTTCAGATTCTCCAATGGCTTCAAGCACGTCAAAACATCAAGGATGCCTCAACAAGGCCAATTCTTTCTGTTACGTGTGTGGGGACTTCACAACAGTTGCACAGCGTCGAACCATCTCTTCCCTCCTTAGAACCGCCTACTTTCACTATTTTGACTGTAAAATTGGTGATCAGGACAAGTCTTGGGCTCCACACATCTGTTGTAAACCTTGCTACAATGGACTAACTGCATGGTTTAATGGCAAGAAAGCGGCTTTCAACTTTGCAGTCCTGATGGTTTGGAGAGAGCCACGAAGCCACGCAGATGATTATTATTTTTGTTTAACTAATATAACTGGTTTCAATGCATCTTCTAGGAAAAAGATCAAATATCCCAACCTTCTATCTGCTATGCGACCCGTTCCCCATTCAGATGATCTTCCTGTGCCCACACCTCCAGTAAATAAGGATCTTCTTTCCTCATCAGATGAAGAAATGCCTTCAAGGGAGGATTCTGCCGAGTCAAAATCTTTGGAAGATATTAAGTCTACATATTCAGGAAAAGGTGACAACGAGCCACACTGGATCACGCAAGAAGACCTGAATGATCTTGCTTGTGATTTGTATCTGTCAAAAATGCAGTCAGAGCTCTTGGCTTCTGGACTTAAACAGTGGAACCTAGTCCAGGAAGATGTAAGGATCACCAGTCTGAGGAATCGGAACAAAGACCTTGCTTCCTTTTTCACCATGGAAAACAAGTTGTGCTACTGCACAAACATACCTGGCTTGTTCACGTCCCTTGGTTTGCCACATAATCCTTCAGACTGGCGTCTTTTCATGGACTCTTCCAAGCGAAGTCTCAAGGCTGTGCTTCTGCACAACGGGAATAAATATCCCAGCATTCCCATTGCACACTCTGTCCATCTAAAGGAGTCCTATGACAATATGGAGCTTCTTTTAGAAGCTACTAAGTACAGCGAGTACCAATGGAGTCTGTGTGGGGACCTCAAGGTCATTGGTCTTCTTATGGGTATGCAAGCAGGCTTCACAAAGTATTGTTGTTTTCTCTGTCTCTGGGATAGTCGAGCTGTATCCCAGCATTACAAGCAGAAAGACTGGGTCTAGAAGCACTTTTGTTCCTGGCGAACACAGCGTCAAGGGGAATCCTCTGGTGGACATGAATAAGGTGCTTCTTCCTCCTCTTCACATCAACCTTGGTTTGATGAAGAATTTCGTGAAGGCATTGGACAAAAATGGTGCTGCCTTCCAACACTTGTCTACTGTGTACCCAGGTGTTAGTGCTGCTAAGCTCAAAGAAGTGCTGAAGGATACTGATTTTGAGGACCTTCTTACCTTAAAGGAACTGAGAGAATGGGAAGCATTCAAGTCAGTCTGTAGTGGCTTCCTTGGTAACACACGCATACCAGATTACCAAGCCTGTATCGAAAAGTTGCTAAAGTCCTACGAGGATATGGGGTGCCGAATGTCACTCAAGATTCATTTTCTCCATTCCCACCCCAACTTCTTCCCGCCAAACCTTGGAGCAGTGAGTGATGAGCATGGAGAAAGATTCCACCAAGACATTACAAAGATGGAGACCAACTATCAAGGCAAATGGAACCCTGGCATGATGGGAGACTTTTGCTGGATGCTCTTGCATGACATCCTGGAGGCAAAATACACCAGATCTTCTAAGAAAACACACTTTTGACTGTCTATGGTACTATGAATTGTGTAATTGTGTCATCCAAGTATATTGATTCAATCAGTGTTTTTTATCTATCCTGTTTTATCTGTTATAAGATGCTGCAACTCTTGAAATGTGTGCATATATTCTCTGTTTATACTAAAATGAGACTATTTAAAAGCCAGAAAACTAGAGGTGATAGAGCAAAACTACTTATAAAATTGAATTCAGCACACCCAAATTAGCAAAAAACACCTACAGTATCCCCATTCTTGCCTCACACTCATTTTTTTTTTTTTTTTTTTTTTTTTTTTGTAAACCAGTGTAAGCATCTCTAGATAAAATTGGAAGGATAAAGAGGCAGAAAGTCTCTCTTTAGCTTCCAGTTCTCCCTTAAATAGAGATTTGGGAATTCTAGGCATTTTCTCATTAAACTGTTTACCCAAGATGTATTATATCTAGTTTTACAACAGTGAAGGTATGTTGGACCTCCTCCCAGATTTTCGAATCATAGGGAAGAGCTAGAGAGATAGGTTTACATTCCTCTAGCACTGGGAATGGCCTGTTCTCCATTAATGCTTTCATGTCACGGCCTCTGCTTTTAGAGGCAAAAGGGAAGACAGTATCCTTGGGAGCCCCAAAGGTGGCCTGTTTCCTGCCAAGGGCAGAAAGTTGGGTATTGGTGAATTCAGCCAAAATTCCAACCAAAAGGGATTGAGCCTTGCCATGATCCAGAATGATTGCTTCCTTAGGGATCGTATCATCCCTAATGGACGCTTCCAAGTTAAGCCTTACGTAGCAGTAAGGATAGATATCGATTGATGGAAAGAACTTCCAATTTCAAAATGCTTGGACCCCAAACCATCCCCAATATGAAGGAACCCTTCGGTTAAGGCCATATGCTCAGCATAGCAGCAAGGGTTCTTAACTGTGCATTCTGGTAGGCTTGAAGCTGGGGAGCCTTAGAAACAGGTGTCTGTTGTAAAGCTTCTATCCTCGCTGTTAGATCATATTTGGCAGTTAGATTATCCACGAAAGCTTTCATGGATACCATTAGTTCCAAGTTACTGGGGAGCGAAGATTTGTCTAACGTCGGAACCAGAGTGGAGGTGGAAGCTGGGGCTTGGGTAGAAAGTAAAGAAGCAACCTAATGTACATCCAATGACTCTTCTGAGGCTTCCATAGTGAGCAGGTTCCTCTCCCTTTATGACGACAGAGGAGAAGTAGTAGACATGTTGTTGGCATCCAGGCTAATGAGTTGCAGAGCATCCCGGACTTCATATCCACATGATCTGCTGGTACCGGAGGGAGTTGGACCGTCGGTAACTGGTGACCAAATACAGAGGAAACCTCAGCCTTGGGAAAGAGGAGGTCCTTCCGTTCCAGAAAAGGAAGATAAGGGGCACCTTGTCGAGAGCTCATCTGGAAGCCTCTTACCCAGTGTGAGAGTGTCCTCCAACATCGATCTTGAACGCCCAAGGAGATGTCAGTGGCATAGAAGCCGGTTTGAAGGAGATCCGTGCAAACCTGGCAGTTGGTAGGGTCCCAGATTGCAATGGATCCCTTGGAAATATAGCAATCACTGTGTTTCCAGCAAGTCTTGTGGCTACAGGGTAACTTGACCCGCCTGGTACAGGTGACCGTTGAATACTCCATATCATCAGCGACCTGTAAAGATAAGACATTCCAATAAGTGTTCTTACGAAGCTGGTCTAGTGTAGAGTAAATATTTTATTCATGTATTTTACTTGTGCATTTAAGATGTGAGTTCCTCTTTTATAGGTTTAAGTAATTTTATGTAAATTACATAAGACTTATGTCATTCATTTCATTGTATTTTTCATTTGTCAGTGTATGTAAATTTACGTTATTTTCTAAGAATTAACTTTTTATTTCCCGTATTTTGTTACGAAGTTTTATGGAAACTCAATTAGGTATGCTGTACAACACAAGATTTGAACACGAGGGCTTATGTAATTTTTTTTTTTTTTTTTTTGCACGAGGTATTACATGATGCTTATATTTCCATGTGGTTGGAATGTTCTTGAAAACCCCAGAGTTAGTTTTATCTTTTTTCATTGTTTCGAGGAGGGAGGTGGGCAGAGTTAGCTGAGAGAGGGTTACCTCGCAAGCAAGGTTTGTTCCCATGTTCATTTTACAAAGCTGGCAACATTGGCGCCACTAGAGCCTGCCCCCAAACGACGAGAAACTCTTAGAATCATCTAAAAGTTTCAAGTCAATATATATGTGCCCCTAGGAAATTGTAAGCAGCAGATGAGATCCAGCCTATCCCTTTGAAAGAACCAACATCCTCTCTCCTCTCAAGTGCATCGAGTGTGTGCCCTCGCAAAAGTGAATAAGTTTTTATACAACATATATTGTGTGTAGTGTGTTCAAACGTTGATAAATCCATTGAATGGGATTTCAAGTGCATTGTGTTAATGCAAGTACTAGTATAACATAAAATTTTGTAACTGGCCCTGTGAGATTTCGGTCAAAACAGTGAAGTGTATCTATTTTGGCTTAACTGTTCGGTTACCTCATGTGATCCAAAACACGTAAGAGTACCAGTTATTTTTATGTAAATTTCATTAAGGGTTTAATCATTAGAGTGTTAAAGAGTTAACTATTGTCATTAATCATCAAAATTAAATACTTTTATAAATATAATTCCAGCAAAACAAGATACTGTATAATTTTTTTCAGAGTCTTTCTTTTGTCTTAATCTAAGTTTTTGTTCAAGATTTAATATTTCGAGTGATTTACTTTGGTGTTAATTCTTGTGAATTGCTGTTGTAATTTTTCTTATAGAATATACATATTTTTGTACAGCGTGTATCATTTCGATCAACAATATTTCTTAATTTGTCCTTGCATCTAATCCCTGACTAGAACCAAAGTAAGAGGTTGTTTTATAATAGTTCTTAACAATTAATCACCCAGTTTTGTTTTGAGAATAACGTAAGAGACCTTAGGATATTCAGTGTTTTTATACATTGTCGTCTGGGAGTTATATAATTTTCTCAGAACTCGGGTATTAATTTTCAAATGTAACAGATTTATGTAAAAATAAACAGGTGAGTTTGGAGCTCGAGAGGTTATGTAATTCTCCAGCCGTAATATAATAGTACATATTATTAAAAATCATATCTTCTTAAAATTAGTTTAAGAAATAAATCCTAAGCTAAATAAACCTACCCCTAAAGAACGGCTAAATCTAAAATATAATTAGAACACATGCCAAACAGCTCAGAAATCTGTAGCGATTTATAAAGCAAAGCATAATGACGGTGTGGTAGGAATATGGAGGAAAGGATCACATCAAAGGAACACCAGAACCTCCAGAGTAGGTCTATCAGAACAGCCTGAGAAGGCAAATTCACTCATCATGGTGCCTAGATCAGCAACAGCTGACCCCGAGACAGCAGCAACTGGGAGGCGGCAACTATTTCTAGTAGCCAGTAAAAGACTGACATGTCAATACCCAAGGCATGTCCACACAAGGCAGCAGATGCATTGTAAAGGCAACAGGGGGAAAGTGAAAACAATCCCATAGGGAAGGGTCCACACTTAAGGGAAGTACAGGAATGAAAGGCAGTTATTAAGTGAACCTGCCAAGACCTGATCATTATCATTAACTTATGAAAAATGGGGGTGCAGCCCATGAGAAAATGAGAGCTGTACAAGACGGCCATGCCACTAAAAATAATAAATTTAAAGGATGTCCTAACAATCAGGCAGGATCCAATCGACCAACTCTAGAGGACAATGTTCCTCAGATGTGGGATAGGAAAGAGCAGATGACTAGCCTAAGGCTGCAGTTGAGGCAGCAGAGGGGGTGACCCATAGCCAACACAGCCAGTGCTAGAAGAACTCAAGCTGACAAGACAGGAGGGGGCACCTCTGTCTAGATAGGCTAACCAGGCAAGGGAGTCAAGACTCCATAGCAAGAGGGATATCTCAAGCTGACAAGACAGGAAGCAGAGACAGAAGGCAGCACCTCTGCCTAGATGGGCCAACCAGGCAAGGGAGTCAAGACAAGAGGGATATAGCACGGGAAGAGAGGCTGCAGACATTGAACAAGTACTGCCAAGGCGGCAGATTAGGACCCCAAGGGGTACCAACTCTATGCCTAGATAGGGTTAGGCAATAGAGAGAACTGTGTAGGCAAGCCTAGGCTACCTAGCAGGTGAGGGAAACCTCAAAGCTAGGGTGAGATGACTAGACAAGAGGAACATAATTTCAGTGATTATCTTGCGTTAAAAAAAGATGAAGAGGCAAATGAAATACATACCAGATAACTACGATACACCGAGAAAAATTAATATATGGTATTTCTGGGCTCGAGCCATGTCATCCTGATGGAAGTTCCTCATTGGCAGCTTCTACTTGGGATATACCAGATATACCAGAGAAATTTACCTAAGAAGTATCAACGGAGTTCTAACCTCCGGAGCGAATATCCCGAGATATATTGTGTATAAATCAGGGACATAGTAATAACAAGCCATGGTTGTCCTTCCCCAAATAGAGTTAACCTTGTTTCGAAGGAAAGGTGAGGGTAGGATATGTGGGCAGGAGAGCCGTTACAACTCCCGATCTCAATGTACTACAACTAACACGTTTCCTGTTGAACCATTTCCCTTTCCCAGTGTCACTTTGAGAGTTTCTGCTAGTTTTTCTTACCTTTTTGAGTGAATTTCGGTCATGCATACTTCAGCTCCTTCCTCATCGACTAAGTTGAGTACTCCCTTTTTCATGAGTTGGAAAATTTTGCGTCTCATCCCAGTATTTTCATTGTATTGCATACTTTTATTGCCCTGAGGCCGGCATGCCTTCGGTGCGATTACATCATGTTCCAAATTGCTGAGAAACGCTAATTTAATCATTTTACTGTAGAAATATGTCTTATCTTATCATTCTAAAGTGTGGTATGTTTATGATACTCCCAAATCATTCCTTGGTGTTTCTTATGTGTTTTTTATGAGCATTGACTTAGGCTAGCCTAGCCTAGCCGGCAGCCATGCCTGTTAAAATTTGCAGTATGCACCATACCCATCTTTTACCAAACCTTACTGGTTGAGTGATGCTTTCTATCCTCCCATGGGAGTTGGA
Source organism: Palaemon carinicauda (assembly GCF_036898095.1). Lineage (NCBI taxonomy): Eukaryota > Metazoa > Arthropoda > Malacostraca > Decapoda > Palaemonidae > Palaemon > Palaemon carinicauda. The sequence continues at coordinate 181,245,933 of NC_090727.1, read as the reverse complement.
TAGTGTTCTCAGTTGTCATAGGGTGACTGTTTTCACTTTCCACTTAGTCTATATGTTCGGTGAGGCAGCACAGGTCTTGGGATCCTGTTCCCTGTGTCTACTCATCTTTACCCATTGGAAGGCTATGTCTGGTTGTGAGGACTTGTTGTCTGTGCACTAACATGGCAGACCCTTTGGGACACCATTGCTGTTGGGTCTTCATGTCATGTCACCTCGCCATTTTCTGAGTCTCCCATCACCAACCACCTTCTTCCCCTTTCCTTGTGCCTCTTAGTGTGCCTACTTGTAGGCTATTTTTCCTGACCTAGGCAGGTGAGATTTTCTCCTCCCCTGTTTAAAATCTCTCTGCTGCCTTAGAGACCACACTTGGGTGTTTCTCTGCCTCTTCCCCTTCCTAGTTAGGCCATAACCTGACTACTGAAACTATGTTCCTCTTGTCTAGTCACCTCACCCTAGCTTTGAGCTTTCCCTCACCAGCTAGGTAGGCTAGGCTTGCCTAAACAGTTCTCCCTATGGCCTAACCCTATCTAGGCATAGAGTTGGTACCCCTTGGGGTCCTCCTCTGCTACCTTGGCAGTGCTTGTTCAATGTCTGCAGCCTCTCTTCATATGCTACATTCCTCTTGCAATGGAGTCTTGACTCCCTTACTTAGTTAGCCTATCTAGGCAGAGGTGCCAGCTTCTGTCTCTGCTTCTTGTCTTGTCAGCTTGAGATATCCCTCTTGCTATATAGTCTTGACTCCCTTGTCGGGTTAGCCTATCTAGACAGAGGTGCCCCCTCCTGTCTTGTCAGCTTGAGTTCTTCTAGCACTGGCTGTGTGTTGGCTATGGGTCACCCCTTCTGCCATCTCAGTTGCAGCCTTAGTCTAGTCATCTGGTCTTTCCTATCGCACATCTGAGGAACACTGTCCTCTAGAGTTGGTCAATTGGATCCTGCCTGATTGTCAGGACATCCTTTGAATTTACAATTTTTAGCGTCCTGGCCATCTTGTACGGCTCTCATTTTCTCACGGGCTGCAGCCCCACTTTTCATAAGTTAATGATAATAATCAAGTCTTGGCAGGTTCAGTTATTAACTGCCTTTCATTCCTGTACATCCCTTAAGTGTGGACCTTCCCTATGGAATTGTTTTCACTCTCCCCCTGTCGACTTAACAATGTATCTGCCGCTTTGTGTGGACATGCCTGGGGTATTGACAGGTCAGTTTTTTAGTGCCTACTAGAAATAGTTTCCGCCTCGGGGTAAGCTGTCGAAGGGGATGGTGAACGTTGACATTAACCTTTGATATATTTAAATTTCTTGAAGATTCACCGTCTTTACATTTAGATAGAACATCCTACCTATTTACAATAGGTATTTTTGCATTTCTTGTTGGATGGGAGAGGGGTGGTGATCGCTCTCTTTTTCGATTAAAAGATAGAGAGCTATTAGGATTATATACCTTCACTATGACAGGTTCATACTATACAGTAGCTCTCTAGCATTAGATCTTCTCTTAAATCTGCCAATGATGCTATCTGAGATGGAAGCCTTGGGTTGTTCATCTGAGGTGGGGTAGATGAGGAGTCTCTGCCATTTTTACAAAAGGCATCGAATCTAAATTATGAGGCATGGTAATAGCCTTAGAAGGTGTTTCAGCCGGAGGACGTTTTGCATTACCTAGTCAAGATGGCATTACAATTATCTCTGGAGGCCCTGCATCCTTGGATTTAAAGGCCTTAGCGTCACTTTTGGCTTTGCTTAGAAGTGGCCTGGTATAACCCAAACTGATATGCTCTGCAATCTGACTTCTGAACAGCTGCTTCTTCTATCTAATATTAAGCACATATCTTACTAAAAGGTTTGTGATCCTCACTACAACTAGTGCACTTTGCAATAGAAGTGCAAGGTCCATGCTCAGGACCCGAATAACTGTAGCAGATCTTTTAGTTTTTGCATACTGTACTCTATATGGATGTCTAAATTTAAAGCAATTGTAGCAGTGTAAAGGTTTTTGTTTTTAAAGACAAACTGGAATTCTCTCATTTTAAATATTTAACTTAGCCGGTGAATATATAATAGCTGCAACTCTGCGGCTCGACAGAAAACACACTAAAAAAACTCGCGAGCGATCGCTATGAAGGTTGCGGGTGTGCCCACCAGCGCCAACTGTCGGCCAGATACCACTCTTGTATGTAAACAAAACCTTCAATTCTTCTCTGTCGACGTTGACGACAAGACGTATTCATACTCGCTATAGAACCTGGAGTTTTCTCATCTTAATTGGTGAAGTACTTTATTTTGGTTTGAGCTTTCGCAGTGCAGGTGTTTTTCCTCAACATAAACTCTTAAACTCTTTATTGAATCGGATTATTTGTTGATGACTTGGATTGTTTTTGGAATTTTCTTTGACTAATTCAAAATGGCTGACCCTTCTCAAGTACCTAGATTTCGAAAGTGTAATGCTAGGGACTGTAGTAGGCGTCTTCCAAAGGCTTCTCTCGACCCACATACTGTTTGTTCCAATTGTCGGGGTAAAACCTGTCAATTGGGAGATCGGTGTGAGGAATGCGTGGGCCTTTCGGAATTCGATTGGCTCGAATACGATAAATATGCACGTAGACTAGAGAGAGATAGGGTAAGGAGAAGTTCATCTAGGTCCGTAGATTTTTCCTCTCCACATGCCCCTGAACCTAATTCTTCCCCTGTAGTGGTTGTTCCTAACCCCCCTTCTAGCACTCAGGAACCGTCTATGCAAGACATGTTACGTGCTATTCATGCCTTGGGGGAGAGAGTTGAAGCGTTAGCAAGTGACCGTAATCAACTCATGGCTGACGTGAAGGAACTTAAGTGCCATAGTGCCACGGCGGAAAGTGGGAAAGTGATTAGAGCGCAAAGTGTTGTGAACAGTGTTGCGACCGAGGGTTCGTCTGTTCGTGCCTGTCGTTCACCTAGTCCGGGACCTCTTGCAAGCTCCCAAGCCCAGGGGAGAAGTAATGTCGTACGACTTATGGGTTCGAGAGGCCTTGATCAGCGAACAGACGTTCCCTCTATGGTATCAGGCGTATCTCACCAAGATCGCCCCTACCATAAGACGAGAGAGCCCATTTTTACCTCGTCTTCCGAAGGCTTTTCACGCAAGAAACCGTGGAGCAAGGTTTCTAGGCCTCTTAAACGGAAGTCGGTCACTTCAGGACAGGTCCAACGTCCTGGATGTAGTCATTGGGACAGTTCGGACCCGTTGCAGTCATCGGATGACTGCTCGCCGCCTAAGCAAGGCAAAGTTGTGCCGTCTCAGACGCTAACCCCGTCTGTTACTGCACCCATTCCCGTGGACCCTAAATGGGTTATACTGCAGGACATGCAGTCTAAGCTTGCGTCCCTTATGGAAGACTACAATGCCGATAAGGTTTCCGTTGAGCCTAGCCGTTTATCTCATCGAGATCCTGGCCTTCAGCCACCCAAGCGTTCTGTTGTGCGTCCTGTTGACATTGGTGTAGCCATCTCACGTCAAGCGGTTGGGGTAGTACCACACTCGATGCGGTCTCGTGTGGATTTTCAGCCGCATGTGGACGTTAGGCAACTCGCTGATGCGCCTGGTGACGTTCAGGACGTTCGCCAACCATCGGAGTTGACTTGTTTTGACGCTGTGCGTCAACTTCCGCAACCTAGAGTTGTTTTGACTGCGCAGCCTAGACGGTCTAAGCAGTCGCGGGTGGACGCTGTGCGTCCTCACGGACCTGTTGTTGTTGACAGTTCTCAGACTGTCAAGCAGTCTCAGGACGCTGCTTCCTGGTCCGCCACTTATGCACCAGTGCGGGTGGACGCTGCGTGTCAAGCATTGCCAACCCCTTTGCTTGTTTCTCATCAGTTGTCAGATGAGGAACTTTCGGATGAGGACGTTGCTGACCCTCAGCCTGAGGATCATCCTTCAGATATTGATGAACCTAGAGCAGTTCCGCCATCTATGGACTTTAAAAAAGTCATGCTCATTTTTAAAGAGTTGTTTCCTGAACACTTTGTCTCTGTGGCTCCTCGTTCGCCGCCGTCTGAGTTTGTTTTAGGCGTACCTGCTGACATGCCAGCCTTTACAAAACTCGTTCTCTCTCGCTCGTCCAAGAGAGCTTTACGGCTGTTAGGCGATTGGTTGGAAACCAAGAGGAGTTTAGGGAAGACGGCCTTTGCCTTCCCCCCATCTAAACTCTCGTCTAGATCGAGCGTCTGGTATGCCACGGGAGAAGTTCTCGGCTTGGGAGTCCCTGCCTCTGCCCAGGGCGACTTCTCAAGCCTTGTAGACTCTCCCCGCCGCCTAGCCATGAGACGCTCGAAGATTAGTTGGTCATCCTCAGACCTTGACCATCTACTTAAAGGAATTTTTAGAGCGTTTGAAGTTTTCAACTTACTTGACTGGTGTTTGGGAGCCTTGAGTAGGAAAATCTCATCGGCCGATAGAGATGTCTCCTTACTCATTATGTCCTGCATGGATAAAGCCATCCGCGATGGATCCAATGAGCTCTCCTCCTCGTTTACTTCAGGAGTCCTAAAGAAGCGAGAGTCTCTGTGCTCTTTTTTGTCAGCAGGAGTGACGCCCTGTCAACGATCTGAGCTACTCTTTGCCCCTTTATCAAAGTTTTTGTTTCCTGAACTTTTGGTTAAGGACATAGCGTTGTCTCTAGTGCAGAAGGACACCCATGACTTGGTTGCGTCCTCTGCTCGCAAAGGGACCCCTTCGACTGCCTTTTCTGCTAGACCTAGGATAGACACTCCAGCGTCCAGGTTTATTCCGCCCTTTCGTGGCAGAGCCCCCAGCAGGGGAAGTACTCGTGCCGAAGGAAAGAGAGGAAAGAGGAAAGGAGCCAAGTCCTCGCGTGGCAGAGTCTGACTGCCCGCAGCCTCAGACAGCAGTAGGTGCCAGACTCAAGAACTTCTGGCGAGCCTGGGAGAAGAGAGGCGCAGATCAACAGTCTGTGAGGTTGCTCAGAGAGGGGTACAAAATTCCATTTGTACACAAACCTCCTCTAGCGACTTCCCTCATCGATCTCTCTCCCAAGTACCGAGAGGAAGCAAAGAGACAAGCCCTGAAACTAGAAGTGTCTCTTTTACTAGAGAAGGGAGCGGTGGTCAAAGTCTCGGACCTTCAATCACCGGGGTTTTACAACTGTCTCTTCCTAGTACCGAAGAAGACAGGAGGTTGGAGACCGGTGCTAGACGTCAGTGCTCTGAACGTCTTTGTCACAAAGACAAAGTTCACCATGGAGACCACGAAGTCAGTCTTAGCAGCGGTCAGAAAGGGAGACTGGATGGTCTCTCTCGACCTAAGAGACGCATACTTCCACATCCCCATTCACTCAGATTCCCAACCTTTTCTGAGATTTGTGTTCGACAATGTGGTGTACCAGTTTCGGGCCCTGTGCTTTGGCCTAAGTCCTGCTCCTCTCGTGTTTACGAGGCTTATGAGGAATGTGGCAAAATTCCTTCATTTATCGGGTATCCGAGCCTCCCTTTACTTGGACGACTGGCTTCTCAGAGCCTCGTCCAGTCATCGCTGTCTGAAGGATCTCAATTGGACATTGGATCTGACCAAGGAATTGGGACTTTTGGTCAACATGGAAAAGTCACAGCTGATCCCATCCCAAACTATACTGTATTTAGGGATGGAGATTCGCAGTCCAGTTTTTCGGGCTTTTCCGTCTGCCCCCAGAATAGATCAAGCCCTGCTCGTAATCCAAAGGATATTGAAGAGAGAACGTTGCTCAGTCAGGAATTGGATGAGTCTAGTAGGAACTCTATCATCCCTGGAGCAGTTTGTCTCGCTAGGAAGGCTACACCTCCGACCTCTACAATTCCATCTAGCTTTTCACTGGAAAAAGGACAAGACGCTAGAGGCGGTCTCGATCCCGATTTCCGAAACAGTAAAGACTTGCCTGAATTGGTGGAAAGACAATATCAGTCTACGAGAGGGACTTCCTCTAGCAGTTCAGAAACCAAACCACGTTCTATTCTCAGACGCATCGGATTTGGGTTGGGGTGCGACACTGGACGGTCGGGAATGCTCAGGTCTGTGGACCTCAAGTCAGAGGAGCATGCATATCAACGGCAAGGAGCTTTTGGCAGTACACCTGGCATTGATGAGCTTCGAGAGTCTCCTTCGAGACAAAGTGGTGGAGATCAACTCGGACAACACCACAGCCTTGGCGTACATTTCCAAGCAAGGAGGCACCCACTCCCTGACACTGTACGAGATTGCAAGGGACCTGCTCATTTGGTCAAGAGATCGAGGCATCTCCCTGGTAACGAAGTTTATCCAGGGCGACTTGAACGTTCTAGCAGATTGCCTCAGTCGGAGGGGTCAGGTAATTCCTACAGAATGGACCCTCCACAAGGACGTGTGCAAGAGGCTTTGGGCGACTTGGGGTCAACCCACCATAGACCTCTTTGCAACCTCGATGACCAAGAGGCTGCCAATCTATTGCTCTCCAGTCCCAGACCCAGCAGCAATACATATAGACGCCTTTCTCCTAGATTGGTCTCACCTAGACCTTTACGCATTCCCACCATTCAAGATTGTCAACAAGGTACTGCAGAAATTCGCCTCTCACGAAGGGACAAGGTTGACGTTAGTTGCTCCCCTCTGGCCCGCGAGAGAATGGTTCACCGAGGTACTTCGATGGCTGGTAGACTTTCCAAGAAGTCTTCCTCTAAGAGTAGACCTATTACGTCAGCCCCACGTAAAGAAGGTACACCAAAGCCTCCACGCTCTTCGTCTGACTGCCTTCAGACTATCGAAAGACTCTCTAGAGCTAGAGGCTTTTCGAAGGAGGCAGCCAGTGCGATTGCAAGAGCGAGGAGAGCTTCTACCATTAGAGTTTACCAATCGAAGTGGGAAATCTTCCGAGACTGGTGCAAGTCAGTATCTGTATCCTCGTCCAGTACCTCTGTAGCCCAAATCGCTGATTTTCTCTTATACCTGAGAAGAGTTCGCTCCCTTTCAGCTCCCACGATCAAGGGCTACAGGAGCATGTTGGCTTCGGTCTTCCGGCATAGAGGCTTAGATCTTTCCAACAATAAAGATCTACAAGATCTCCTTAAGTCTTTTGAGACCTCTAAGGAACGTCGTTTAGCTACGCCTGGATGGAACTTAGACGTGGTCCTAAGATTCCTCATGTCAGACAGGTTTGAGCCTTTACATTCAGCCTCCCTGAAGGATCTCACTCTTAAGACTCTTTTCCTGGTGTGCTTGGCCTCGGCTAAAAGAGTCAGTGAGCTTCATGCCTTCAGCAAGAACATCGGTTTTTCGACAGAAAAAGCCTCTTGTTCTCTTCAACTTGGTTTCCTGGCCAAGAATGAACTGCCTTCTCGTCCTTGGCCTAAATCTTTTGATATTCCTAACTTATCAGAGATCATAGGCAACGAACTAGAGAGAGTATTATGCCCCGTTAGAGCTCTTAAGTTCTATTTAGCTCGTACTAAGCCTTTACGAGGTAAATCTGAAGCGTTATGGTGTTCGGTTAAGAAACCATCCTTACCTATGTCAAAGAATGCTTTGTCATATTTTATCAGATTTTTAATACGAGAAGCCCATTCCCACTTGAGTGAGGAAGACCGATCTTTGCTTAAGGTTAAGACGCACGAGATTAGAGCTATAGCAACTTCCGTGGCCTTCAAGCAAAATAGATCTCTGCAAAGTATCATGGACGCGACCTTTTGGAGAAGCAAGTCAGTGTTCGCGTCATTTTACTTGAAAGATGTCCAGACTCTTTACGAGGACTGCTACACACTGGGTCCATTCGTAGCAGCGAGTGCAGTAGTGGGTGAGGGTTCAACCACTACACTTCCCTAATTCCATATCCTTTTAATCTGTCTCTTGAAATGTTTTTAATATTGTTTTTATGGGTTGTTCGGAAGGCTAAGAAGCCTTTCGCATCCTGGTTGATTTGGCGGGTGGTCAAAGTCATTTCTTGAGAGCGCCCAGATTAGGGGTTTGATGAGGTCCTGTTGTATGGGTTGCAACCCTTCATACTTCAGCTCCTGGGAGTCTGTCAGCATCCTAAGAGGATGGCTGGGCTCCGTGAGGATGACAGACTTACAAGGCAGAGTAATCGTCTAAGTCAACTTCCTTACCAGGTACCTATATATTTTGGTTTTGTTATATTGATAACTGTCAAAATGAAAAAACTCTTAGCTTATACGCTGTAAACTTAATTAACTCTGGTCTCTACCCACCTCCTTGGGTGTGAATCAGCTATTATATATTCACCGGCTAAGTTAAATATTTAAAAATGATATTTTAATTATAAAATAAATTTTTGAATATACTTACCCGGTGAATATATAAATTAAATGACCCTCCCTTCCTCCCCAATAGAGACGCAGCGGGACGAGAAGAATTGAAGGTTTTGTTTACATACAAGAGTGGTATCTGGCCGACAGTTGGCGCTGGTGGGCACACCCGCAACCTTCATAGCGATCGCTCGCGAGTTTTTTGAGTGTGTTTTCTGTCGAGCCGCAGAGTTGCAGCTATTATATATTCACCGGGTAAGTATATTCAAAAATTTATTTTATAATTAAAATATCATTTTTTAATGTCTACATGAGAGGGTACACCATGGTTTTCAATATCAAAATAATCATAGTCCTGGGAATTTTATGAACTTTCCATATTTCTTTAGGGCACTTACCTAAGATTTTTTCCTCACTAAATTCATAAAGGTCTTCCATAAATAGAATTCAAATGCAGTTTGATATTCACAATTAAATTTAGATTTGGCATGAATTAAAATGGACTTCCTAAATCTATAAATGTCTCTACATTCTATAGTACCTACTTTCTTTTGCATTAGTTTGCTCAATTTAAAGTACCGTAATTGTATTTCTCCTTCGAGGCTGCAATAATCAACATTGGTGGGTTAGGCTTTCTTTCTGTTACTAAAATTTGGGGTCCAGATTCATTTTGATACTAGTCACTAGGGTGATACCCCCTGTCAAGTTTCCAGGAGCAATACTGTATAGCACAATACTCGGGTAATCTCACTATTATTAACTTTTATTTTTGAAATTTCATAGACTGCTTCAAAAGCCTCGTCATGATTATCAAAGCAGATCAATACTTCACATTTTCATCTTGAAATTAATTTTTATTTCAGTAATATTAAAATAAGGATTAAAAGTCTATCAATAATGCTTCATAATAAGTTATTGGTACATCACATACAGGGTGACCCAGAAGTAAGTGAACAGTACAGTATTTGGAATAGGTTTATATATTGGTTATATTATTTAAAGTGTGTTCATTATAAATGTTATTTGTGCTATATTTATAATTTTATAACTACAATTATTTAAATTTAATCTGTTTTCCTTTCAAATAATTCAGAGGACTCATAATGGCAAATAACTTAAATACTGATGAAAGAAAATGGGTGTTAACAGAGTATTGGAAATCTCAAAATGCTGAAACCGTTAGAAGAAATTAGGTTGAAACATTTGGTACTCAAGCTCCAGAGACAAACCACTTACCACATTTGTGACAAATTCAATGCCACTGGCTCAAGCCTTACTGTTCCAAAAACCTGTCTACCCAAAACAGTCTGTACAGAGGGTAATAAGCAACTTGCCGAAACATTTGTTCATAGTCCAAAAAAGTTTAACAGAAGAGCCTCTTTGGAATTGAGCATTTCACAAGCTTCTATCAGTCGAATCCTGAAAATTATTGGGTTGAAAGCTTATCGTCCATGGCTAATTCATGGCTTATTGGAGGATGATCCAGAAAGGTGGCTGCAATTCAGTGAGATCATGGTGAACTAAATTGAAGAAAATAAAGTTATAAGATATCATTACTTGGAGTGATGAAGCTTCTTTCAAATTATACGGTCATATCAACAGACATAATTGCATTCACTAGCATAGAGAGAACATGCATTTAACATTAGAACAACAATTATATAAGCCTTGTGTCAATGTTTGGGGTGATATTTCAAGTTCAGGTGTTTTAGGACTTTATTTTGTGATGGAACCATCACAGAGATAAGTATCTAGAAATTCTAATAAATCAAGTTGTTCCCCAGTTACAGCATCAGGCTAATTCACATGAACTTTATTCCCAACAAGATGGGGCCCCCCACATTATTCAAGAGCAGTCCGTGAGTATCTTGATCAAACATTTCCTGAGAAATGGATTGGCCGAAGAGGTCCACCAGACTTGACCCCAATGGATTTCTTCTTTTGGGGAGTACTCAAGCGCAAAGTTTACAGTCGAAAACCAACAAGTGTCAGTGATTTTTAAAAATTACATAAGATGCATTTCAAGAAATTAATACCCAAAGAGACGTGCCAAAAAATTTGTCGAAGGGTTAAAGCAGACTTCACAGCTGTGTAAATTGTGATAAAAAACAGTTTGAGCACCTGCATTGATAAAATTTAAGGGCTTTAGTATTTTGGTTCACAATAAAATTTAAGAGCTTTTGAATTATTGTTCACAATAAAATGTAAAGGCTTTTGTATTTTGGTTCACAATAAAATTTAAGGGCTTTTGTATTTTGGTTCACAACGAAATTTAAGGGCTTTTGTATTATTGTTCACAAAAAAATTTGTCATTACAATAATTGTGTTAGTAAATATAAGTGTATGTATATGAAATCTCAAAATCAATGTAATCATTTACTGTCCAACTTTTGGACCACCCTGTAGTATATGAATGACTCAATTTCCATTACTTTTTTTTTTTTTTTTTTTTTTTGTACATTTGAAGAGAAGTTCTTTTTAATTTCCCGGTTATCAAAAGAATTTTTCATATTTAAACAGACAGAGGTCATCAACAGTGTTTGGGGTTTGCCATTTGATCCAGGGGTATGGGGAACATTAGGTTTAATCTTTTTATTTCAAGGGGAGGGAAGCGAGAATAATAATAATAGAAAAAATTAACAACAATAAGTTTAAGGGGAAGAAAAAATTAAGACTGTCTGAAATCCTAAAGAAGATTTCATTAACCTTTGATAGAATTAATTTCTCTACCAATGACACCTGCAAGAGCCAACTCCCAAATGTCCACTCCATATCCTACCCTGAAGGGATGGTAACACTATGATTAAAGTGGCTCAAGTGTAGGCCAAATCCGTTTAATGGGACTGAGAGCATTTCAAGAACACAATCACCCTCCCTTTAATCACAGTTGCAGGCAAACCAGGCAAAATACCATGAGTCCTCTATAAAACCGGTCCACCCATGGAAACCAAGGGCTAAATTTCAGCACGAGAATAGCTGTGTGCCATTACATTATTGGAATAGTGACACTCCCATGGTTCAAACATTATTGGATAGTTGGAAAGACCACCACAGCTCCCACAATTGCTTTAAAAAAAAACTCCAATTCTTGATATGGTGTCCCCTCAAAAAAAATTTAGACAAGAAAAAGGTTAAGAGAGTTTTGACAGTGAGGTTGAACAAAGTTGATATATATGAAGGAGGTTGAAGTAATAATAAGCAATATAAATTTACAGTAAAACTGAGGGAAAAAAAATTACTCCCCAGTTTGAGAGCCCACTTGCCCATCACAAGGCTTCAGCACAGGTATAAAAAAGAATAGTAATGAAAACATAGCTAAACTACAAAAAAGTAAATTTCCCATTAATATAGAAAAATGATATTTTAATTATAAAATAAATTTTTGAATATACTTACCCGGTGAATATATAATAGCTGCTGCTCAGCGGCTCGACAGAAAACACACTCAAAAACTCGCAAGCGATCGCTATGAAGGTTGCGGGTGTGCCCACCAGCGCCAACTATCGGCCAGATACCACTCCTGCATGTAAACAAACCCTTCAATTCTTCTCGTCCCGCTGCGTCTCTATTGGGGAGGAAGGGAGGGCCTTTAATTTATATATTCACCGGGTAAGTATATTCAAAAATTTATTTTATAATTAAAATATCATTTTTAAATATTTAACTTAGCCGGTGAATATATAATAGCTGATTCACACCCAAGGCGGTGGGTAGAGACCAGAGTTAATTAAGTTTACAGCGTATATGCTAAGAGTTTTTGACAGTTATCAATATAACAAAACCAAAATATATAGGTACCTGGTAAGGAAGTTGACTTAGACGATTACTCTGCCTTGTAAGTCTGTCTTCCTCACGAAGCCCAGCGATCCTCTTAGGATGCTGAAAGACTCCCAGGAGCTGAAGTATGAAGGGTTGCAACCCATACTAACAGGACCTCATCAAACCCCTAATCTGGGCGCTCTCAAGAAATGACTTTGACCACCCGCCAAATCAACCAGGATGCGAAAGGCTTCTTAGCCTTCCGTACAACCCATAAAAAACAATATTAAAAACATTTCAAGAGACAGATTAAAAAGGATATTGGAATTAGGGAAGTGTAGTGGTAGAACCCTCACCCACTACTGCACTCGCTGCTACGAATGGACCCAATGTGTAGCAGTCCTCGTAAAGAGTCTGGACATCTTTCAAGTAAAATGACGCGAACACTGACTTGCTTCTCCAAAAGGTCGCGTCCATGATACTTCCCACTTCGACTGGTATACTCTAATGGTAGAAGCTCTCCTCGCTCTTGCAATCGCACTGGCTGCCTCCTTCGAAAAGCCTCGAGCTCTAGAGAGTCTTTCGATAGTCTGAAGGCAGTCAGACGAAGAGCGGGGAGGTTTTGGTGTACATTCTTTACGTGGGGCTGACGTAACAGATCTACTCTTAGAGGAAGACTTCTTGGAAAGTCTACCAGCCATCGAAGTACCTCGGTGAACCATTCTCTCGCGGGCCAGAGGGGAGCAACTAACGTCAACCTTGTCCCTTCGTGAGAGGCGAACTTCTGCAGTACCTTGTTGACAATCTTGAATGGTGGGAATGCATATAGGTCCAGATGAGACCAATCTAGAAGAAATGCGTCTATGTGTATTGCTGCTGGGTCTGGGACTGGAGAGCAATAGATTGGAAGTCTCTTGGTCATCGAGGTTGCAAAGAGGTCTATGGTGGGTTGACCCCAAGTCGCCCAAAGACTCTTGCACACGTCATTGTGGAGGGTCCATTCCGTAGGAATTACCTGACCCCTCCGACTGAGGCAGTCTGCTAAGACGTTCAAGTCGCCCTGGATAAACTTCGTTAACAGGGAGATGCCTCGATCTCTTGACCAAATGAGCAGGTCCCTTGCGATCTCGTACAGCGTCAGGGAGTGGGTGCCTCCTTGCTTGGAAATGTATGCCAAGGCTGTGGTATTGTCGGAGTTGATCTCTACCACCTTGTTTCGAAGGAGACTCTCGAAGTTCATCAAGGCCAGGTGGACTGCCAAAAGCTCCTTGCCATTGATGTGCATGCTCCTCTGACTTGAGGTCCACAGACCTGAGCATTCCCGACCGTCCAGGGTCGCACCCCAACCCAAATCCGACGCATCCGAGAATAGTACGTGGTTTGGGTTCTGAACTGCTAGGGAAAGTCCCTCTCTCAGACTGATATTGTCGTTCCACCAATTCAGGCATGCCTTTACTGGTTCGGAGATCGGGATTGAGACCGTCTCTAACGTCTTGTCCTTTTTCCAGTGAAAAGCTAGATGGAACTGGAGAGGTCGAAGGTGTAGCCTTCCTAGCGAGACAAACTGCTCAAGGGATGATAGAGTTCCTACTAGACTCATCCAATTCCTGACTGAGCATCGTTCTCTCTTCAACATCAGTTGGACTTTGAGCAGGGCTTGCTCTATTCGGGGGGCAGACGGAAAAGCCCGAAAAACTGGACTGCGAATCTCCATCCCTAAATACAGTATAGTTTGGGATGGAATCAGCTGGGACTTTTCCAGGTTGACCAAAAGTCCCAATTCCTTGGTCAGATCCAATGTCCAATGAAGATCCTGCAGACAGCGATGACTGGACGAGGCTCTGAGAAGCCAGTCGTCCAAGTAAAGGGAGGCTCGGATTCCCGATAAATGGAGGAATTTTGCTACATTCCTCATAAGCCTCGTAAACACGAGAGGAGCAGGACTTAGGCCAAAGCACAGGGCCCGAAACTGGTATACCACATTGTTGAAAACAAACCTCAGAAAAGGTTGGGAATCTGGGTGTATGAGGATGTGGAAGTATGCGTCTCTTAGGTCGAGAGAGACCATCCAGTCTCCCTTTCTGACCGCTGCTAAGACTGATTTCGTGGTTTCCATGGTGAACTTTGTCTTCGTAACAAAGACGTTGAGTGCACTGACGTCTAGCACCGGTCTCCAACCTCCTGTCTTCTTCGGTACTAGGAAGAGACGGTTGTAAAACTCCGGTGATTGAAGGTCCGAGACTTTCACCACCGCTTCCTTCTCTAGCAAAAGAGACACTTCTAGTTTCAGGGCTTGTCTCTTTGACTCCTCTCGGTACCTGGGAGAGAGGTCGATGGGGGAAGTCGCTAGAGGAGGTTTGCGTACAAATGGAATTTTGTACCCCTCTCTGAGCAACCTCACAGATTGTTGGTCTGCGCCCCTCTTCTCCCAGGCTTGCCAGAAGTTCTTCAGTCTGGCTCCTACTGCTGTCTGAGGCTGCGGGCAGTCAGACTCTGCCACGTGAGGACTTGGCTCCTCTCTTCTTTCCTCTCTTTCCCTCGGCACGAGTACTTCCCCTGCTGGGAGCTCTGCCACGAAAGGGCGGAATAAATCTGGACGCCGGAGTGTCTATCCTAGGTCTTGCAGAAAAGGATGTCGAAGGAGTCCCTTTGCGAGCAGAGGACGCAACCAAGTCATGGGTGTCCTTCTGCACGAGTGAAGAAGCTATGTCCTTAACCAATTGTTGCGGGAACAAAAACTTAGATAAGGGAGCAAAGAGCAGTTCAGATCTCTGACAGGGAGTAACTCCTGCCGACAGAAAAGAGCAAAGGGACTCTCGCTTCTTTAGGACTCCCGACGTAAAAGAGGAGGAGAGCTCATTGGAACCATCGCGGATGGCTTTATCCATACAGGACATAATAAGTAAGGAGACATCTCTATCAGCCGATGAGATTTTCCTACTTAAGGCTCCCAAACACCAGTCAAGGAAGTTGAAAACTTCAAAGGCTCTATAAATGCCTTTCAGCAGATGGTCAAGGTCCGAGGAGGACCAACTAATCTTTGAGCGTCTCATGGCTAGGCGGCGGGGAGAGTCTACAAGGCTTGAGAAGTCGCCCTGGGCAGAGGCAGGGACTCCCAAGCCGAGAACTTCTCCCGTGGCATACCAGACGCTCGATCTAGACGAGAGTTTAGACGGAGGGAAGGCAAAGGCCGTCTTCCCCAAACTCCTCTTAGTTTCCAACCAGTCGTCTAAAAGCCGTAAAGCTCTCTTGGATGAGCGAGAGAGCACAAGTTTTGTAAAGGCTGGCATGTCAGCAGGGACACCTAGAACAAACTCAAACGGCGGCGAACGAGGAGCAACAGCGACGAAGTGATCGGGAAACAACTCCTTAAAAATTAACATGACTTTCTTAAAGTCCCTTGTTGGAGGAACTGTTCTGGGTTCGTCTACATCCGAAGGATGATCCTCATGCTGAGGGTCAGCAACGTCCTCATCTGAAGGATCCTCATCTGACAACTGCTGAGAAACAAGCAAAGGGGTTGGCAATGCTTGACACGCAGCGTCCACACGCACTGGTGCATTAGTAGCGGACCAGGACGCAACGTCATGTAACTGCTTGACAGTCTGTGAACTGTCAACAACAACAGGTGCGTGAGGACGCACGGCGTCCACTCGAGACTGTTTTGACTGCCTAGTCTGAGCAGTCAAAACAACTCTAGACTGCGGTGGTTGACGCTCAGCGTCAAAACAAGTCAACTCCGATGGTTGGCGAACGTCCTGAACGTCAACAGGAGCATTAGTAAGTGGCCTAACGTCCAAATGCGGCTGAAAATCAACACGAGACCGCATCGAGTGAGGCTCTACATAACGTGACTGACATGACTTAGCTACGCCAACGTCAACAGGACGCACAAAGGTTCGTTTGGGCGGCTGAAGGCCAGGATCTCGATGAGATAAACGGCTAGGCTCAACGTGAACCTTATCGGCAGAATAGTCTTCCATAAGGGAGGCGAGCTTAGTCTGCATGTCCTGCAGTATAACCCATTTAGGGTCCACGGGAATGGGTGCGGTAAACGACGGGGTTAACGTCTGAGACGGCACAACCTTGCCTACACCAAGACTTTCTGAGCCTGTGTAACGTTGCTGCTTAGGCGGCGAGCAGTCATCCGATGACTGCAATGGGTCAAAACTGTCCCAATGACTACATCCAGGACGCTGGACCTGTCCTGAAGGGACCGACTTTCGCTTAAGGGGCCTAGAAACCTTGCTCCACGGTTTCTTATGCGAAAAGCCTTCGGAAGACGAGGAGAAAATGGGCTCTCTCGTCTTATGGTAGGGGCGATCTTGGTGAGATACGCCTGATACCATAGAGGGAACGTCTGTTCGCTGATCAAGGCCTCTCGAACCCATAAGTCGTACGACATTACTTCTCCCCTGGGCTTGGGAGCTTGCAAGAGGTCTCGGACTAGGTGAACGACAGGCACGAACAGACGAACCCTCGGTCGCAACACTGTTCACAACACTTTGCGCACTAATCACTTTCCCACTATTTTCCGCTGTGGCACTCTGACACTTAAGCTCTTTAACGTCAGCCATGAGTTGATTACGATCAGTTGCTAACGCTTCAACTCTTTCCCCCAAGGCATGAATAGCACGTAACATGTCTTGCATAGATGGTTCCTGAGTGCCAGAAGGGGGGTTAGGTACAACCACTACAGGGGAAGGATTAGGTTCAGGGGCATGTGGAGAGGAAAAATCTACTGACCTAGAGGAACTCCTCCTTACCCTATCTCTCTCTAGCCTACGTGCATACTTATCGTATTCGAGCCAATCGAATTCCGAAAGGCCCACGCATTCCTCACACCGATCTCCCAATTGACAGGTTTTACCCCGACAATTGGAACACACAGTATGTGGGTCGAGAGATGCCTTTGGAAGACGCCTATTACAGTCCCTAGCATTACACTTACGAAATCTAGGTACTTGTGAAGGGTCAGCCATTTTGAATTAGTCAAAGAAAGTCCAAAAAACAATCCAAGTCATCAACAATTAAATCTGTTCAATAAAGAGTTCAAGAGTTTAAGTTGAGGAAAAACACCTGCACTGCGAAAGCTCAAACCAAAATGAAGTACTTCACCAAATATGTTGAGAAAACTCCAGGTTATACAGCGAGTATTGATACGTCTTGTCGTCAAGGTCGACAGAGAAGAATTGAAGGGTTTGATTACATGCAGGAGTGGTATCTGGCCGATAGTTGGCGCTGGTGGGCACACCCGCAACCTTCATAGCGATCGCTTGCGAGTTTTTGAGTGTGTTTTCTGTCGAGCCGCTGAGCAGCAGCTATTATATATTCACCGGCTAAGTTAAATATGATATTTTAGTTAAAAAATAAATTTTTGAATATACTTACCCGGTGAATATATAATAGCTGCAACTCTGCGGCTCGACAGACAACATACTCAAAAAACTCGCGAGCGATCGCTATGCAGGTTGCGGGTGTGCCCGCCAGCGCCAACTGTCGGCCAGATACCACTCTTGAATGTAAACAAAACCTTCAATTCTTCTCGTCCCGCTGCGTCTCTATTGGGGAGGAAGGGAGGGTCATTTAATTTATATATTCACCGGGTAAGTATATTCAAAAATTTATTTTATAATTAAAATATCATTTTTAAATATTAAACTTAGCCGGTGAATATATAATAGCTGATTCACACCCAAGGAGGTGGGTAGAGACCAGAGTTAATATGTTTACAGCGTATAAGCTAAGAGTTTTTTCATTTTGACAGTAATCAATATAACAAAACCAAAATAAATAGGTACCTGGTAAGGAAGTCGACTTAGACGATTACTCTGTCTTGTAAGTCTGTCTTCCTCACGGAGCCCAGCGATCCTCTTAGGATGCTGACAGACTCCCAGGAGCTGAAGTATCAAGGGCTGCAACCCATACAACAGGACCTCATCAAACCCCTAATCTGGGCGCTCTCAAGAAATGACTTTGACCACCCGCCAAATCAACCAGGATGCGAAAGGCTTCTTAGCCTTCCGTACAACCCAAAAAACAATATTAAAAACATTTCAAGAGACAGATTAAAAGGATATGGAATTAGGGAAGTGTAGTGGTTGAGCCCTCACCCACTACTGCACTCGCTGCTACGAATGGACCCAGTGTGTAGCAGTCCTCGTAAAGAGTCTGGACATCTTTCAAGTAAAATGACGCGAACACTGACTTGCTTCTCCAAAAGGTCGCGTCCATGATACTTTGCAGAGATCTATTTTGCTTAAAGGCCACGGAAGTTGCTATAGCTCTAATTTCGTGCGTCTTAACCTTAAGCAAAGATCAGTCTTCCTCACTCAAGTGTGGATGAGCTTCTCGTATTAACAATCTGATAAAATATGACAAAGCATTCTTTGACATAGGTAAGGATGGTTTCTTAACCGAACACCATAACGCTTCAGATTTACCTCTTAAAGGCTTAGTACGAGCTAAATAGAACTTAAGAGCTCTAACGGGGCATAATACTCTCTCTAACTCCTTGCCTACGATCTTTGATAAGCTAGGAATATCAAAAGATTTAGGCCAAGGACGAGAAGGCAGTTCATTCTTGGCTATGAAACCAAGTTGAAGAGAACAAGAGGCTTTTTCTGTCGAAAAACCGATGTTCTTGCTGAAGGCATGAAGCTCACTGACTCTTTTAGCTGAGGCCAAGCACACCAGGAAAAGAGTCTTAAGAGTGAGATCCTTCAGGGAGGCTGAATGTAAAGGCTCGAACCTGTCTGACATGAGGAATCTTAGGACCACGTCTAAATTCCATCCAGGTGTAGCCAAACGACGTTCCTTAGAGGTCTCAAAAGACTTAAGGAGATCTTGTAGATCTTTATTGTTGGAAAGATCTAAGCCTCTACTGTATGCCGGAAGACCGAAGCCAACATGCTCCTGTAGCCCTTGATCATGGGAGCTGAAAGGGAGCGAACTCTTCTCAGATATAAGAGAAAGTCCGCGATTTGGGCTACAGAGGTACTGGACGAGGATACAGATACTGACTTGCACCAGTCTCGGAAGATTTCCCACTTCGATTGGTAAACTCTAATGGTAGAAGCTCTCCTCGCTCTTGCAATCGCACTGGCTGCCTCCTTCGAAAAGCCTCTAGCTCTCGAGAGTCTTTCGATAGTCTGAAGGCAGTCAGACGAAGAGCGTGGAGTCTTTGGTGTACCTTCTTTACGTGTGGCTGACGTAATAGGTCTACTCTTAGAGGAAGACTTCTTGGAAAGTCTACCAGCCATCGAAGTACCTCAGTGAACCATTCTCTCGCGGGCCAGAGGGGAGCAACTAACGTCAACCTTGTCCCTTCGTGAGAGGCGAACTTCTGTAGTACCTTGTTGACAATCTTGAATGGTGGGAATGCGTATAGGTCTAGGTGAGACCAGTCTAGGAGAAAGGCATCTATATGTATTGCTGCTGGGTCTGGGACTGGAGAGCAATAGATTGGAAGCCTCTTGGTCATCGAGGTTGCAAAGAGGTCTATGGTGGGTTGACCCCAAGTCGCCCAAAGCCTCTTGCACACATCCTTGTGGAGGGTCCATTCGGTTGGAATTACCTGACCTTTCCGACTGAGACAGTCTGCTAGAACGTTCAACTCGCCCTGGATAAACCTCGTCACTAGGGAGATGCCTCGATCTCTTGACCAGATGAGCAGGTCCCTTGCGATCTCGTACAGTGTCAGAGAGTGGGTACCTCCTTGTTTGGAAATGTACGCTAAGGCTGTGGTGTTGTCCGAGTTGACCTCCACCACTTTGTCTAGAAGGAGACTCTCGAAGCTTATCAAGGCCAGGTGAACTGCCAAAAGCTCCTTGCCATTGATATGCATGCTCCTCTGACTTGAGGTCCACAGACCTGAACATTCCCGACCGTCCAGTGTCGCACCCCAACCCAAATCCGATGCGTCTGAGAAGAGAACGTGGTTTGGTTTCTGAACTGTTAGGGGAAGTCCCTCTCGTAGACTGATATTGTCCTTCCACTAATTCAGGCAAGTCTTTACTGTTTCGGAAATCGGGATCGAGACCGCCTCTAGCGTCTTGTCCTTTTTCCAGTGAAAAGCTAGATGGAATTGTAGAGGTCGGAGGTGTAGCCTTCCTAGCGAGACAAACTGCTCCAGGGATGATAGAGTTCCTATCAAACTCATCCAATTCCTGACTGAGCAACGTTCTCTCTTCAACATCTTTTGGATTACGAGCAGGGCTTGATCTATTCTGGGGGCCGACGGAAAAGCCCGAAAAACTGGACTGCGAATCTCCATCCCTAAATACAGAATAGTTTGGGATGGGATCAGCTGGGACTTTTCCAAGTTGACCAGAAGTCCCAATTCCTTGGTCAGATCTAAAGTACAATTGAGATCCTTCAGACAGCGATGACTGGACGAGGCTCTGAGAAGCCAGTCGTCCAAATAAAGGGAGGCTCGGATACCCGATAAATGAAGGAATTTTGCCACATTCCTCATAAGCCTCGTAAACACGAGAGGAGCAGGACTTAGGCCAAAGCACAGGGCCCGAAACTGGTACATCACATTGTCGAACACAAATCTCAGAAAAGGTTGGGAATCTGAGTGAATGGGGATGTGGAAGTATGCGTCTCTTAGGTCGAGAGAGACCATCCAGTCTCCCTTTCTGACCGCTGCTAAAACTGACTTCGTGGTCTCCATGGTGAACTTTGTCTTTGTGACAAAGACATTCAGAGCACTGACGTCTAGCACCGGTCTCCAACCTCCTGTCTTCTTCGGTACTAGGAAGAGACGGTTGTAAAACCCCGGTGATTGAAGGTCCGAGACTTTGACCACCGCTCCCTTCTCTAGCAAAAGAGACACTTCTAGTTTCAGGGCTTGTCTCTTTGCTTCCTCTCGGTACCTGGGAGAGAGATCGATGCTAGACGTCGCTAGAGGAGGTTTGCGTACAAATGGGATTTTGTACCCCTCTCTGAGCAAACTCACAGACTGTTGATCTGCGCCTCTCTTCTCCCAGGCTTGCCAGAAGTTCTTGAGTCTGGCACCTACTGCTGTCTGAAGCTGCGGGCAGTCAGACTCTGCCTCGCGAGGACTTGGTTCCTTTCCTCTTTCCTCTCTTCCCTTCGGCACGAGTACTTCCCCTGCTGGGGGCTCTGCCACGAAAGGGCGGAATAAACCTGGACGCTGGAGTTTCTATCCTAGGTCTAGCAGACAAGGCAGACGAAGGGGTCCCTTTGCGAGCCGAGGACGCAACCAAGTCATGGGTGTCCTGCACAAGGGACAACGATATTTCTTTAACTAAAAGTTCAGGAAACAAGAACTTAGATAAAGGGGCAAAGAGTAGCTCAGATCGTTGACAGGGCGTCACTCCTGCTGACAGAAAAGAGCACAGAGACTCTCGTTTCTTTAGGACTACTGACGTAAACGAGGCGGAGAGCTCGTTGGATCCATCGCGGATGGCCTTATCCATGCAGGACATGATGAGTAAGGAAACATCTCTATCGGCTGATGAGATTTTCCTACTCAGGGCTCCCAAACACCCGTCAAGTAAGTTAAAAACTTCAAAAGCCCTAAAGATGCCCTTAAGTACATGGTCCAGGTCTGAGGATGACCAACTAATCTTCGAGCGTCTCATGGCTAGGCGGCGGGGAGAGTCTACAAGACTTGAGAAGTCGCCCTGGGCAGAGGCAGGAACTCCCAAGCCGAGAACTTCTCCCGTGGCATACCAGACGCTCGATCTAGACGAGAGTTTAGTTGGGGGAAGGCAAAGGAAGTCTTCCCTAAACTCCTCTTGGTTTCTAACCAATCGCCTAACAGCCGTAAAGCTCTCTTGGATGAGCGAGAGAGAACGAGTTTTGTAAAGGCTGGCATGGCAGCAGGAACGCCTAAAACAAACTCAGACGGCGGCGAACGAGGAGCCACAGAGACTAAGTGTTCAGGGAACAACTCTTTAAAGATGAGCATGACTTTCTTAAAGTCCATAGATGCCGGAACTGCTCTAGGCTCATCAATATCTGAAGGATGATCCTCAGGCTGAGGGTCAGCAACGTCCTCATCCGAAAGTTCCTCATCTGATAACTGATGAGAAACAAGCATAGGGGTAGGCAATGCTTGACACGCAGCGTCCGCCCGCACTGGTGCATAAGTGACGGAGCAGGACGCAGCGTCCTGAAGCTGCTGAACAGTCTGGGAACTGTCAACAACAACAACAGGTGCGTGAGGACGCACAGCGTCCACCCGAGACTGCTTAGACCGCCTGGGTTGTGCAGTCAAAACAACTCTAGGTTGCGGAGGTTGACGCACCGCGTCAAAACAAGTCAACTCTGATGGTTGGCGAACGTCCTGAACGTCACCAGGCGCATCAGTGAGTTGCTTAACGTCCACATTAGGTTGAAAGTCCACACGAGACCGCATCGGGTGTGGTACAACCCCAACTGGTTGACGTGAACTGGCAACACCAACGTCAACAGGACGCACAACAGAACGCTTGGGTGGCTGACGGCCAGGATCTCCATGAGATAAACGGCTAGGTTCAACAGAAACCTTCTCTGCGTTGTAATCTTCCATAAGGGACGCAAGCTTAGACTGCATGTCCTGCAGTATAACCCATTTAGGGTCTACGGTAACGGGTGCGGTAACAGCCGGGGTTAGCGTCTGAGACGGCACAACTTTGCCTTGCTTAGGCGGCGAGCAGTCATCCGATGACAGCAACGGGTCCGAACTGTCCCAATGACTACATCCGGGACGTTGGACCTGTCCTGAAGGGACCGACTTGCGTTTCAAAGGCCTAGAAACCTTGCTCCATGGTTTCTTGCGTGAAACGCCTTCGGAAGACGAGGTAAAAATGGGCTCTCTCGTCTTATGGTAGGGGCGATCTTGACGAGATACGCCTGATACCATAGAGGGAACGTCTGTTCGCTGATCAAGGCCTCTCGAACCCATAAGTCGTACGACATTGCTTCTCCCCTGGGCTTGGGAGCTTGCAAGAGGTCCCGGACTAGGTGAACGACAGGCACGAACAGACGAACCCTCGGTCGCAACACTGTTCACAACACTTTGCGCACTAATCACTTTCCCACTTTCCGCCGTGGCACTGTGGCACTTAAGTTCCTTCACGTCAGCCATGAGTTGATTACGGTCACTTGCTAACGCTTCAACCCTCTCCCCCAAGGCATGGATAGCACGTAACATGTCTTGCATCGACGGTTCCTGAGTGCTAGAAGGGGGGTTAGGAACAACCACTACAGGGGAAGGATTAGGTTCAGGGGCATGTGGAGAGGAAAAATCTACGGACCTAGAAGAACTTCTCCTTACCCTATCTCTCTCTAGTCTGCGTGTATACTTATCATATTCGATAAAATCGAATTCCGAAAGGCCCACGCATTCCTCACACCGATCTCCCAATTGACAGGTTTTACCCCGACAATTGGAACAAACAGTATGAGGGTCGAGAGAAGCCTTTGGATGACGCCTATTACAGTCCCTAGCATTACACTTTCGAAACCTAGGTACTTGAGAAGGGTCAGCCATTTTGAATTAGTCAAAGAAAATTCCAAAAACAATCCAAGTCATCAACAAATAATCCGATTCAATAAAGAGTTCAAGAGTTTATGTTGAGGAAAAACACCTGTACTGCGAAAGCTCAAACCAAAATAAAGTACTTCACCAAATATGATGGGAAAACTCCAGGTTCTACAGCGAGTATAAGTACGTCTTGTCGTCAACGTCGACAGAGAAGAATTGAAGGTTTTGTTTACATTCAAGAGTGGTATCTGGCCGACAGTTGGCGCTGGTGGGCACACCCGCAACCTGCATAGCGATCGCTCGCGAGTTTTTTGAGTATGTTGTCTGTCGAGCCGCAGAGTTGCAGCTATTATATATTCACCGGCTAGGTTTAATATTTAAAAATTTAAAATTCATGATTGCTAGATGAGACCTACACTACTCTATGCAGAAAAAACTTAGATGTGACAAGGAAAATGGAGATTTTGAAAAGGTGGAAAAGGAGATTTTGAAAAAGTGCAACTACAGTATAGATTTTTAAGAAAATTTCTACAGTATTGAGGGAAAGTATTCTCAAGAATGAGGAAGTGGCAGATAAATACAGTGCCAAGAAGCTAAAAAAGACTGAAATCTTAAAGATTGAAATGATTTGGATATACTTAGAAAAGCTTAAAAGAAGAGAAGCACATGATAAGAAAAGCAGTAGATATGGAATTAGTATGATGGAGAACCTGTAAAAGCTCAGGTAGAGAGGTTATGGGGCAGGAGCGAAGAGAGAACTCCTTTACATCTAGGACAATAAAGAGAAGAGTGCAGTTAATTACTGGCTATCCAGTAATTTTCTTTCTGCATTTTTTCTTTACTAATGACGGAGGTGTCGGATTTTGCTGACCACAATATACTGTAAGGATTATTATGAATATGAATTAGTATAAAAGTTTCATACTTTACAAAAATCATATTTTCATGACTCACTTAAAATCTATTTCCCTGCAAGGAATGGCCTTTCCAAGTTCTTACTGCATGACTGCAAAAACCACCTGGCTCTGGAATTGCAAAGGGAAATTATAAGAACAGTAAAGGGAGATGGAACAGCACACTAGTTCAGTAGTGTACTCTACTTTACTTTTACCTCTGAAAAGTAAAGTACAGTATCTTGTTTGAAAGGTTTATAAATTTGTTGCAGTGTATAGACGTGTTAATAAAATTATGCTGTGGTCAAAATCTGACAAAGCCTTATATAACAACACTACTACATTAATTTTCACTAACAGTTTCTAGTAAACAGGTGAAGTATCTAACCCAAATTCAATTTACAAGTGACCTCTATTTTATTTCATAGTACACACATGGGAGAGGAGGCAAGGAAAAGGTGGGCGGAATATTATGAAAGTTTACTGAATGTTGAGGATAATAGGGAGGCAGATATAATTGCTGTTGCAGGTGTTGAGGCGTCGGTGATGGGAGATGAGAATGAGAGAGAGATTACAAGAGAGGAAGTGAGGAGAGCACTAGATGAAACAAGAGTAGGAAAAGCATCTGGTATGGATGGTGTGAAAGCTGAGATGTTGAAGGAAGGGGGTGTGACTGTACTTGAATGGTTGGTGAGATTGTTTAATATGTGTTTTGTGTTGTCAATGGTACCAGTAGATTGGGTTTGTGCATGTATTGTACCACTATATAAGGGTAAGGGAGATGTGCATGAGTGTTGTAATTCAAGAGGTATTAGTTTGTTGAGTGTAGTTGGAAAAGTGTATGGTAGAGTATTGATTAATAGGATTAAGGATAAAACAGAGAATGCGATTTTGGAAGTACAGGGTGGTTTTAGAAGAGGTAGGGGTTGTATGAATCAGATTTTTACAGTTAGGCAGATATGCGAGAAATATTTAGCAAAAGGTAAGGAGGTGTATGTTGCGTTTATGGATCTGGAGAAAGCATATGATAGAGTTGATAGGGAAGCAATGTGGAATGTGATGAGGTTATATGGAGTTGGTGGAAGGTTGTTGCAAGCAGTGAAAAGTTTATACAAAGGTAGTAAAGCATGTGTTAGAATAGGAAATGAAGTGAGTGATTGGTTCCGGTGAGAGTGGGGCTGAGACAGGGATGTGTGATGTTGCCGTGGTTGTTTAACTTGTATGTTGATGGAGTGGTGAGAGAGGTGAATGCTCGAGTGCTTGGACGAGGATTAAAACTGGTAGGCGAGAATGACCATGAATGGGAGGTAAATCAGTTGTTGTTTGCGGATGATACTGTACTGGTAGCAGACACAGAAGAGAAGCTTGACCGACTAGTGACAGAATTTGGAAGGGTGTGTGAGAGAAGGAAGTTGAGAGTTAATGTGGGTAAGAGTAAGGTTATGAGATGTACGAGAAGGGAAGGTGGTGCAAGGTTGAATGTCATGTTGAATGGAGAGTTACTTGAGGAGGTGGATCAGTTTAAGTACTTGGGGTCTATTGTTGCAGCAAATGGTGGAGTGGAAGCAGATGTACGTCAGAGAGTGAATGAAGGTTGCAAAGTGTTGGGGGCAGTTAAGGGAGTAGTAAAAAATAGAGGGTTGGGCATGAATGTAAAGAGAGTTCTATATGAGAAAGTGATTGTACCAACTGTGATGTATGGATCGGAGTCGTGGGGAATGAAAGTAATGGAGAGACAGAAATTGAATGTGTTTGAGATGAAGTGTCTAAGGAGTATGGCTGGTGTATCTCGAGTAGATAGGGTTAGGAACGAAGTGGTGAGGGAGAGAACGGGTGTAAGAAATGAGTTAGCGGCTAGAGTGGATATGAATGTGTTGAGGTGGTTTGGCCATGTTGAGAGAATGGAAAATGGTTGTCTGCTAAAGAAGGTGATGAATGCAAGAGTTGATGGGAGAAGGACAAGAGGAAGGCCAAGGTTTGGGTGGATGGATGGTGTGAAGAAAGCTCTGGGTGATAGGAGGATAGATGTGAGAGAGGCAAGAGAGCGTGCTAGAAATAGGAATGAATGGCGAGCAATTGTGACGCAGTTCCAGTAGGCCCTGCTGCTTCCTCCGGTGACTTAGATGACCGCGGAGGTAGCAGCAGTAGGGGAGTCAGCATTATGAAGCTTCATCTGTGGTGGAAATGTGGGAGGTTGGGCTGTGGCACCCTAGCAGTACCAGCTGAACTCGGTTGAGTCCCTGATTAGGCTGAAGGAACATAGAGAGTAGAGGTCCCCTTTTTGTTTTGTTTCATTGTTGGTGTCGGCTACCCCCCAAAATTGGGGGAAGTGCCTTGGTATATGGATGGATGGATGGATGGTGTGAAAGCTGAGATGTTGAAGGAAGGGGGGTGTGACTGTACTTGAGTGGTTGGTGAGATTGTTTAATATGTTTTGTTTTGTCAATGGTACCAGTAGATTGGGTTTGTGCATGTATTGTACCACTATATAAGGGTAAGGGAGATGTGCATGAGTGTTGTAATTCAGGAGGTATTAGTTTGTTGAGTGTAGATGGAAAAGTGTATGGTAGAGTACTGATTAATAGGATTAAGGATAAAACAGAGAATGCAATCTTAGAAGTACAGGGTGGTTTTAGAAGAGGTAGGGGTTGTATGAATCAGATTTTTACAGTTACACAGATATGCGAGAAATATTTAGCAAAAGGTAAAGAGGTGTATGTTGCATTCATGGATCTGGTGGAAGGTTGTTGCAAGCAGTGAAAAGTTTCTACAAAGGTAGTAAAGCATGTCTTATGATAGAAAATGAAGTGAGCGATTGGTTTCCGGTGAGAGTAGGCCTGAGACAGGGATGTGTGATGTCGCCGGGGTTGTTTAACTTGTACTGTATGTTGATGGAGTGGTGAGAGAGGTGAATGCTAGAGTGCTTGGACGAGGATTAAAACTGGTAGACAAGAATGACCATGAATGGGAGGTAAATCAGTTGTTTGCGGATGATACTGTACTGGTTGCAGACGCGGAAGAGAAGCTTGGCCGATTAGTGACAGAATTTGGAAGGGTGTGTGAGAAAAGGAAGTTGAGAGTTAATGTGGATAAGACTAAGGTTATAAGATGTAAGAGAAGGGAAGGTGGTGCAAGGTTGAATGTCATGTTGAATGGAGAGTTATTTGAGGAGGTGGATCAGTTTAAGTACTTGGGGTCTGTTGTTGCAGCAAATGGTGGAGTGGAAGCAGATGTACGTCACAGAGTGAATGAAGGGTGCAAAGTGTTGGGAGCAGTTAAGGGAGTACAGTGAACCCTCGCTACTTCGCGGTTCGACCATCGCGGATTCACCACTTCGCGGATTTTTTTCATAACCCATGTCTATGCATATATTGCGGATTTTCCGGAAATATCGAAAATACCGCGATGTGACCGATGGTGCGAGATTGGAGAAAGTAAGGAAAATTGAATCATGATTGATTTTCAATATAAATGAAACTTTGAGGAGCAACAAAGATATCATTTGTTAGAGAGATAGAGAGAGGTAAGGAATGGGAGGTAGTGAAAAGTAGCCCACAGAGAGAGAGAGAGGTAGAGAGAGAGAGAGAGGTAGAGAGAGAGAGAGAGGTAGAGAGAGAGAGAGAGGTAGAGAGAGAGAGGTAGAGAGAGAGAGAGGAGAGAGAGAGAGAGAGAGAGAGAGAGAGAGAGAGAGAGATAGAGGGGGGTTTAAATGTAATAAACAAAAAAATTTGATAGGTTATAACACATTGGTGCTTATGTAATATCAACTGTATACTGTAGACGGTTTGAATAAGTTAAGAAATGGTATAAATGATACTTTGTTAGTGTATTCGTACACACTCAAGAGCGGCAGCTAGATGACAGCTGATCTAATCACAGCCAAAAGTAAAAAAAAAAAAAAGTCAACAATACTCGATTTTTAAAACACACCCGAAATTTAAAAACAAAAGTACACGCTTTCTTAATGTGCAATTAACTATATAAAGAGTGGCAATTTTCTAGAATAAAATGATATTTCCCAAAAAATAGTGGTTTGCTGATGAAATCGGATGCCCTATTTTTGGCTATGATTGAAATGGATGTAGACTCGGCCTAATTATTTCATTTCGTATTTAATTGACACTAAGAAAACTAATTTTAGTTTCTTCATCTAAATGTAAGTATTGTATAACACGAGAGAGAGAGAGAGAGAGAGAGAGAGAGAGAGAGAGAGAGAGAGAGAGAGAGAGAGAGAGAGAGAATGAATCAGCTGTTGTAATCAAATGGCGTGTTTTTGTTTCGTGAGAATTTCATCGCCACGACTTTAACAACAACATACTGTACTGAACTTTACAGTATTATACAGACTACTGTAATATGATAAAGTAAAATATTTGTAATCTATTTTATATGAAATGGGGCTATTTTTGTTTTGTTTAAAATTTACATTTACGTATGTAAAACAACTCTCTCTCTCTCTCTCTCTCTCTCTCTCTCTCTCTCTCTCTCTCTCTCTCTCTCTCTCTCGTAGATTGTTTTCCTGCTTTGCTACGTATGTATGATTTTATATAGATACGGTAAATAATATTTGTAATAACATATTTTATAAAAGCTTTTACTGTAATATCATTATTTATCACTTTCATCATGCGGGTTAAATTCCTTAGTTTGTTTACTGAGCGTACTTTATGACGCCGTCGTTTCAGGCGGCGTCATAAAGAAAAAAATTTCATTTGGAAGTCCTAAGAAAAATTAAGTAAAACATTAGTAATAACCAAATCAACATACTGTACTGAATAATCAATATAATTGATGCAAAAACTAACCTATAAACAGATGTGTAAATGCGTTTGTTTCTTCATTAGGATCAGAGATAAAACGTAAACAAAACATTGGTTGCCATTTTTTATCGTGCTTTTTGGCGTGTTTAGGAAACGCATGATATAAAGTCGCCTTTAATATTTGTGCCTGTTTTAGTTTAGGGTACTGTATTACATGCATTAAGTGTTCTGTACATTAAAGGGTAGTTTGTTAACAGTACTACGTACAAGGGAAGGTTTTAAAAGTCTGAATATACATGTTAAATAAATAGGTAAATATGGTGTTACTACTTCGCGGATTTTCACCTATCGCGGCCGCGTCTGGAACCTATCTACCGCGATAAACGAGGGTTCACTGTAAAAAATAGAGGGTTGGGCATGAATGTAGAGAGTTCTATATGAGAAAGGGATTGTACCAACTGTGATGTATGGATCGGAGTTGTGGGGAATGAAAGTGACGGAAAGACAGAAATTGAATGTGTTTGAGATGAAGTGTCTAAGGAGTATGGCTGGTGTATCTCAAGTAGATAGGGTTAGGAACGAAGTGGTGAGGGTGAGAACGGGTGTAAGAAATGAGTTAGCAGCTAGAGTGGATATGAATGTGTTGAGGTAAACGGTTTGGCCATGTTGAGAGAATGGAAAATGGCTGTCTGCTAAAGAAGGTGATGAATGCAAGAGTTGATGGGAGAAGTTTAAGAGGAAGGCCAAGGTTTGGGTGGATGGATGGAGTGAAGAAAGCTCTGGGTGATAGGAGGATAGATGTGAGAGAGGCAAGAGAGCGTGCTAGAAATAGGAATGAATGGCGAGCAATTGTGACGCAGTTCCGGTAGGCCCTGCTGCTTCCTCCGGTGCCTTAGATGATTGCGGAGGTAGCAGCAGTAGGGGATTCAGCGTTATGAAGCTTCATCTGTGGTGGATAACGGGGGAGGGTGGCTGTGGCACCCTAGCAGTACCAGCCGAACTCAGTTGAGTCCCTTGTCAGGCTGGGAGGAACGTAGAGAGGAGAGGTCCTCTTTTTTGTTTCATTTGTTTGATGTTGGCTACCCCCAAAATTGGGGGAAGTGCCTTGGTATATGTATGTATTTATGTACACATAGAACAGATTCAACAAACATAACTCTTTCTCAACAAACAATATATGGTATGAAATTCTACACTAAAGGACTCTTATTTTTTGTTCATAAATACTATACTACAAAATATTATAAATATGAAAAATTAGGGGGATGAATGATACTCACTTATTAAAGTTTGAATGCAAACAAGTTTTAATCATGAATATGTAAATATATTAGCTCTACCCCTTAATTTCAAAAGTAATGGGTGAATCACCACTAATAAATAGCGTAGGTTTGTATTCCAGTCATGGAACAAATGACAAATTTACAGATAATTTGTATTTTTCCTAATGATACAAACCTTTATCTATTTATTAGGGGTTATTACTTTCGGCATCGGCGAAGCTGAAAGGACGAGCCATTAAAATTTAGCGAGGGTTAACTAGCAGTTCTGTTAGTTAGTGGGGGTAAGGGGGGGGGGAGGGCTTGCTACCGTTCCCACTCACACACCTGTGATTTAGCTCACTTTGCTTGGAGGTAGGACTTCAAGGGAGATAAGGTTGTTCGGTAAGTTTGTATGAATAGCTAAAGGTTTGTATCGTTAGGAAAAGTAAAAATTATCTGTAAATTTGTCATTTGTTCCGTGACTGGAATACAAACCTACGCTATTTATTAGGGGTGATTCACCCATTAGGAGGGTGGACATCCCTGACAAACTGGCTTTTTGGCTACCTAGACACTACTCATTTTGAATAGGTATGTACCAAAAATAAGGAGTCCCTACACCTCGCTAAACCTTGCCATGCAAGGTATGCGGCCTACGCAAGCTGCGTGTTGAGATATTTAGTAGTGTGACTGTCCAGATAAAAGTTATCCTGAGTCTTTGTAGGAAAAACTGTTGTAACCAAGACTTTCTCAATACCACCTCGCCAGGGTATGGGGACGTAACAGTATTAACTCAAAACAAGGTACACAAGGAAGCATGGTATACCAGCAGTGATTTGAGGTCAGCTCATGCAGAGAACCCAGATTTCTGCTTTCCCCAAGAGAGGGGAGGATGAAGAAAAGAATAAGAGCCAGTCAAATCTTTTTATTTACGCAGACTAACACTGGGTAACAGTGCCCTCAACCTTCTGCTACTTATCCAATAAGGAGCTTGAGGTATTATACCAGCTGTTGTGCAGCCACCACAGGTCCAATAGAGAACGTATTGAGCCTCCTGTGGGTCACATCTTGCAGGTAGTGGGCTGTGAACGTATTTTGACATTTCCACACCCACCCTATAGAACCTGCGTTACTGAGAAGTTTCTCTTGAAGGACAGGGACGTACCTACGCCCCTAACATAGTGGGCTCTGGGGGGACGTGAAGGAGGGTACGATTTTCAGGGCATGGACTGTGACCTTGCAAATCCAGGCAGAGATGGTGTTCTTGGTGGCCCTCCTCTTGTTCCTCCCTGTGCTGATGAAAATTGTGGGCACACAGGGACGGGCTGCGGCTGTTCTCTTGAGGTAAAGCCTCAAACTCCTTACTGGGCATAGTAAGAGATGATTAGGGTCATCTGTTACGGAGCGGAGACTCAAAATCCGGAAGGAGTCGAATCGGGGATCCGCCACTCCCGGATTCTGAGTCTTGGCAACAAACTCAGGAACAAAGCTGAACATTACCTCTCCCCATCCCCTTGAATGGACGATGTCGTATGAGAGACCATGAAGTTCACTGACTCACTTGGCCGAAGCCAAAGCTAGTAGAAATACCGCCTTCCAAGTCAAGTGGCGATCTGTTGCCTGGAGTAATGGTTTACAGGGAGGTCTCTTCAGAGACCTGAGAACTCAAACCACATTCCACAGGGGAGGTCTCACTTCCGACTGCAAACATTTAAGTTCGTACTTTAACTATATATGAGTAAAGAAAGTTCTAGCATTGAAGAAATGTCCATTCCATTCAGTCTAAGGGCGAGGCTTATGGCTAAACGATAGCCTTTTACCGCCGAGACTAAAAGGCACATTTCTTCATGCAAATACAAAAGGAACTCTGCCATTGCTGGAATAGTGGCATCGAGAGGAGATACCCCTTCCATGACAGCAACCACAGAAGACTTTCCACTTTGCCTGGTAGACTGCTGCTGATGATTTCCTGCACGCAACTTATGAAAACCCTCTCTGAATGAGGAGATGGTGGATAGTTTCCAGGCGTGAAGTCGTAGCCAAGCTATGGCTTTGTGGAGTATAACATGCGGTTGTCTGAATAGATCATGTCGTGGAGGAAGTTCTCTTGGAGACTCCATCAGGAGTTGCAGAAGGTCCAGAAACCATTCCCAAAGATGGCATAGTGGAGCTATCGATATTCTTGCCTTGTTGAGTACCCTCCTCATGAGACAGAACGGGGGAAAAGCGTAAACATCGATGTTGTCCCACCGTTGTTGGAATGCATCTTTCCCGGGAGCCTTGGGGTCTGGGACAGGGGAGCAGTACAACGGGAGCCTGAAGTTCAGGGCCGTTGCAAAGAGATCCACAGTCGGAAAACCAATAAAAGTCAGGACTTTCTTTCCACTAGATGATCCAAAGACCACTCGGTACTCACTATCAGAGATGCTCTGCTCAGTTGTCAGCGACCACATTCCCCTTGCCTGGAATGAAGCGTGCCCAGAGTGGTATCGAGTGAATCTCAGCCCATCTCAGTATCTCTACTGCTAGATAGGATAGGGGCTAAGAAAAAATACCTCCTTGTTTGTTGATGTAAGCCACTACTGTGGTGTTGTCGCTCATCACCACCAGTGAGTGGCCCACCAGGAATTGATGGAACTGTTGAAGAGCCAGGAAGGCGGCCTTCATCTCTAGGAGAATTATGTGGAGGTATTCTTCTGACTCTGACCAGAGGCCTGAGGTCGTGTGGTGCAGCACATGGGTCCCCCCACCCTTTTTTTTTTTTTTTTTTTTTTTTGAAACGTTTGAGAACAGCATCAAATCTGGGGGGAGGACAAGAAGACACTCCCTTTCGTAGATTCTCATCTGACACCCACCTTTCACAGTCCGCCCGTTCCGCTGGTCCCATTGGGATCAGGGTGTCCGGGGAGTCGAAGGCTTGATTCCACCTAGACTTGAGTCGTCACTGGAAAGATCGAATCCTGAGGCGACCATTGGGAACTAGACGAGCCAGGGATGATAGATGCCCGAGTAGATGTAGCCAGTCTGGGCTGGAAGTTCTTCTCGTTTGAGAAAGGGTCTTGCGACCTTTCTCAGTCTCATTATCCTGTCGTCTGATGGGAAGGCTTTTTGGAGATTGGTGTCTAATATCATGCCTAGGTATATCAGTCTTTGCGTAGGAAGCAGGGAAGACTTCTCGAGGTTTACCATGATCCCCAGATCATGGCAAAGCCTCAGAAGTTTGTCTCTGTGATGAAGAAGGGTCGATACTGAATCTCTTAGGATTAGCCAGTCGTCCAAATAACAGAGGAGACGGATGCCGATCCTGTGTGCCCAAGATGACACTCGGGCAAACACTCTGGTGAAGACTTGAGGTGCTGTGGAAAGACCAAAGCACAATATCTTGAACTGGTATTTCCTGTTGTCTAGGCTGAATCTCAAGTACTTCCTTGAAGACAGATGGATTGGGATCTCGAAGTACATGTCCATTAGGTCTAGTGTGCACATGAAGTCCTGTGGTCTTACTGCTTGTCTGACCATGTCTGCCGTCTCCATGCTGAAGAGTTTGTTTGACAAACTTGTTCAGAGCCGAGAGGTCGATGACTGGTCTCCAGCCTTCAGACGCCTTTTTCACAAGAAAGAGTCGACTGAAGAAGCCTGGAGACACGTCGAGGACCTCCTGGAGAGTGCCCTTCTTTCACAAGGTCAAAACTTCTGCCAAGATGGCTAGTTCCTTTGCTGATCCCATAAAAAAAGGGATTTTGACGTAGGAAAAATCTATTTCTGGGCGAGGGACCTGTGCCGCCCAGTGAATAAGCTCCTATTAGCACTTATTCTTAGGTAATTTACTGCTAAATATACCAGAGAAAAAATGTAAAGGAGTGCTAGGTTAACTAGCTCGCTCACCTATTGGTGTCGGTATAAAATTGGGCGTATAATCCAGAGGTCCCGCACTATTTAGATTCATCCACGACAAAGACCCCAATAGAGGAGAGCCGTTCAACCTCACTCGGCACCAGCAACTCTGCATCCGCTCAGAACCCAACTCCTTAGCACCCAAAGTTTGGGGACTCCAAGGGAGAGGAGCTGGGAGGGTTCACTGGGCGGCACAGGTCCCTCGCCCAGAAATAGATTTTTCCTACGTCAAAATCCCTTTTCTGGGCTTGAACCTGTGCCGGCCAGTGAATATATACAAGAGAAATGTCACCAAACTTGCAAAATAAAGGAAAAACATAAACATAAGGGAAATACAAGTTGCTTTAATCAGAGATGAGTGCCAAAAACAGCTATAAGGGTATCTTAAAAAGAACATAAATCCACTTGGTAGAACAATTGACCAAAAAAGGTAAGGTATAATAATGCCGTGAGTGATGATATATACAGATACTCAGGAGTCAAAAATTTACAAATATAATAATAGTAATCAGGTGCGAAACCAACGAATACAAATAGGGTATAAATGAGGCAGGTAAGGGGGAGAGATAAAATAACAAGGAATTAACATATGAGTTACCTGGGGGTAACTACGCTCCCTGCAGCTTCTGTAGGAAATTTAAGGGCTTCCAAATGTTTAAGGTAGTGTTTCTTGAACACTGAGGGTGACTTCCACCCTGTATACCTGGAAAGATCCGTAAAATTCATGTGGTGAAAAAAGTTCACCGAAGTAGCAACCGCTCTGATATCATGTGCAAGAGGAAAAGAGTCAGGGCTAGCTTGTTTAATAAAATACAAAATTTGTTGCCTGATCCCTTTAATGGTAATGGTACCGCCTTGTTCTCTAACGAATAGAGGCCCCGAGGAGTTAGAGGAGGTCCGGGATAAATAAGACCTAAGAGTAGTAACAGGGCACAGAGACGGATCTTGCGTGAGGGGAACAATTTTCCAGGAGGACCATCTGTTCTGAGGGTCTTCGTTCTTAGCTAAAAAGAATTTGTTAGGTGAAAGAAGGACCTCTCCCGAAGGAAGGAACTCAATATGACCCGGGTCTCTTGACAAAGCTGCCAGTTCAGAAATTCTTGCCCCGGAAGCCAAACTTACCAGGAAAAGTGTTTTCCTGAGAAGGGGAATGTAATCACAAGAACTGTTAATGGTATCAGAAGCCAATTTGAGTACATCATTAAGGAACCAGGTAACCGGGGTAGGACGAGTAACCGGTTTCAGTCTGGCACAGGCTTTCGGAATTGAAGCTAACAAAGAGTCGGTTAAGTCTATGTTAAAACCCACTAGGAATATCTTTTTCAAGGCAGATTTAATAGTGGTGATAGTATTGGCTGCCAGACCTGATTCTAATAAAGTTCTAAAGAAAGTGACTGTAAGGTTCAAGTTCATACAGTGTACGTCTGAGTCTATCAAAAATTTAGCCAACTTTTTAACCGCAGAATCATATTGGCGGATGGTGGAATCCCGTTTATCTGATTCTAGGAACAGGGTGTTTTGAGGATCGATATTGGCACCATGCCTGGCCGCAAACTTCATGAAGTCCATAAAGTTAGGGCGCTCTGAATGTTTGAGAAAGCGTACACAACGCGTGTTTGTACTATCTGAGACAGAACCGGATTGGGTATCGGGTGAGGATGTAGTCTCAACTCTCGCAGGAGAGGATACCAATTGCTCTTGGGCCAGTTGGGTGCGACCAAGGCTACTCGTCCCTTGAAGGATCTCAGCTTGTCTAGGACTTTCAGTAAAAGA
Organism: Palaemon carinicauda; assembly: GCF_036898095.1. Lineage (NCBI taxonomy): Eukaryota > Metazoa > Arthropoda > Malacostraca > Decapoda > Palaemonidae > Palaemon > Palaemon carinicauda. The sequence continues at coordinate 181,209,834 of NC_090727.1, read as the reverse complement.
TTCACCGGGGGAAAGAGATAAATCCTTTCCCAGATGTCCCAATTCTGTGACATAGCGTCTGTGGCGTAGGCCTGAGGGTCTAGATTGGGAGCCACATATACTCTCAACTTGTGGTTGGACTCCGTGGCGAAGAGGTCCACTTGGAGACCCGGAACCCGAGAGAGAATCCACCGGAATGACTTTAGATCGAGTGACCATTCCGATTCTAGAGGGGAGGTCCGGGACAAGGCGTCTGCCACTACATTCCGGACTCCCGCCAGGTGGACAGCTGAAAGATGCCAACGGTTCGAGGCTGCTAGGGAGAATATGGCTACTAGAACATGGTTCAGAGGCCCTGATTTTGATCCGCCTCTGTTGAGGCAGCGGACCACCACTTCGCTGTCGAGAACCAGACGAAGGTGTTGTCTCTTGGGTGGAGCGAGACGTTTCAGGGTTAGAAGAACTGCCATGGCCTCCAGCACATTGATGTGAAATTGGCGGAATAAGGGAGACCAAGGACCTTGAACTTTCCTGAGCTGAGAATAGCCTCCCCAACCTGATAGGGATGCGTCCGTGTGAATGATTAACTTCGGAGGCGGAAATCGAAGGGGAACTGACTTTGACAGATTGTTGGCCCTTGTCCAAGGTAGAAGTCTTTCCCGGAGAATGGGAGGAAGGCGGACTTTCCTGTCCCGGAGCTTCCGGTTCGCCCTCGAACGCCAGACACGATTGATATCTTTCAATTTTGCCTTCAGAAGTAGATCCGTCACTGAAGCAAATTGAAGGGACCCTAGGATCCTCTCTTGGAGTCGTCTGGAACTTACTTTGTCTTTGAGAAAGCGTTTGGTGTTCATTGCAATCTCTAACCTCTTGGGTTTGGGAAGACACAGAGTATGAGATATAAGATCCCATTGCAGGCCGAGCCATTGAAACTTTGATTTCGGAAGAAGACGGGACTTCTTGAAGTTGATCTGGAAGCCTAGAGATTGAAGGTATTGGATGACCCTGTGAGTGGCTTTTAGGCAATTTTGGGAGGTGTCTGACCAAATGAGCCAGTCGTCCAGATAGGCTACTACTTGAATCCCTTGATTTCTGAGTTCCTGAACAGCAACTTCTGCTAACTTTGTGAAGATCCTTGGGGCGATGTTGAGCCCAAAGGGCATCACCTTGAAGGAGTAATTTTTGTCCCCTAGGCGGAAGCCTAGATACGGACGGAAGTGTCTCGCTATCGGGACGTGATAATAGGCGTCTGTAAGATCGATAGAGGTGGAGACGGCCCCACGGGGAAGTAAGGTCCGCACCTGCGAGACGGTAAGCATTCGAAACTTGTCGCATTGAATGGACAAGTTGAGAAGGGATAGGTCTAGAATCACTCTTCTCTTGTCCGAATCCTTCTTCGGGACACTGAACAGCCGACCCTGAAACTTCAGGTGTTTCGTTTCTTGTATGGCGTTCTTTTGTAACAGGTCCTGGACAAATTCGACTAGGTCCGGAGTGGAATGTTGATGAAATCTGTTCGGAGGTGGAGGTCCTTGAATCCAACTCCACCCCAGTCCCTTGGAGATGATACTGAAAGCCCAGGGACTGAACCTCCATTTGTTGCGGAAGGCATAAAGCCTCCCCCCTACCCGCTGCACCTCAGTATTGGTTTGAGGAGTTGCCTCCACGTCCGCCTCGGAAGTTCTTTCCCTTGCGAAAGAATCTACCTCTACCTCTGTTCTGGTTTGAACCACGATGGTAGCCTCTACCTCTGTTATAACTCTGGGAAGAGCCTTGAGCCTCATAAGACTGGTTAAAGGCTGGAGAGGTGGTGGAGGCACCGGGAAGCTGGCTCTTAGGGAGCAGAACGGTGACATAGTCATCCGATGAAGGAGCCCGAGAGGTGGAAGGCTGTGCAGGAGCAGCAGGAGATGGAGGAAGAGGCTGACGGAAAACAGACGAACTACTCTGCTGTTGCCGGAACTGGGTGGAGGTATACGGGCGGAGCTTCTTCCTACCCCGGGCTTGGTAATTTGCGGGATCATATTTCCGCTTAGGAGTCAAACCCCAACGGGTTTTAAGGCTCTGATTAACCCTAGTAGCCTCTGCCAAGACTTCCTCCACAAGATCCTCAGGGAAAAGATTTGAACCCCAGCAAGAGGACCGGATAAGTTTATTAGGCTCGTGCCTAATAGTCGCCTCAGCCAGGACGTGTTTGCGGCACCTACGTTTGGCAATAGCAAAGTCATATAGATCGAAATATAACGACTGCAAAGTAGCCTTATTGAGAGACTTAAAGATACTCTCAGTATCATAAGTTAAGGCTATCGACTCCGTAGACGTGGCCAAGTTCAAAGTTCGACCAACACGTAGGCGGGAATCATACTCCTGTTTAATAAGGGATTCCGGGAGACGGGGAAGCCGTTCGCTAAACATTACCGACGCACAGTCGGCTGTTAGCTTGCCAGAAGTAAAGGTGGTATGGACATTGTCCCAACACTCATTACCTGAAGGAAGAAGGAGGGAGATCGGGTCTACCTCTCGGATGGGAGGCAAGGGCTTCTCCTCCAGAGCATATTGAAAAGCCAGTTCTGCAACCTTATTGACGCATGGAGTCACGGTATTCTTGTCCATTAAGAACATTGTGAACGAACTTTTATGAGGCGTCAACATGGTATTGGTGCAACCAATATCATTCAGAAACCTAGCCCAAACAGATTGGGCTTGTTCCTTTGGGAAAATGACAGTCTCTTTGGGGACCTTATCCAGCCGAACCAGAGCTTCCTCGGTAAGCCTGGCATAACCATGAAATGGAAATGCGAGACCAGGAGGAAAGAATTCAAAGTCCTCTAGGGGACGAGTGCCAAGACCTTCCAATGTTAACATCCCGTCTGAAAATGGGGAATGAAGAGCCATGCGCCAAGGGTTATTCTTGGTAAACGGCGGAAGCTTAGAGGCATCCGGGATGAGAGAGCTTTGAACTCGCTCCGGAGCACCCTGCTCTAATGCCCCAAGTCTCTGACCAATGTTAGAGAACATCGTGTCCATCTTGGCCTGCATTTCAGACACCAACTTAGCTTGCATCTCCGACACAATGCGAAGCATGGCTGATTCGGAAAGGCCCGGATTAGGAGCAGAAGTGGCGGATTGTACTCCCGGGTCGTGAGACTTAGAGGAGGAACCGGAAGCCTTAGATGACGGGTTCGTATTAGACTTGGAACTATGGGAAGCCTTGTGGGGCTTACGAGCTTTTGGCAAAGTCCTAGATATAGACTTATCTTTGGGGGGAACCGGGTGTGATCGGTGAGACGAATCACGGTCCCCAGAAAGACCATGGAAAGAAGAGAGATCAGATGAAGAAGAAAGAGCGGGGCTGAGGATAGGAATCTCAGCGCCGGTAACACCTGCCTCACTTACCACCCTACCTGCATCCGGATCATCCAACAACATAGGTTCGACGTCCAAGTTCATGGAGGCAACATTGTCTTCCAGATCTCCGGGGGCATCCAACGGATCTTGTTCCTGGTCTACGAATCCCGCAATAGTGGCATCAATGTGGGCAATGATGGGTGCCGCAACATGCCTAGCCACAGCGGCTGAAGACTTGGCATTAGGGTAGATCATTGCACAGTAGTCTTCAGACAGGACGTAAGGCTGTTTGGATTTCACATTCCGGGCAAATCCCCTAACCCACACTTTCAGTGTGGCCCGAGCCGCAGTCTTCTGCTCCGGGGATGCCTGAAATAATAGTGGGAATTACCGAAAGGAAGATTCCAGGAGGTCCTTCAAGACCATAGAGATCTTACTAAATAGTGTATGTATACCAAAAAGAGGTAAAATAATTAGAAAGATAACATAGCCAGCGGGACTCACCGAATCAGATCCGAGGGTGGTGATGAGGTCAAAACAGACCATACAATTATCAGGGTGCCAGACCACGATGTCTTCCAGCTGAACTCCGCAGAGGGCGTGAGACCTACAAACAGTATGGCCACAAGGCTGGTGAAGGACAGCCGCACAGGCCGTCGTCTGACAATGCACCATCTATAAAAAGAATAGTATATGAGAAACTGTAATTCTCTTAAGTAGGGGCGGGTCCGGAGGACCCGGGACTAAACATAAGTCTAACTTAAGACTAGAGCTTAACTGTAATACTCTTAAGTAGGGGCGGGTCCGGAGGACCCGGGCCTAAACATAAGTCTAGCTTAACTGTGATACTCTTAAGTAGGGGTGGGTCCGGAGGACCCAGGCCTAAACATAAGTCTAACTTAAGACTAGAGTATAACTATCCATTCCGGTCGAGCCGGGATCATAAAGAAGGATGCAACAAAGAATTAAGACACATGGTGTCTGATTTCCCGGAGCGAGGTTAAGCCCCGGGCCGGGAAATAAAAGTACATCCATAAACCAATATATATAGGAACTCCGGGATAGTGATCTGTCATATATAATCATATATAATCATAGAAACTGTTATAAATAAAGAGGGGGGCGGAACTGTAGATAAGAACCGCCAACAGAACCCGGAGGGTTTCGTATAACATAATAAAATTGTGATAGGTGAATATAAAATAGGGTGCACCGGGATCCTACTCTGTTGAAAGGTGGCCAACCCGTCTAGACAGAGACGAAACCGCCGGGACACCCGGAGGACAAAGTCCATAAACACTGAACTACCCCCTCTAAAAGGAGGGAAGGCAACGGTCCCCTAGGAGAGGGGGGAGAGAAGCCTAGCCACCAACCTAGCGAGAGGGGGAGCTTGGGGGGAGGATCACGTGATACGGAGCAGCAGGGCTACCAACTGACGATCCCCAAACACTACCAAAACAGATCATACGGAGTAATAAGCACAAATATTCATTATAAAAGTAATAGCGTTGAAAAATATATGAATATACACATAAAAATTTAGGGCAAGGCATGCAACATAATAAATAAATCCCAAAGGACAGCAACCTGATGGCTTAAATAATAAAAATTGCCGCCCAGTAACGAAGGTCGGCAAGCCATCTACGATACGTAACTGATATCGGCCCTAAATATGAACCACAAGGGTTCTAAACGCTAAATAATGAATATCCACAATAAAACATATAAAAATTTAATTAATAATAAAAATAATACACTTAGTAACACCGCGAGTGAAACTAAAAGCTCTCAAAACAGGAGTACCAACCGTAAGCGGAATCAACCAAGATCGATATGATCGAAGAGAATAAACTCCTATAATTTAAATATTAAACGATCTAGATTGCTCAAAACACAGCAAAACATAGCTTGGTACTTAACTTAGACGGTGTCTCCTGGGAAACCGATGAAGAAGCCATAATCCAAGAAAAATAAGGCAACACACGAGAGCACAAAAAAGCGGGTTACCATACAGGCGTGCTAAAAAGGAGTGGGTTCTGAGCGGATGCAGAGTTGCTGGTGCCGAGTGAGGTTGAACGGCTCTCCTCTATTGGGGTCTTTGTCGTGGATGAATCTAAATAGTGCGGGACCTCTGGATTATACGCCCAATTTTATACCGACACCAATAGGTGAGCGAGCTAGTTAACCTAGCACTCCTTTACATTTTTTCTCTGGTATATTTAGCAGTAAATTACCTAAGAATAAGTGCTAATAGGAGCTTATTCACTGGCCGGCACAGGTTCAAGCCCAGAAAGGAGTTTATTAACATTGGATTCCTGATCAGGGGAGGGAGAGATGACGTGTATGGGACGAGATACCCTGAACGAATACAGTGAGTCCTCGCTACTTCGCGGTTCGACCATCGCGGATTCACGACTTCGCGGACTTTTTTCCTTAAATACGGCATCCGATTTCATCAGCAAACCACTATTTTTGGGGGAAACATCATTTTATTCTAGAAAATTGCTACTCTTTAAATAGTTAATTGCACATTAAGAAAGCGTGTATTTTTGTTTTTAAATTTCGGGAGTGTTTTAAAAATCGAGTATTGTTGACTTCTTTTTGTTTTACTTTTGGCTGCGATCAGATCAGCTGACGTCTAGCTGCCGGTCTCAAGAATATGCGCGTACGAAGTATTGTTTATACCATTTCTTAACTTATTGAAACCATCTATACAGTTGATATTACATAAGCACCAATGTGTTATAACCTATCATATTTTTTTGTTTATTACATTTAAAACAACTCTCTCTCTCTCTCTCTCTCTCTCTCTCTCTCTCTCTCTCTCTCTCTCTCTCTCTCTCTCTCTCTCTCTCCATAAGAAATTAAACCTTAGTTCACATATGGCAACTTGAGTTTAAGAATGAAATTAACATGAATATTGTTAGTCGTGGCGATCAATTCCTCGCTTCAGGAGGTACAGGAAACAAAAACACGGCATTCGATTACAACAGCTGAATCTCTCTCTCTCTCTCTCTCTCTCTCTCTCTCTCTCTCTCTCTCTCTCTCTCTCTCTCTCTCTCTCTCTCTCTCTCGTGTTATATAATAATTACAAATAGATGAAGAAACCAAAATCAGTTTTCTTAGTGTCAATTAAATACAAAACGAAAAAATTATACCGTGTATACATCCATTTCAATTATAGCTTAAAATAAGGTATCCGATTTTGTCAGCAAACTACTATTTTTTAGGAAACACCATTCTATTCCAGAAAACTTTTACTCTTTAAATAGTCAATTGCGCTATAATAAAACATGTACTTATGTTTTTAAATTTCGGGTGTGTTTTAAAAATCGAGTATTTTTTACTTCTTTTTCTTTTGCTTTTGGCTGTGATCACATCAGCTGATGTCTAGCTTCCGCTCTCAAGAATATGCGCGGTACGAATACACTAACAAAGAATTGTTTACTGTACACCATTTCTTAACTTATTCAAACCATCTATACAGTTAATATTACATAAGCACCAATGTGTTATAACCTATCATATTCATTATTTAGTACATTTAAAACCATTCTCTCTCTCTCTCTCTCTCTCTCTCTCTCTCTCTCTCTCTCTCTGTCACATCGAATGTAATAGCGGTAACTTAATTTTTCGATGACTTTAAAAATGGCCAAGTACTTTCTTCTTTTACCTTTTTTGCATATGGTGAGGTGGGTACAAGTTGACTTATAACTGAAGTTAGGAAAAGTATTTTGGATATGGAAAGAACAATTATCTTTCGTAACAGTTTAAAATTATCGTAAATTATCATTCTGTCATTAGCGGCAGTTTGCTATTGTGGATTAAACGCATAAGGAAAAAAAGGGTTTCCAGCTTTGCTACGAATTTAGGAATTTATATGGATACGATAAGTAAAATATTTGTAATAACATAATGTTTACTAAATGTTTGTTATATCATTAGTTATCACTTTGAGCATGTGTGTTTAATGCATTCGTTTATTTATTATGATCGAAGATGGAGCATAAACATATGGAAGGTTTCCGTTTCAGGCGGCGTCATTAAGAAAAACATTATATAAATGGCATTCATTTCATTTATTTGGAAGTTCTAAGAAAAATTAAGGAAAACATTGGTAATAAGAAAGTCAACATATAATCAATACTTGGTAAGATTGCTGTCGATGCAAAAACTAACCTATACACAGATGTGTAGATGCGTCTGTTTCTTCGTTATGATCAGAGATAAACGTAAACAAAACATTAGTTGTCATTTTTTATCGTGCTTTTTGGCGTGTTTAGGAAACGCATGATATAAAATCGCCTTTAATATTTGTGCCTGTTTTAGTTTAGGGTACTGTAGTACATGCATTAAGTGTTCTGTACATTAAAGGGTAGTTTGTTAACAGTACTACGTAAAGGGAAGGTTTTAAAAGTCTGAATATACATGTTAAATAAATACGTAAATATGGTGTCCCTACTTCGCGGATTTTCAGCTATCGCGGTCGGGTTTGGAACCTATCTACCGCGATAAACGAGGGTTCACTGTAACGGAGACTGTCCAGGGCTCAACCTCGAGTTGCTTCCACCTGTACCAGCAACTTTGCACGCATTACCCCACTGCTGGACAAGCACGGGGAGTGCATATACCAACGTTTGCGGCCTCGGCCACTCCCTCAAGGATGTTTTTATCCCCTGAAGGACTTTGTGTCTTTCCTATCCTTGGTTGGAAAGGGCGTTTTAGACACTGTTGGCTTCGCTGCTGTCTTGTTCGTCGAGGTCTTGGCTGGACAGGACTGCTGAGGAGCTGGTGGTTTATAGGGCCTGTATGTCAAGGCCCTATTGAGGAGGGAGCCTTGGTGAGGCCTCCTCCATCTCTGCAGCGTGTTCCACATCTTTAGGCTCGAAAAGAGAGAATCCCTCTACAGAGGAGTTCCTGAGCCTAGCGATCTCGGCACTCGGGACCTGCTGATGGAATCTCTCAGACACAGCATCATGTCGTTTCAAGATGGAGTTTGCCCATAATTTTAAGACTTGGTGGGCGAGGAACTCGATGGTGCAAGTCCCTCAGAGGAGGAAGGTTTCCATAGCTTTCCTGGTACCTTCTTTAGAAAAATCCTCGGTCCATGAAGTATTCCCAGGGTCCCCAACCAAAGATTAAGCCCCGAAGTAGCCTGCATGACATACTTCGTGACCTTTTCCTGGTTGAGGATCCCAGCTGCCGGGAAAGAGACCTGACGACCGAGAGCCTCTCAAGAGAGACCCCCTTGGTTAGCTCTTTCAGAGAGTGGTGGAGTGAAAGAGCAGGACAAGGCTCATCCAAGACCTCATAGCATCCCCTCTGCTGGACATAAGGAGATTGGAGGACGTTGGCGATAGAGCTCGATCGGTGAAGAGGAGAAGTCAGAGAGCTGTTGGGCAATCTTTGCCTGGGCACTCTTCAGCCCTTAAGACCATGGAAAGGCTGCACTGCTCTTTGAGGGCTTCTGGGTACTCTCACGTGGGGGTGTCTCTGGGTCGGTAAACCCACTGAGTATCCTGATGAGAGTCAGGACTTGCCAAAAGGCACGTTCTGACTCTTTCTGCTCCCCCTCTGAAGTGGGACTGGTAGGGAAGTCTCCTGTAATGCGTTTGCGTTTGCGGTGGCACGTTGGAGAGCGCTGGCGAGCCGGGGAGCGCTCATGTGCAGGAGTGCTGGCGAGCTAGGGAGCGCTGACGCGCAGGAGAGCGTTGGGGTTTTCACTTTTGAAGAAACCTTCGAAGGAGAAATATCCCACGTTGTCTTCTTCCGCCAGCGCCCAAACCTTTCCCACTGGGAGGCAGACCACTACTGACACTCACTACACTTATTATCACTATCAAATTATTGACCTCTGCAGGCGGGACAAAGGGTGTGGGGATCGGTGTCCAAAGCTGGCATGAAGGAACCATAGAGCCGGCCTTCAAGTCCAGGGCAGGTACGCATGTTTGGCAGAAGTCAACACAAACACATGGAAGAGAAAAAGCAAAAACAAAAAGCATTAATTGGCACTACAAAATATAACTTAGTGAGGATGAAAAGTGGCAACGACCATTCAACATCCGAGCCAAAAGCAAAGTGAACTAAATCACAGGTAAGTGAGTGGGAGCGGTAGCAAGCTACCCCCCTACCTCCGCTAACTAGCAGAATAGGTAGTTAACCCTCGCCAAATTTTAATGGCTCGTCCTTTCAGCTTCCACGAAAGTAATACCCCCTAATAAATGGCATAGGTTTGTATTCCAGTTACGGAACAATTACTCTAATTGGTTATGGGAAGCAAACATTTTGTAACTGTATACAAATCCTGATTGCACAAATCATATAACAATAAATAAACAAAAATATATCAAACGTCATAGTATATTTCACAGAGTTTTGATACCTCCCATCTCCTTGTCTCAAAACTGTTTGTGAAATACTGTATGATATTCATTTTTCATACATATCGGGGTTTTTCTACATTCACACCTGTATCATACTAAACTTCTGACATAAGCATAACAATAGATTCAAACCACTGCTTACACTTCGAACTATACAACTCCTTCTTAATGACCACCAAACTAAACAGCACAAATCAAAATCTGAGTACACTACAAAGTACTACTAGTTTTAGTTGGAAGGCATTTTTGTATGACAAAGTAGGATGCAGAATCATCAGGTAAGATTACATAATCTAGTCATACAAATTTCAAACAACAAAACCAACAACATACGGTAGAAATCTAAAAAATACAATCACAATGTGATAAACATTAATCTTTGGTCAAGAAATATTGTAATGAGTCCTTGGCAGTATGTGACAAGACTTACATGGGTGTCATGCACATATGAACACATGCATAAGGACTCACTCTACTGTTCTTGTGTTTTCAAATAGGATATGATTTTGTAAATTTCTTATAAGCATAATTCAACACAATACAAAAGGTACAGTAATAAAATAAAAAGAGGAAGCAAACATTTATTCCTTTCACTGTGGTTTAATCATAAAACCAACTACAGTATATACTGTAGTATACAGATGTGAACCTTCACCCACTGCCTTACTGATAGTTTCACAAACATGCCCTTGATATGTTTACATAGATTAGCTACAAATAAAAAAATTAAAAATCAAATTACTCATATATCTATGTAAGTGTTACTCATAGCAATAGAGATGGTTTGATAATAAAAAGAATGGCCATTTATTGGTAACTGGAAAAGGCAAACTTACTGATTAAGTTAAAGAAAAAAAATACAATGTAAATACACCAATATTGTATACAGTCAATGTATTCAACACCTATTATATAAAATCAAAAACTCAGTCTCAGAAAATAAATTCATCCTAAACATCAACACATACATTAACATTTTATAAACAGATTAAATAAAAAAACAAAAACTTTGTACATAAAAATTATATTTCAGTTAAGCTTAAAGATAAAAGTTTTACAAAGTAAATGTAACTATCTTTTCAACAAATAATATCTTTCTACATTGCATGAGATTAGGTCCACCAACTTTTCTTCTGAGATACATTCATTTAAGCAATAGTCTTCTCCCTTTATGGTACTTATAGTTACTGTGCGTGGTTTAATGACCTTTGGTTTTATGACAATGCCCCAAATTGAGAAGTATAGACTAAGTAACTTAGAAAAGATTTATGATCAGTTTTCAATAAAAGATTTAACACCTTTTCAGATACAGTATTCTCCACTACAAAGTTCTCTGAATGGTTTTCTTCTTCCCTGAATGAACTCAGATTTAACTTTCATCTGTTAGTCGTTGGTAATTCTTTTTAATCACAAGAACCACTTCTAAACTTATATGTAAAACAGTATCTTCCCTGTGGGAGTTCTCACATGAGCTTCAAGATATTCACTCTCAGCAAGGAAATGAACTTGCACTATTATATTTTCCTATAGTTTTTCTTAAAGCTATAAATAAATGCCTTCCTTCCAATGTGAAACATTATATGCTTTGTTGGACAATTTATTAAGAATCAGTCTTGTTCTTATGCCCTGCACTTGAAAGATTCCCTCTACTGGGGTCAACATATGAGTTCTGATATATTTTAGTCATGAGAAATGCTTTTCCACTTTTATTGAATCTAAAATGTTATGTCCAGCAAGATTAAATTTCTATCTATACTCTCTTTCATATCCTTTTCTCTTCAGCGTGAATCTTTGTAGTAGCATTACACTTGTGATTGACTGGCTTAAAAGAAACCTCTGGATATGCCACAGTTGCCGAGTGTTGTTAAAACAACGTAAACAAATCTAAGGGCTCCCACTTCTGCTAATATTCATTCTAAAGTAGAAGGTTTAGTGTTCTGATAAGTAAAGCACCAATTCTTGTCATAAAGAGAATTGTTTTCATCAGGCAACTTGAGCCTTTTTAGCTAGATAAAGAAAATGAAGCTTGGAATAACCTAGGTTAGTTGTAATTCAACTAAATACTTCATCCTTTTTACCCTCTTTTGAACAATCAAATTCTAAACACAGTATTTTATCATGGTAGCATTTATTGAATCTTCATATCCACTAGCATATTTCCATGCCTAACAAAAAATGGCTTAATAGGCAAGTAACAGCAATTTTCACATGATTACAAAGGATAAACAGTATAGTACTGTAAATACATCTAGGACAGTGTTTCATGTCATTGGTTTGGTAACAACACACTCATAATGATAAAATTAATCAATTACAGTAATACCTCAGTTTATGAGTAACTAAGAATACTGTATGAGCAAATTGGCATACTGTACAAGCATAAAAATTTAAATGAGCATTGAACTGGTCTCCAAGCAAAAATTTCCTTCTATACTGTATGTGCATTTTTGGTGAACAAGATCTAACAAGACTAGCACAAAATTAGTCACGTGGTATCCATATACTGTACCCCACACATAGTTTTCATGCTGTGTACATGTGATTTTACACCATTTTCATAGCAGTGATAGATTCCTTGTCAAAACTGAATTTAAGTATAAAATAAATATTGTGTCCATAGAAAAAAATTAAGCAATTAAGTTAGTTACAGTGAATGTCTTACAAGAAAGAGAACTCCGATATTTTATCAGAAATACTCATGGAGAGAGATTCTCCTTCCAAGCAGTAACCCACTCCTCATCCTCTCTCTTCTCCGCCATGCCAGCCACAACCCTCACCAAAGGTAAGGTGCGACTTAATTTGTCAATAAATTTATATCTTTTATTGTGAATTATTAAAAAATATTCATTTCTGATGTTAGGAGCTATAATTTTTTTTTTTCAAACATTACAGTACAACCCTTTAAAAATGAGTGTATACAGTATGTGTATTCATCAACATGTGGCATGCATTGAATGCCTTTCCTTGATTTCCTATGGGAAATTGATTTACGACCATTTTGGATTGTGAGCTCACTCCAGGAGTGGATCTAACTCATTTTATGAGTAGCCTAGAATACGAGCAAATCGATACACTTTACTCTATGAGCATATAAATTCAAATAGCTTTACGAGCATTGTATCTATCTGCGAGCAAAAATTTTTCTCTGTTTATGCATTTTTTGTGGACGTACAGTACTAACAAAACCAGCGACTGATGACCAGAAATCAGTCAAACAGTAGCCATACACCACCCACGTAGTGTTCACAAGCTCTTTACTCAATTTTGTATCGTATTTGCTTGCACCCCCAACCTTGGTCAGAACCTAACGCTTCTACTTTTCAAGCAGCGCTAGTAGAATCATCATCTTATATGTGCATCTTTGGAACTATTTTTTTGTACAGTTGTGACTGCATGATCTTTCTCACGTTATGATTGCTATTTTTCATCATAAAGGCAGTTTTCGCTGCATTGTATAGTTAACAGTACTGTATCATGATAACAGCAACCAAGATGATTAGGAAAAACAGTAAGAAGAAAAAGATTATCTGAGAAACTAAAAAAAAAATCATCATGAAGCATGAGCAACGTATGCATGCAGCTGACCTTCCAAAACTGCACAATTGCACTACAACAACCATGAGTAGTACAGTTTCAATTCTGAACAATAAAGAATTTATCAAGTATCTGACGATACGAAACCGAAGCCGACACTGAAGAATCACCGTCAACATGTTCTTAACGTTGTAAGGTTTCTACAAAATTTTGTAGAAACACATCACCCAGATAAGGCTTTGACAGGGAGAACAGTAAATCTATTTACTGTCAAACCTAAGTCACAGTTTCATACCATTCTAAATAAAAGGAAAAAATAGCCATCTCTCAATAGGTTCCTAGTCAAAGCTGATTGTAAGAGTAAAAGATGACGACCAAGTGTCCAGAAAGCATAAATTGAGTGATTCAGTTAGTGATAGTGAATGCTGTTCAGGAGAGAGCACTCCTGATAAAGTTTTTATAGAGGAAGATTCTCCCTCCATGCAGTAAACCCCACCTCCTCTCTCATCTTCCTTATACAAGTCATCACTCTCCTCAAAGGTAAAGTGCTAGTTATGTATTTCTATTATTTCATTATAAATTATTATTTATATTCATTTCTGATGTTAAGGGTTATAAATTCTTCAATAATTTCTATTGCAAACCTTTAAAATTGTGTGTAGTACTGTGTACAGTATTTGTATTTTTGGGCTCTAGGCATGTCGTCCTGATGGAAGGTCCTCATTGGCAACTTCTACTTGGGATATTTCTGCGAATGATATACCAGAAAAATTTCACCATAGAGGTATCAACAGAGTTCTAACCTCCAGGTGAATATCCCGAGAGATATCGTGAATATAACAGGGACATGTTATTAAAAAGCCGTGGTTATCCTTCTCCGAATAGAGTTAACCTTGACTCGAAAGATAAGGGTTAGGGTAGGAATAAGTGGGCGGGAAAGCCGCAACAACTTTTCCTGTTGATCCATTCCCTTTCGCAGTCTACATCTTTGACGGTCGCTTGGAGATTTTCTGCCTGTTTTTCTTAGCTTTTTGAGTGAGTTTCGATCAAGGATGCTTCAGCTTCTTTCTCATCGACTAAGTTAAATAACCCCCTTTTTGTGAGTTGGAGAATTTCTCGTCTCCGTCCCATGTTTACTTTGATTTGCACGCTTTCATTATTCTGTGGCTGGCATGCAGTCAGCGCCATAGCATCATGTTACCAAATAGCTCAGAAATGCTTAGTTATTTAGTCATATTATTATAGGAATATGTTTTACATTATTCTTTTACAGTGTGGTATGATTATGGGTACCCCACCACCTTTTTAGTGTTTCTTGTGTGATTTTTATCAGCATTGACTTAGGCTAGCCTACCCTAGCTGGCAGCCATGTCTGATAAATTTTCACTTGTGCACCATCCCCTTCTTCCACCTAACCTTACTGGTTTGGTGAGGCTGTTTATCCTCCCATGCTGTCGACTCATCACAGCGGGGAGCTGCAGTCTTAAAGGTCCCTCTGGGAGTTGGATAGTGCTTTCAGTTGGTCTAGGGTGACTGTTTTCACCTTCCACTTAGCCTATATGTTTGGCGAGGCAGCACAGGTCTTGGGAACTTGTCCTTTGTGTCTACTTATGTTTACCCACTGGAATGCATTACCCCGTTCTAATGCTTACAGGTAGACCCCCTTGTGTCGCCTTAACCATTCTTAGGCTTCCCTGTTAGTCTCGGGTAGGCTATCGCTGGTTGTGAGGACTTGTCCTCAGTGCCCGTGCCCTATCACTCCAGACCCCTTGGAACGCTATTCCTGTTCTAATGTCGCAGTTAGGCCTTCCTGTCACGCCGCCTCACAAATTTCTGAGTCTTCCATCACCAGCCGTTTTTTCTTTATTATTGTGCCTGTTAGTGTGCCTACCTGCTGTGGAAGTTTGTTCTCATCTCTGTCTAGTCCCATGGCGGCTGAAGTAAGCTTTGTCTCCATTCTTGGACAGGATAACTAGTAAGCTATCTTTCTTGGCCCTACGTGGTCGAGATTTTCTTTTTCCTGGACTAAATCTCTCTGCAGCCTTAGAGATCACCCTTGGGTGTTTTTTATGTCCCTTCCCTTTCCTAGTTAGCCCATAACCTGACTGTACTGGGAACTATGTTCCTCTTGTCTAGTCATCTTACCCTGGCTTTTGAGTTTTTCCTCGCCCACTAGGTATGCTAGGCTTGCTTGCACAGTTCTCCATATGGCTTAACCCTAATTAGGCATAGTGTTGGTACCCCTTGAGGGCCTCCTCTGCCACCTTGGCAGTTGCCTGTTCTGTGTCGCCAGCTTCCATTCCTGTGCCATGTCCCTCTTGCTGCGGAGTCTTGACTCCCTTGCCGGGATAGCCTATCTAGGTAGAAGTGTCGCCTTCTGTCTCTGCTTCCAGTCTTCTCAGCTTGATTTCTTCTAGCACTGGCTATGCGTTGGCTATGGGTCATTCCCTCTGCCGCCTCAGCTGCATACTTAGACTAGTCATCTGCTCTTTCCTACTCCCATATCTGAGGAATATTGTCCTACTGAGTTGGTCAGTTGGATTCCTCACTGTAAATAATAATTTTCTTTCATAAATCTCTATTGAATTTTTAGCTATTTGGTATGTGTTTTGATTATTTTCAATCTTTAGCCATATTCAGGTTAGGATTTATTGTGTTTACTTAATTTTAAGATATAATTTCTAATGATGTATACTCGTTGAAATTTCTCTTCTTTACAGGTTGCTGATGACATGGAGTGTTCAACGGTCACCTGTACCAGGCGGGTCAAGTTGCCCTGTGGCCACATTACCTGCCGGAAACATGCAAAATGCCCTGTTTCCAAGGGATCCGTTGCAATCTGGGAACCTACTGTCAGGTTTGCACGGACCTTCGCACCGGCTTTTATGCCACTGACATCTCCTTGGACGCACAACAAAGGAGTCGAAAGACGCTCCGTTATTGGGTAAGAAGTTTCCAGAACTCTTAACAAGGTGCCCCTTATCTTCCTTCTCTGGAACTGAAGGATCTCCTCTTTACCAAGGCTGAGGCAACCCCTGTGTTTGGTCACCAGTTATCGACAGTTCAACTCCAGCTGGTACCAGCAGATCATGCGGATGATGAACTTCGAGACACTCTGAAAGTCATGAACCTGGACGCCGACAACATGTCAACAACTTCTTTTGTGTTATCAGAGAGAGAGAGGATCTTGCTAACCACGGAAGCCTCTGGAGGGTCATTGAATCTACATAGGGTGAGGACAGTTCCCAGTGCCTCTTTAGTTTGTTCCTCATCCCTGCTGCTCAAGCCCCAGCTTCCACCTCCACTCACATTCTTACGTTAGACAAACCTTCACTTCTTAGTGAGTTGGAACTTATGGTGTCCTTGAAAAACATCATGAAAGCTTTCATGGAAAACCTAACTACAATACCAAATGTGAACGTTTTCAAGTGGACCTCATAGAGAAGATAGAAGCTTTACAAAAAGGACCTACTTCTAAGGCTCCCCCAGCTTCCAGCCTATCAGAATGCACAGTTAAGAACCCTTGTTGTTATGCTGAGCATATGGCCTTAAGTGAAAGGTACCTCCAAATCGGAAAGGGTTTGGGTACCAAGCCAGTCTCGGACTTGGAATTTTTCCTATCAATCGATAGTTATCCTTACTGCTACATAAGGCTTAACTCGGAAGCGTCCATTGGGGATGATATGATCCCTAAGGAAACAATCATCTTGGACCATAGCAAGGCTCAGTCTCTTTTGGTTAAGGGGCTGAAGATGGTCAAATTCACTAATACCCAATTTTCAATATTAAACTTACCCGATAATCATGTAGCTGTCAACTCCGTTGCCCGACAGAATTCTATGGAGGGATACGCCAGCTATCACAATACTAGAAGGGGGTGTACTTACCAGCGCCACCTGTGGCCAGGTACTCAATCATTTGTTGTTGACACCTCCTCAATTATTCCTCTGTCGTGCTTCCGGCTAGACGTTCTGGGATACGCTCATGGTCTTCGAGTTTATTCATGGATATTTGGTGAAGTATTCTCTTAGATTAACGGCTGTCGCATACTGGAATCCTTTTTATATTAGCTAGTTAGCTTTTATATAAACTCTGATTAACGGTTAATGAATTTTTGCTTGTTTTTGGATCACCCTTTGACTTACTCTTTGAAACAAGATGTCTGACGTTTCGCAAGCTCCCTCCCATAGACGATGTAGGTCTTGCAATAGGCGTATTCCGAAGGTCTCGGTAGATCCTCACACCGCTTGTTCTGACTGTAGGGACAGGCCCTGTCTATTAGAAAATCGGTGTGAGGAGTGCGCCGGACTTTCGGAATTGGATTTTGTACGTCTTTTAAAATATTCATCCAAGTTAGAGAGAACTAGAGCTAGGAGAAGTTCTTCTCACTCTTCTATGTTTTCCTCACCTCATGATCCCCTACCTTTTCCTACCCCTGTAGTGGCTTCCCCCGAACCTACTGTGTGCCCTCCGCCTGATATGTCAACTGTTTTGCGTGCTATTCAGGCTTTAGGAGATAAAGTAGAATCAGTGGTAAGTGACCATAAGTCTCTGATGGCCGAGGTTAAAGAACTGAAGGTCAAGAGTGCAGTGGGTGGAAATAGTGCCAGTGCTGTGACGAGTGCTAGTGTCTGTGCAGTGCCAAGTGCTAGTGGTACCAGTGTGGTGCGTGAGGATTTTTCTGTGCGAGCCAGTCGTCCTCCCAGTCCGGGACCTCTTGCAAGCTCCCATGCCCAGGGGAGAAGCAATGTCGAAGGGCTTAAGGGTTCGACAGGCCTTGTTAGGCGCACAGAATTATCCTCGGTGGTTGCGGGCGTGTCTTCCTTAGACCGTCACTCCCACCTGCAGACGATTGAGCCCGTCTTCTCGTCCGCTGATCTTCATGCAGGGAAGAAACGTTGGTCTCAGGTCTCGAGACCGCTTAAACGTGGAGTTCAGTCAGCGAGTGCTCAGCCAGGTTGCAGTCATTGGCTCAGCTCCGACTCGCCTCTGTCATCGGTCGACTGTACTCCGCCCAAGAGGAGTAAGGTTCTGCCTATACAGACCCCGACTGTGACTTTACCTCAGTCTGTTATCGTTTCTGCCGACCCCAAGTGGACCCTGCTTCAGTCCATGCAAGTTCAGCTTTCGGACTTGATGCGTGAGTGTCGGGCTGAGAGTGTTGCACCTCCTGCACTCCCTCCACCTATTCTCGCTGCACCTGTGCTCGCCCAGCCTGCACCTGCTCCGCCTGTGCTCGCCCAGCCTGCACCTGCTCCGCCTGGTCGCAGCACCATCTGCCAGGCGTACGATGTTGAACCACTTTCGGAGTTTGCTGTTCACAGTGTTGTTCAGCCTCAGCCTTCTTTAAGGCAACCCTTGCTTTGGGATCAGGAGAGTTACACTCTTCCTCCTCCTCCCCTTGCTGCTCCACCAGTGGTGCAACTCTCGGTTGGGGTACAACAACCTCTCCCCTCCGTGAGTCTGTCTGCTCAACCAGCGCTGCACCGAGTTCAACCCTCATCTAAGCAAGCTCATCTACACCATGCACTTGCGCCTCAGGAGCCTCAGCTTGCTAGAACTTTACCTTGTTCTGCGCAGCCTCAACCTTCTCATGCTCCACTCATCTCTCAGGAACAGGAACGGACTACTCCGCCTCCGTCCTCCGCTCAGCTGGTGCAATCCTTGGGTGCAACTCTTGCTAGGAGTCAACCTCCTTCACCCTTGCACCTGCCTTCTGCTCCGACTGTTGTTCAGCCTATGCAGTCTGAACCTCAGGTTTTCCCTCAAGTTGAGGAAACCTCTGTTGTTGTTCCTACCCGTTCTGACTCTGCGGTTCAGCATTCTGGTCCTTTTGCTTCGCTACCTTCTGCTGATGAAGTGTCGGATGATGAGGAGGCACATCTTGATCCCTCATCAGACGTGGAGGAGTCTAAGCTTTCTCCTTTGTCTGTTGATTTTAGAAAGGTCTTGGCTCTACTCAGGGAGCTTTACCCTGACCACTTCGTCTCTGCTGTTCCCCGCTCTCCTCCATCTGAGTTTTCGCTAGGCGTGCAACAAGCTAAGTCGAGCTATACTAAGCTTGTCCTAGCTAGATCCTCCAAGAGGGCCTTAAGGACCTTAGGGGAGTGGCTTCAGTCTAAACAACACCTGGGCAAGACTTCCTTCATGTTCCCTCCAACGAAGCTCGCATCGAAAGGTTGCGTTTGGTATGCCACAGGGGAAGCACCAGGCTTGGGAGTTCCTGCCTCTGCCCAGGCTGACTTCTCAAGTCTGGTGGACTCGCCTAGGAGGACTGCGATGAGACGCTCGAAGGTTTGTTGGACCTTCTCAGACCTGGATCATCTTCTGAAAGGGTTGTTCAGAGCTTTCGAAATGTTCAACTTTCTCGACTGGTGCCTGGGAGCCCTCAGCAAGAAAACATCTCCTGCGGACAAAGACTCTGCCATGTTAATTATGTCCTGCATGGATAAGGCTATCAGGGATGGATCGGGTGAGCTAGCGTCGTTATTTGTATCAGGGGTGTTGAAGAAAAGGGAACAACTGTGTACCTTCCTCTCAGCCAGCATTACACCGTGCCAGCGGTCACAGCTCCTTTTTGCTCCACTCTCAAAGTTCCTCTTTCCCGAGGAGCTAGTTAAGGACTTGTCGGCTGCCCTGATACAGAAGGACACGCACGATCTTGTAGCTTCATCGGCTCGTAAGTCTAAGGTTACCACCTCTGTCCCCAAGACTTATCGCTCTCCAGTGGCTGATACCCCGGCCACTAGGTTCATACCGCCCTTTCGTGGTAGAGCCCCCAGCCGAGGAAGCTCCCGTCCAGACTCTCACAGGGGCAAGTCTAAGAAAGGACCCAGGACATCTAAGGGAAAGCACTGACTCTCAGATTCTCCAGACAACAGTAGGAGCCAGGCTCAAGATCTTCTGGCAAGCCTGGGAGAAGAGAGGTGCAGACGCACAGTCTGTCAGTTGGCTGAGGTACGGTTACAGGATTCCATTCTGCCTCAAACCGCCTCTGACCACATCGCCCATCAACCTCTCTCCCAACTACAAAGAAGAGGACAAGAGGCTAGCATTGCAACAGGAGGTGTCGCTACTTGTGCAGAAGAAGGCAGTGGTTATAGTCCGGGACCATCAATCCCCGGGCTTCTACAACCGTCTCTTTCTTGTGGCCAAAAAGACAGGAGGTTGGAGACCGGTGCTGGACGTCAGCTCTCTCAACGAGTATGTCACCAAGCAGACGTTCACAATGGAGACGACCAAGTCGGTCTTAGCAGCGGTCAGACAGGAGGACTGGATGGTCTCGTTGGACTTGAAAGATGCATACTTTCACGTTCCCATTCATCCAGACTCCCAACCTTTCCTGAGATTCGTTTTCGGAAAGGTTGTCTATCAGTTCCAAGCCCTGTGTTTTGGCCTAAGCACAGCTCCTATGGTCTTTACTCATCTGATGAGGAATGTAGCGAAATTCCTGCACTTATCGAACATCAGAGCCTCCCTCTACCTAGACGACTGGCTGTTGAGAGCCTCCACGAGTCGTCGTTGTCTGGAGAACCTCTCTTGGACTTTAGATCTAATCAGAGACCTAGGTCTATTAGTCAATATAGAGAAATCTCAACTCATTCCCTCCCAATCCATTGTGTACCTGGGAATGGAGATTCAGAGTCGGGATTTTCGGGCTTTTCCATCGGCCCCCAGGATAAACCAAGCCCTACAGTGCATCATGAGCATGCTGAAGAGGAGCAATTGCTCAGTGAGACAGTGGATGAGTCTCACAGGGACCCTCTCATCTCTGGCCCTGTTTGTCGAGCTAGGGAGACTCCACCTCCGCCCTCTTCAATTCCATCTTGCAGCTCATTGGGACAAGGGCTCGACTCTAGAAGCAGTCTCTATCCCTATCAACCAAGAGATGAAGACCACTCTCCGGTGGTGGAAGCACAATCTTCTTCTCAAGGAGGGTCTATCATTGGCCATCCAGACCCCCCATCTTCATCTCTTCTCGGATGCATCGGACTCGGGCTGGGGTGCGACCTTGGACGGACGGGAATGCTCAGGAGTATGGAACAAGGAACAAGGATTACTCCACATCAACTGCAAGGAACTGTTAGCAGTCCATCTTGCCCTGTTGAACTTCAAGTCCCTCCTGCTAGGCAAAGTGGTGGAGGTGAATTCAGACAACACCACAGCCTTGGCTTACATCTCCAAGCAAGGAGGGACCCATTCGAGGAGCCTTTACGAGATCGCAAGGGACCTCCTCATTTGGTCAAGAGGTCTAAACCTCACACTGGTCACGAGGTTCATCCAGGGCGATATGAATGTTTCAGCGGATCGCCTCAGCAGAAGGAATCAGGTCATTCCCACGGAATGGACCCTCCACAAGAGTGTGTGCAACAGACTTTGGACGTTGTGGGGTCAACCTACCATAGACCTGTTTGCCACCTCCATCACCAAGAGACTTCCGCTTTATTGTTCCCCTGTTCCAGACCCTGCAGCGGTTCATGTAGATGCTTTTCTTCTGAACTGGTCCCATCTCGACCTTTACGCATTCCCTCCGTTCAAGATTATAAACAAAGTTCTGCAGAAATTCGTCTCGCACGAAGGGACACGGCTGACGCTGGTTGCTCCCCTTTGGCCTGCAAGAGAATGGTACACAGAGGTACGTCAATGGCTAGTCGACTTCCCCAGGACTCTACCTCTAAGAGTGGACCTTCTACGTCAACCACACGTAGACAGGTTGCACCCAAACCTCCACGCTCTTCGACTGACTGCCTTCAGACTGTCGAAAGATTCGCTAGAGCTAGAGGCTTTTCGAAGGAGGCAGCCAGTGCGATTGCCAGAGCTAGAAGAATTTCCACTCGTAGAGTCTACCAGTCTAAGTGGGAGGTCTTCCGAAGCTGGTGTAGAGCCAATTCAATATCCTCTACCAATACCTCTGTGATCCAAATAGCTGACTTCCTTCTTCATCTTAGGAATGAGAGATCCCTTTCAACATCTACGATTAAAGGGTATAGGAGCATGTTGGCCTCAGTCCTCCGCCACAGGGGTTTGGACCTGTCTTCCAACAAGGACCTTCAAGACATTCTCAAGTCTTTTGAGACGTCTAAAGAACGTCGTCTTTCCACTCCAGGCTGGAATCTGGACGTAGTCTTAAGGTTCCTTATGACATCTAGGTTCGAACCTCTCCAGTCAGCTTCCTTCAAGGATCTTACCCTCAAGACTGCTTTTCTCGTTTGCCTTGCAACAGCTAAGAGAGTCAGTGAGGTTCATGCCTTCAGCAAGAACATTGGTTTCACAACCGAATCAGCTACATGTTCTTTTCAGCTTGGATTCCTAGCAAAGAACGAGCTTCCTTCACGTCCTTGGCCTAGATCGTTCGAAATACCTAGCCTCTCCAACATGGTAGGTAACGAACTAGAGAGAGTTCTTTGCCCTGTCAGAGCTCTCAAATATTATCTGAAGAGGTCTAAACCTATTCGAGGACAGTCAGAAGCCTTATGGTGTGCCATCAAGAAACCCTCGAGACCCATGTCCAAGAATGGGCTTTCGTACTATATAAGGCTTCTGATCAGAGAAGCACATTCTCACTTAAAGGAGGAAGACCTTGCATTGCTGAAGGTAAGGACCCACGAAGTAAGAGCTGTAGCTACTTCGTTGGCCTTTAATAAAAACCGTTCTCTGCAGAGCATTATGGATGCAACCTATTGGAGGAGCAAGTCAGTGTTTGCATCATTTTATCTGAAAGATGTCCAGTCTCTTTACGAGAACTGCTACACCCTGGGTCCATTCGTAGCAGCGAGTGCAGTAGTAGGTGAGGGCTCAGCCACTACATTCCCATAATCCCATAACCTTTTTAACCTTTCTCTTGAATACTTTTATTGTTGTTTTTATGGTTGTTACGGTAGGCTAAGAAGCCTTCCGCATCCTTGGATTTGGCGGGTGGTCTATTCATTCTTGAGAAGCGCCTGGGTTAAAGGTTTGGTAGAGGTCCTTTAGTAGGGTTGCAACCCCTTGTACTTTGGCACCTTTGGGTTGATTCAGCCTCCAAGAGGAACGCTGCGCTCAGTAAGGAAGACGAACTTTAAATAAAAGGCAGAGTAACGGTTCTATTCGACTTCCTTACCAGGTACTTATTATTTCATTGTTATTTGAGATAACTGTTATATGAAATTTTGGGATACTTAGCTATCCTTTAATCATGTACACTGGTTTTCACCCACCTCCCTGGGTGTGAATCAGCTACATGATTATCGGGTAAGTTTAATATTGAAAAATGTTATTTTTATTAATAAAATAAATTTTTGAATATACTTACCCGATAATCATGATTTAATCGACCCTCCCTTTCCTCCCCAGAGAGAACCAGTGGACCGAGGAATAATTGAGGAGGTGTCAACAACAAATGATTGAGTACCTGGCCACAGGTGGCGCTGGTAAGTACACCCCCTTCTAGTATTGTGATAGCTGGCGTATCCCTCCATAGAATTCTGTCGGGCAACGGAGTTGACAGCTACATGATTATCGGGTAAGTATATTCAAAAATTTATTTTATTAATAAAAATAACATTTTTCTGCCTTTGGCAGGAAGTAGGCCACCTTTGTAGCCCCCAAAGATACTGTCTTCCCTTTCGTCTCTAAAAGCTTAGAGGTTGTAAAGAAAGCAGTAGTGGAGGGTAGACCATTTCCAGTGCTAGAGGAGTGTAAACCTGTCTCCCTAGCCCTTCCTTTTGATACAAACCTTTACTGTTGGAAAACTAGCTAAAGACATTGGAGGCAAGCAGTTTAATGAGAAACTGCATAGAATTCCCAAATCCCCGTTAAGGGAAGAATTAAAAGCCAAAGAGAGACTATCTGCCTCTTTATCCTTCCAATCTTATCTAGAGATGCTTATTGGAAACTATTACAAACCTGGTCTCTCCCCTGTCTTGGCGAAGACTCACCTAACTATGTTTCATAGAGATCTCCATGCTTTCTTCCTAGACAGAAGAGCATGTAGAGACCATATCCTAGCCACTGCTACGATCAGGCATGAATCTAGAAAACTCATCAACTCTAATATCTGGGGGAAAACCTCTTCCCCGAGAAATTGGTTAAGGAAGTCATGGACAAAGCGGCTCGGTAGATTATGAGCCTATGAGCCTTATAGACAAATGGGGTATGTCCTCTTCAAGGAAATTTACCCCCAGGTGAAGGACCTTAACCCAAGGGCAAGAAGCCCAGACGACACTATAAGGGAAGGAAATCCTTTCCTGTCGCGACAGCCTCAGTTGCCGCCATCCTCAGACTGTATACAAGGTTCCCAGCAGTATGTATCACAGTCTGCAGCCTTCAACCCGGCGTATGAGAGAGCCACCACCACGTTCCACCCTGCCAGGGCTTAAAAGAAGGGCTCCAATAGCAGGGGAAGGTCTGGAAAAGGCAATCAATGTAGAGGCCAAAGAAGTAGAGGCAAGGCATTTAAAGATGCTGGTCCTTCACACCAACGATGGGGAGCTCCCGGTAGGGAGACGATTTCACCTGTTCAGGGATCGATGGGAGTTCGATCCCTGGGCTCACAGCATAATGTAGTTTCAAACGGACTGGGTTGGAAATGGTGACAAAATCCACCCCAGTTCAAGAGGTTCTTCCAACCCACAACCCCATTTTTGGGAGGAGTCATCCATTGCACAAAATCCATGAACTTTCAATGGTGGCTATTCTGCGTGCCCAAGAAAGATTCAAACACTCTTCGAACTATTCTGGACTTATCTCCACCAAACAAAATCATTCTGAACGACAAGTTCCAGATGCTAACTATCTCGCAAATACGTACCCTACTACCCCAGGGGGCCTACACCATCTCCATTGATCTTACAGATGCCTATTGTCATCTTCCGATAGGTCGGCACTTCTCTCTCTACCTTGGTTTCAAACTGGCAAGAAAGGCCTATGTGTTCAGAGCTATGCCCTTCTAGCTCAATATAGGTCTAAGGATTTTCACAAAGTTAGTCGAGGCCATCGTCCAACAATTACGGAACAGAGGCCTCCAGGTGATGGTATACCTGGACGACTGGCTGGTCTGGGCTGCAACAAATTCAGAGTGCCTTCGGACAGATCAAAAAGTCATGAAATTCCTAGTCTCTGGGCTTTCAGATCAACTTCGAAAAGTCCAGGCTGTCTCAAGCTCAAGAATTCCAGTTGCTAGGGCTTCACTGGAATCTAAAGTCACACATCCTCTCTCTACCGCAAGGCAAGAGAAAGGAAAGCGCAAACTCTGTCAAGTGCCTACTTCGTTTAAAAGTTCTCACCTGACGGCAACAGAAAAGTCTCTTGGGCTCACTGCAGTTCACTGCCGTGACGGATTCAATCCCAAAAGTAATACTCAAAGATGCAAACAGAGTCTGGATAAGAAAGGCATCATATGCTCAGAGAGATCTTCATCACAAAACCACAGTCTTACTGCAAAAGCTGTGGACCACTGCAGTACCCTCCTCCTTTCGTGACTTTTCACACGGATGCCTCAGAACAAGGTTGGGGGAGACACTCCCCTTCCAAGAAGAAAGTACAGGGTTGATGGTCAATCTCATTTCAGAAATTTCCCATCAATATTCTGGAAGCTATGGCACTGTTTCTGACTCTGAAGAGACTGAACCCAAAGACGAAATAACACATCAAATTAGTTATCGACAACAGGACGATAGTCCACTGTGTCAACAGAAAGGGCTCCAGGTCTCCTCAGATCAACCATGTGATCCTAGCTATACTCACTTTAGCAAAGCGGAGGAACTGGCATCTCTCAGTAGTTCCCCTCGAAGGGGTTCGCAATGTGACGGCGAACGCCTATCAAGATCCAAGACTCTGAAAACAGAATGGTCTCTGGATGCAAAATTATTCTGTTTTATCCTAGAGCAAGTTCCAGAACTACAAATCGATCTCCTTGCCACGAACTTCAACAAGAAGCTTCCCTGGTATGTAGCACCAAACTTCGATCCGGAAGCGACAGGAACGGATGCTATGTCTCTGGATTAGAACCAGTGGCCTCACATCTACCTATTCCCACCATTCAAGCTCCTGAACAAACTGCGGACATTCAAGGGAACAACAGCTCTAGTGGCTCCTAGTGCCCCAAGAGCAATTGGTATCCTCTTGTTCTGGAACTCAAACCTCTCCAGGTCCCTCTACCATCTCCAGTGCTGTCCCAGGATGTTCAACTGAAGAAAGTCACTTACTCTTGGATAACGATAACCCCTCAACTTATGAGTTTCTTGCCCTAGTAGCTCAGAGAGTTCGGAGCAACAAAGGAGAAGAGTACAAGTACAACATCACGAAATGATGATATTTGTCTTCCTGAAAAAAATGGGTTGCATTCATGAAAGTCATCAGCCCTCTTCCATTCCTAGGGACTTCTGTATTTCTTTCTTTATCTCATTGCATGATAAAAGGTCTGGCCTCTACAACTATCGCCTCATGTAAGTCGGCAATAACAAGACCATTTGCTTATGCTTTTGATATTGACCTCAATAGCGAGCTGTTCAATAAGATCCCAAAGGCTTGTGCTAAACTGAAACCTAATGCTCCTCCCAAGGCTATTTCTTGGTCGTTGAATAAAGTCCTGCACTTTGCCTCTTCAATAGATAACGCCTCTACTTCTCTGAGTGATCTTACTCAAAAGTCCATCTTTTTGCTTGCTATGGCTTCTGGTGCTAGAGTCAGCAAGATTGAGGGCCTTTCAAGGGATGATGGCCATATTGAATTCTCGGAATTGGAGGAGGTAACTCTTTACCCAGATCCTGCAATTCTTGGCGAAATACGAACTTCCCCCGAAACGCTGGGGCCCCTGGAAGATTGTCCCACTTCAGGAGGACCCTTCTCTGTGCCTTGTGGAGTGCCTTAAGGCCTAACTGTTTAAGAGCCGGGCTTTTAAAGGCGGTTAACTTTCTAAAGGGGAGACGACAGGATCTAATCTTTCTCTGAAACATCTAAAGTCAAAACTCACCTATTTCATCAGAAAGGCTGACCCTGATAGTATACCATCAGGCCATGACCCTAGAAAAGTTGCCTCTTCCTTAAATTTTTTCCAGTCTACAGTATGTCCTTTGCAGGCTTACATGGGATGAAAATCTTCAAGAGTGTTCTTCAAACATTACTTATGTCAGTTGGAAGATATTAAACACTTTTTAGTGGCCGCTGGTAGTGTGATTAAATCAGCTTCATAAGTGTTGTATATGGACTCTTATAAACTGTATAGTTAGGACTTCTCAGTCTACATTGTGCTCGGGAACTCGTGTTCCTCTTTTCAATGTACTATTTAATATAGTAAAGAGTCAACGGTGATATATTTTTCTTTTATGTCATGAGTGTTACTATTTTACTTCTCTGTTACATAATTTTGGGGTTGGAAAACTCTGGTTTGCTGTATATATCTACTGCATATAATGTTATAATTGATTACTGTTACATTTATGCATCTTTGGAAACAATAAGACTTCTGTTTCTTTTTGCCTTTCCTATCATTGCACCTACTGTACAAAATAAAAGTAGTATACCTCAATTTTTAACCCTCATTTTATAGACTTCAGTCTTTTCATCTACTGTACTGGAGACTAAGATCTCCACTTAGTGGGACTGTGATGTTGATTTCCTTTTCTCCTACTTTTTACAAACATATCGCTTGCACCATAGCTTGGTACCATTGTTACCAACGCTAAGGGAAGTATGATTATGTCTATGGGGTGTAAAGGGTTAAAACTCTCCTGGCAACAACTGAGAATGATAATTCTCTGGTACACTTCCATTAGCACGACATGGCTCAAGCCCAAAAAACGGATTTCGACATAAGAGAAATCTATTTTTGGGCGAGATGTCCATGTCGTCCTGATGGCCTACCCGCTACTTTTCATCCCACCCCCAATTCTCAGTATAGGACCTCACATCATGCATGGCTGCTCCTGGAATGATTTAACAAGAAATGTGTTAGTTGTAGCATACAGTATTGAAGTTGGGAGTTGTAACAGCTCTCTTGCCCACGTATTCCTACCCTAAGCCTTATCCTTCGAGACAAGGTTTGCTCTCTTTGGGGAAGGATAACCATGGCTTGTTATTAACATGTCCCTGTTATATACACGATATCTCTCGGGAAATTCACTCCAGAGGTTAGAAGTCTGTTGATACCTGTAAGGTAAAATTTCTCTAGTATATCATTCGCAGAAATATCCTAAGTAGAAGCTGCCAATGAGGAGCTTCCATCAGGACGACATGGCTATCTCACCCAAAAATAAACTTATAATATGTCAAAATCCATTTTAAAGACATCTGGAATGCATTGAGTGACTTTCCTTTATTTCACATGGAAGAATTGTTATAGTTTATGTTGTGAGAAAACTCTCAGATAGGATTAAACTCATAAACCAAGGTACTGCTATATAAACACAAATAAACCAATGTCTTTCTTAAACTGTTTGGAAAACATTAGTGGTCAAGCTTGCCGACCTGAAAATGCCACATTAAGGCAACATAATTGGTGAAATACCTTTAGTCACAGGTAGAAAGTTCCCCTCATATGATTTGTAAACATACATTCAAGAGAACATTAATTCCAACATTTCCAGCATCAAAAGGACTTCTCTCATATGCCTTATGATTTCATATTTCTAAGGTAAGACTTTTCCTCAAATTCACTACATTTAAAGGGCTTAACTCCACTGTAAATGTTTCAATATTCAGTTGGACGAATTTTCCGAGTAAACGATTTCCAAATTTACTCAATCTGAATGGTCTCTGTCCAATGTGACTATTGATATGATGTGAATCATAAATTTGCAGAGAAAAGCAATCACCACATTCATAGCAAGCATGACTTCATATATGTACAGTACGTACTGTACTAAGAAACATTTTTGCATGAGAATGCTTTGCCATTGTTACTGCATCTGAATGGTTTGCCTCTCACCTGAAAAATGATATTTTAATTATAAAATAAATTTTTGAATATACTTACCCGGTGAATATATAATAGCTGCAACTCTGCGGCTCGACAGACAACATACTTAAAAAACTCGCGAGCGATCGCTATGCAGGTTGCGGGTGTGCCCACCAGCGCCAACTGTCGGCCAGATACCACTCTCGGATGTAAACGAAACCTTCAATTGTTCTCGTCCCACTGCGTCTCTATTGGGGAGGAAGGGAGGGTCATTTAATTTATATATTCACCGGGTAAGTATACCTGTATTCAAAAATTTATTTTATAATTAAAATATCATTTTTAAATATTTAACTTAGCCGGTGAATATATAATAGCTGATTCACACCCAAGGAGGTGGGTAGAGACCAGAGTTAAATATGTTTACATCGTATAAGCTAAGAGTTTTTTCATTTTGACAGTTATCAATATAACAAAACCAAAATAAATAGGTACCTGGTAAGGAAGTCGACTTAGACGATTACTCTGCCTTGTAAGTACGTCTTCCTTACGGAGCCCAGCGATCCTCTTAGGATGCTGACAGACTCCCAGGAGCTGAAGTATCAAGGGCTGCAACCCATACAACAGGACCTCATCAAACCCCTAATCTGGGCGCTCTCAAGAAATGACTTTGACCACCCGCCAAATCAACCAGGATGCGAAAGGCTTCTTAGCCTTCCGGACAACCCATAAAAACAACATTAAAAAACATTTCAAGAGGCAGATTAAAAGGATATGGAATTAGGGAATTGTAGTGGTTGAGCCCTCACCCACTACTGCACTCGCTGCTACGAATGGTCCCAGTGTGTAGCAGTTCTCGTAAAGAGTCTGGACATCTTTCAAGTAAAATGACGCGAACACTGACTTGCTTCTCCAATAGGTTGCGTCCATGATACTTTGCAGAGATCTATTTTGCTTAAAGGCCACGGAAGTTGCTACAGCTCTAACCTCGTGCGTCTTAACCTTAAGCAAAGATCGGTCTTCCTCACTCAAGTGTGAATGAGCTTCTCGTATTAACAATCTGATAAAATATGACAAAGCATTCTTTGACATAGGTCAGGATGGTTTCTTAACCGAACACCATAACGCTTCAGATTTGCCTCGTAAAGGTTTAGTACGAGCTAAGTAGAACTTAAGAGCTCTAACAGGGCATAATACTCTTTCTAGTTCATTGCCTACGATCTCCGATAAGCTAGGAATATCGAAAGATTTAGGCCAAGGACGAGAAGGCAGCTCATTCTTGGCTAGGAAACCAAGCTGCAGAGAACAAGTAGCTTTTTCTGACGAAAACCCGATGTTCTTGCTGAAGGCATGAAGCTCACTGACTCTTTTAGCCGAGGCCAAGCATACCAGGAAAAGAGTCTTAAGAGTGAGATCTTTCAGGGAGGCTGAATGTAAAGGCTCAAACCTGTCTGACATAAGGAATCTTAGGACCACGTCTAAATTCCACCCAGGTGTAGCCAAACGACGTTCCTTAGAGGTCTCAAAAGACTTAGGGAGGTCTTGCAGATCTTTATTGTTGGAAAGATCTAAGCCTCTATGCCGGAAGACCGAGGCCAACATGCTTCTGTAGCCCTTGATCGTAGGAGCTGAAAGGGAGCGAACTTTTCTCAGGTATAAGAGAAAATCAGCTATTTGGGCTACAGAGGTACTGGACGAGGATACGGAAACTGACTTGCACCAGTCTCGGAAGACTTCCCACTTCGATTGGTAAACTCTAATGGTAGAAGCTCTCCTCGCTCTAGCAATCGCACTGGCTGCCTACTTCGAAAAGCCTCTAGCTCTCGAGAGTCTTTCGATAGTCTGAAGGCAGTCAGACGAAGAGCGTGGAGGCTTTGGTGTACCTTCTTTACGTGAGGCTGACGTAAAAGGTCTACTCTTAGAGGAAGACTTCTGGGAAAGTCTACCAGCCATCGAAGTACCTCGGTGAACCATTCTCTCGCGGGCCAGAGGGGAGCAACTAACGTCAACCTTGTCCCTTCATGAGAGGCGAATTTCTGCAGTACCTTGTTGACAATCTTGAATGGTGGGAATGCGTAAAGATCTAGGTGTGACCAATCTAGGAGAAAGGCATCTATATGTATTGCTGCTGGGTCTGGGACTGGAGAGCAATAGATTGGAAGCCTCTTGGTCAGCGAGGTTGCAAAGAGATCTATGGTGGGTTGGCCCCAAGTCGCCCAAAGTCTCTTGCACACATCCTTGTGGAGGGTCCATTCGGTTGGAATTACTTGCCCTTTCCGACTGAGACAATCTGCTAGGACGTTCAAGTCGCCCTGGATGAACCTCGTAACTAGGGAGATGCCTCGATCTTTTGACCAGATGAGCAGGTCCCTTGGGATCTCGTACAGAGTCAGTGAGTGGGTACCTCCCTGTTTAGAAATGTACGCCAAGGCCGTGGTGTTGTCCGAGTTGGCCTCCACCACCTTGCCTCAAAGGAGATTCTCAAAGGTTATCAAGGCCAGATGAACCGCCAAAAGCTCCTTGCTGTTGATATGCATGCTCCTCTGACTCGAGTTCCACAGACCTGAGCATTCCCGACCGTCCAGCGTCGCGCCCCAGCCCAAGTTCGATGCGTCTGAGAAGAGAACGTGGTTGGGTTTCAGAACTGCTAGGGGAAGACCCTTTCGTAGACTGATATTGTCTTTCCACCAAGTCAGACAAGTCTTTATCTTTTCGGAAATCGGGATCGAGACCGCCTCTAGCGTCTTGTCCTTTTTCCAGTGAAAAGCTAGATGGAATTGTAGAGGTCGAAGGTGTAGCCTTCCTAGTGAGACAAATTGCTCCAGGGATGATAGCGTTCCTACCAGACTCATCCAATTCCTGACTGAGCAACGTTCTTTCTTCAACATCTTCTGGATGGCGAGCAGGGCTTGATCTATTCTGGGGGCCGACGGAAAAGCCCGAAAAACTGGACTGTGAATCTCCATCCCTAAATACAGAATAGTTTGGGATGGGATCAGTTGGGACTTTTCCAAGTTGACTAGGAGTCCCAATTCCTTGGTCAGATCTAGAGTCCAATTGAGATCCTTCAGACAGCGATGATTGGAAGAGGCTCTGAGAAGCCAGTCGTCCAAATAAAGGGAGGCTCGGATGTCCGATAAGTGGAGGAATTTTGCCACATTCCTCATAAGCCTCGTAAACACGAGAGGAGCCGTGCTTAGGCCAAAGCACAGGGCCCGAAACTGGTACACCACATCGTCGAAGACGAATCTCAGAAAAGGTTGGGAATCTGAGTGAATGGGGATGTGGAAGTAAGCGTCCCTTAGGTCGAGAGAGACCATCCAGTCTCCCTTTCTGACCGCTGCTAAGACTAACTTTGTGGTCTCCATGGTGAACTTCGTCTTTGTGACAAAGACATTCAGAGCACTGACGTCTAGCACCGGTCTCCAACCTCCTGTCTTCTTTGATACTAGGAAGAGACGGTTGTAAAACCCCGGTGATTGAAGGTCCGAGACTTTGACCACCGCTCCCTTCTCTAGTAAAAGAGACACTTCCAGTTTCAGGGCTTGTCTCTTTGCTTCCTCTCGGTACCTGGGAGAGAGATCGATGGGGGACATCGCTAGAGGAGGTCTGCGTACAAAAGGGATTTTGTACCCCTCTCTGAGCAACCTCACAGATTGTTGATCTGCGCCTCTCTTCTCCCAGGCTTGCCAGAAATTCTTGAGTCTGGCACCTACTGCTGTCTGAAGTTGCGGGCAGTCAGACTCTGCCCCGCGAGGACTTGGATCCTTTCTTCTTTCCTCTCTTCCCTTCGGCACGAGCACCTCCCCTGCTGGGGGCTCTGCCACGAAAGGGCGGAATAAACCTGGACGCTGGAGTGTCTATCCTAGGTCTAGCAGACAAGGCAGGCAAAGGGGGAGCTTTGCGAGCCGAGGACGCAACTAAATCGTGGGTGTCCTTCTGCACTAAAGACAAGGCAATTTCCTTAACTAAGACTTCAGGAAACAAGCACTTAGACAAGGGCGCAAAGAGTACCTCAGATCTTTGGCATGGCGTCACTCCTGCTGAAAGAAAAGAGCACAGAGACTCTCGTTTCTTTAGGACTCCGGACGTGAAAGAAGCGGAAAGCTCGTTGGATCCATCGCGGACGGCCTTGTCCATGCAGGACATAATGAGTAAGGAAACATCCCTATCGGCAGATGAGATTTTCCTACTCAGGGCTCCCAAACACCAGTCCAGGAAGTTAAAAACTTCAAACGCCCTAAAGATGCCTTTAAGAAGGTGGTCCAGGTCCGAGGATGACCAACTAGTCTTCGCACGTCTCATGGCAAGGCGGCGGGGAGAGTCTACAAGACTTGAGAAGTCGCCCTGGGCAGAGGCAGGAACTCCCAAGCCGAGAACTTCTCCCGTGGCATACCAGACGCTCGATCTAGACGAGAGCTTAGATGGGGGGAAGGCAAAGGCCGTCTTCCCTAAACTCCTCTTGGTTTCTAACCAATCGCCTAACAGCCGTAAAGCTCTCTTGGATGAGCGAGAGAGAACGAGTTTCGTAAAGGCTGGCATGGCAGCAGGAATGCCTAAAACGAACTCAGACGGCGGCGAACGAGGAGCCACAGAGATAAAGTGTTCAGGGAACAACTCTTTAAACACAAGCATGACTTTTCTAAAGTCCATAGAAGGTGGAACTGCTTTAGGCTCATCTAATTCTGAAGGCTGATCCTCAGGCTGTGGTTCAGAAACGTCCTCATCTGACAGTTCCTCATCTGATAACTGATGAGAAAACGGCAAAGGGGTAGGCAACGTTTGACTCGCAGCGTCCGGCCGCACTGGTGCATACGTGACGGAGCAGGACACAGCGTCCTGAAACTGCTGAACAGTCTGGGAACTGTCAACAACAACAGGTGCGCGGGGACGCACAGCGTCCACCCGAGACTGTTTAGACCGTCTGGGTTGTGCAGTCAACACCATACTGGGTTGCGGAGGTTGACGCACCGCGTCAAAACAAGTCAACTTTGATGGTTGGTGACCGTCCTGAACGTCACCAGTCGCATCAGTGAGTTGCCTAACGTCAACGTGCTGCTGGAAATCCACACGGGATCGCATCGGGGGAGGTACAACCCCAACTGGTTGACGCGAGAAAGCTACATCAACGTCAACAGGACGCACAACAGAACGTTTGGATGGCTGACGGCCAGTAGGTTCAACGGAAACCTTCTCTGCGTTGAAGTCCTCCATAAGGGATGCAAGCTTAGACTGCATGTCTTGCAGTAACACCCGTTTGGGGTCTACGGAAGCGGGTGCGGTAACAGACGGGGTTAGCGACTGAGACGGCACAACTTTGCCTCTCTTAGGCGGCGAGCAGTCATCAGATGACGGCAACGGGTCCGAACTGTCCCAGTGGCTACATCCGGGACGTTGGACTTGTCCTGAAGGGACCGACTTGCGTTTTAAAGGTCTAGAGACCTGGGTCCAAGGTTTCTTACGTGAAACGCCTTCGGACGACGAGGTAAAAATGGGCTCTCTCGTTTTATGGTAGGGGCGATCTTGACGAGATACGCCTGATACCAAAGAGGGAACGTCTGTTCGCTGATCAAGGCCTCTCGAACCCATAAGTCGTACGACATTGCTTCTCCCCTGGGCTTGGGAGCTTGCAAGAGGTCCCGGACTAGGTGGACGACAGGCACGAACAGACGAACCCTCGGTCGCAACACTGTTCACAACACTTTGCGTAACACTAGGCACTTTCCCACTTTCCGCCGTGGCACTTTGGCACTTGAGTTCTTTCACGTCTGCCATGAGTTGATTACGGTCACTTGCTAAAGCCTCAACTCTCTCCCCCAAGGCATGAATAGCACGCATCATGTCTTGCATAGACGGTTCCTGAGTGCTAGGAGGGGGGTTAGGAACAACCACTACAGGGGAAGGATTAGGTTCAGGGGCATGTGGAGAGGAAAAATCTACGGACCTAGAAGAACTTCTCCTTACCCTATCTCTCTCTAGTCTGCGTGTATATTTATCAAATTCGATCCAATCGAATTCCGAAAGGCCCACGCATTCCTCACACCGATCTCCCAATTGACAGGTTTTACCCCGACAATTGGAACAAACAGTGTGAGGGTCGAGAGAAGCCTTTGGAAGACGCCTATTACAGTCCCTAGCATTACACTTTCGAAACTTAGGAACTTGAGAAGGGTCAGCCATTTTGAATTAGTCAAAGGAAAATTCCAAAAAAACGATCTAAGTCATCAACAAATAATCCGATTCAAAAAAGAGTTCAAGGGTTTATTTTGAAGAAAAACACCTGTACTGCGAAAGCTCAAACCAAATTAAAGTACTTCACCAAATATGATGGGAAAACTCCAGGTTCTACAGCGAGTAAAAGTACGTCTTGTCGCCAACGTCGACAGAGAAGAATTGAAGGTTTTGTTTACATCCGAGAGTGGTATCTGGCCGACAGTTGGCGCTGGTGGGCACACCCGCAACCTGCATAGCGATCGCTCGTGAGTTTTTTAAGTATATTGTCTGTCGAGCCGCAGAGTTGCAGCTATTATATATTCACCGGCTAAGTTAAATATTTAAAATTCTTATATGATTTGTACAATGAAGTTTTTAAGAAATACTTTTCAGTACTTAGAACAGCCAAAAGACTTCTATCCCGTGTGAATGTTCATGTGATTCTTGAGACAAAATTTCCGAGAGAAGGATTTCCCGCATACATTGCAACTGAATGGCTTCTCCCCTGTGTGAATCCTCATATGTTTTGTGAGGTGGATCTTTTGAGAAAAAGCTTTCGGACACTCAAAACAATTGAAAGATTTCACTCCAGTATGGCTATTCATATGCCTACCAAGAAAACTTTTCCGAGCAAAGGCCTTGCCACATTCGTTGCACTTGAATGGCTTCTCCCCAGAGTGAATCCTCATATGATCAGTCAGTTGGATTTTCTGGGAATAAGCTTTGCCACAGACGCTGCATATGAAAGGCTTTTCTCCTGTGTGAACTCTTACATGATTTGCAAGATGAATTTTTTGAGAAAATCCTTTCCCACAGACACTGCATACAAAAGGCTTCTCACCTGTGTGAGTTAGCATGTGATTTTTTAGCGTATATTTCTGACCAAATGCTTTCCCACAATTTCCACAAGTGAATGGCTTTCCAAGAACTACTTCTTGTGAAACTTTCTCCCCATTGCATTTTCTCTGTTGATATTTACGTTTGCATTTCTGTTTCTGAGACCCAAAATGAATGTCGCTATCATCTTGTATACCTGTCCATACATGAACACTTACTTCATTGACTTCTCTTTTAGTGATTGGTGAATATTCGTCACACACCGGTGAATCAACTTTGCATGAATAATTAGCATAGTTATTAGACTCATATACTTCTGGCTTTATCTTAACTTCCATACTAGGATCCATAGACAAACAGTCCTCCCCGACTGCTGAACTGCAATTAATTTGAGAAAGTGATGAAGGATCTCCTATTTCCTTTTTCAGAGGAAATTCTAAGGTGTATTCCAGATTCATTGTAGCTTTTGTGTCCTTATATAGCATAGACTTTAATTTATTTCCTAACTCTAAAATATGAAAGTTAATCCAGTTAAATCTACTTTGACCAGGAAAAGGTACAACATGAAGAAAACTGTTCAGATTTATTGATGGACCTGCATCCCATTGACCAGTTCCAACTTTCTTATATATAAAAATGTTACCCTTTTAACAGTCTTATTTCCATATGATAGTATAATTTCCTCCTACAATATTCAAATTACAATTTCATAGCACATTGCCTTTACTAATCATCCACCAAATCAAGATCTTGCTGCAATATTGGAGAAAATTATATACTAATGGGTAATCAAAATATCCATTAGGTACCTTTTGGAAAAATGTTAATTGGGAACTAATTCTACACAAGGAACCTATACAATAAATTCCAAAGAACATATGTACAGATACTACAGATAGAGTACAAAAATTTCATTACATTGAGATAAATCTATCATAGTACTATGAAATGGGTTTCACAAGTGATAAAGCAATTACAGTATACAATAATTCAATATCTTTATCTACTGTATTGAGGAGGTAAAGGGTAATTCATATTTATCCTTTACCATACATTTACCTTCATCATAAAATATTTAAAGAATGTAGAATCTCCAGTGAAGTTCCATACTATTGTAGCCAGGATATGATGACAATTCTTTCGGATGTAATGCTCTGAAATCAAAGAATGAAATAGTTACAGAACAAACTGTGATGTAAGCAAATCTATGCAGGAAACCAAACAAAGTAAAATTTATAAACCTAAAAGTTTACAATGTGCATCCTTGGAGATGGATGTTGAAATAGGCAAAACAGTCAAGAAGGAAGAGTATCATATTTCCTTTTCCAAGATTACATTGGTGTCATTACCCAAGTGACCTATAAGAAGATAAACATAGAATATGACAAATTTGGAAATAATTGGTATTTTTTCTAACGATACAAACCTGAAGCTCCTTACTATGGAGATATATTTTGGCAGCAGCTGAAACTAACCTTAAAACTTTTAGCAACATGTAACTACCCACCACGAATTAGCAGGGTGTGGCAGAGGGTAAGAACAACCACATTACTCACACACGCAGTAGCTAAAACAAGCCACTTAGCAGTAACAGACAGGACTTCTAGGAGTAGGTGATGGCAGACCAGTATGTGTAGGGCTCCCGGTTTGTATGGTTAGGAAAAGTACAAATTATTTCAAAATTTGCCATTCATTCCATCACCAAATACAAACCTTCCAGCTTTTTACCATGGAAACTGACATTTAGGTGGGTGGAAGTCCAAAACCTGTCTCTGACCTGGAGTGCGACTCTTATGCTGCGTATGAGCCTTGGAATAGCGTACCCTATCACCTCTCTACCTCTCAATGAGAGATAACAGCCTGAGCAATTGTGCAAAGGTTTGGGAACAAAGCATTGTGACTTGGCTAGCGGCCAAGGTCCAATTCTTGGGAATCGTCTTTGTATCCTTTTACGCTCTAGCGGGCGAATGGTGAAGTCTGCGAGAAGCAAAGTGGTGTCCTTCCTCAGCAACAGGTCCACTGTCAGGGAGCCCCATAAAGTCAGGATTTTATTAGCTACTAGATAATTCAAAGACCACTACCAGGTAAGTATATTTAAAAATTTATTTTATAATAAAA
Organism: Palaemon carinicauda; assembly: GCF_036898095.1. Taxonomy (NCBI): domain Eukaryota; kingdom Metazoa; phylum Arthropoda; class Malacostraca; order Decapoda; family Palaemonidae; genus Palaemon; species Palaemon carinicauda. The sequence goes on along the minus strand of NC_090727.1, from coordinate 181,171,548 downwards.
ATACCATTTTTAAATATGTAACTTCCCTGGTAGTTACATATATATAGCTGATTCACACAGTTGGAGGCGAGTTGAAAACCTCGTCCCATTGGGAAATTCATATAATTATTAATAACTACAATTAGTAGTACTAACAATTTGGTTCTTACCTGACAAGGAAGCTGGCTTCATAATTACTCTGCCTCATTATGCCCGCATTCCTTGAGAGACTCAGCAATCCACTCAGAGGGCTGTAAAAGTCTCTTGGGGCTGCCACAAAGTCCTCAACCTTCACGTGGCTAGACCTCCACCCTTGCAAACTTGGCATAGCCAAGGATACTGAATCTGACCACCTACTCTAAAGTTTAAAAACACACAAAACTAAACTAACTTGACTTGCGTCCCAGACTGTGAAAAGTTGCGTCCAACTCACAGACAACCTGAGAACACAAATACAAAAGGCAAGGGTATATAAGATTAAAGGGAAGAGGCAGTAGACTCTTCTCCAACTATGATGCCGGAGGTAACGTACGGACCCAGGGAACAGCAACCCTCATACTGAGTTTGTACATCTACAAGATAGTAGTTTGCAAAGACTGAATTACTTCGCCAAAACGTGGCCTCTAGGATGAACATCATAGATTTATTATGTTTATAAGCCATAGAGGTTGCCACAGCTCTAACCTCATGGGGTTTCACTTTAAGAATTGGGAAACTCCTTTCTTCACAATTCTGGTGAGCTTCTCTTATCACGTCCTAGATAAAGAAAGCTAGAGCATTTTTAGATAATGGTAGAGAGGGTTTTTTAACAGAACACCAGAGATTGTCTGATTGCCCTCTCAGGTTCTTGGACACGTGCAGATAAAATTTAAGGGCTCTTACTGGACAAAGACCGCTCTCTTTTTCTCGCCCAACAAGGTGAGATAGACCTGGGATATTAAAAGTTCTAGGCCAAGGTCGAGAAGGATTTTCGTTTTATGCGAGAAAACCAAGCTGGAGGGAGCAAATGGTATTGTCTCCATTAAAGCCTACCTTCTTATTGATGGCTTGTAACTCCCCTACCCTTTTTGCTGTGGCCAAAGCGACTAAGAACAGAGTCTTCTTGGAAAGATCCTCCCAGGAAGCCTTGTCTAAGGGTTCAAACCTACTCGAGGTTAAAAAGGCTAAAACTACATCTAGATTCCAAGAGGGGTTAGGATTGTCTTTTCTCTTGGATGTCTCGAAAGATCTAATGAGATCAGAAAGATCCTTATTACTTCACACGTCAATGTTACGGTGACGGAAGACGGAAGCTAGCATGCTGCGGTAACCCTTGATGGTAGGTACAGCTAGCTTCTCTTTATTATGCAGATACAATAGAAAATCTGCTATATTTGCTACAGAGGTATTGGTGGTGGAAATTTTGTTACTCCTACACCATCCTCTAAAGATGTTCCACTTGGACTGATAAACTTTGTTAGTGGATGTTCTTCTAGCCCTGGAGATAGCTCGAGCAGCCTCTCTAGAAAAACCTTTCGCTCTTGCAAGTTTTTCGATAGTCGAAAGGCAGTCAGATTGAGAGTGAGGAGATTTTGGTGGTACCTCTCTAAGTGCGGTTGTTTGAGTAGATCTCTCCGAACTGGTAGTATTCTGGGGATATCTACGAGCCACTCCATCATCTCTGCAAACCAAGGTCTCGTGGGCCAAAATGGAGTTATTAGTGTCATGCAGACATTGGTTGACTCCCTGAATTTTTTCAGGACTCTGTCTAGGATCTTGAATGGCGGAAAATCGTATACATCTAGGTTCTGCCAATTCAGAAGAAAAGCGTCCACTGCGGCTGCTTCCTGGTCTGGGACTGGAGAGCAAAAAGCCGGTAGTCTCTTTGTCATTTGAGTGGCGAAGAGGTCTATTGAGGGTTGGCCCCACAACATCCAAAGGTTGGTGCACACCTCGTGATACAGGGTCCATTCTGAGGATAGAACTTGCTCCCTCCTGCTGAGCATATCCGCCATGACGTTCTTCTCGCCTTGAATAAAGCGAGTAATCAATATTATGTTTCTCGCTTTCGTCCAGAGGAGGAGGTCTCTTGCCGCTTCGTAAAGAGAGGACGAATGAGTGCCTCCTGTTTCTTGATATACGCCAACGCAGTGGTGTTGTCTGCATTTATCTGAATCAGTTTTCCTTGGACTTCCTTCTGGAAATGAATTAGGGATAGATGAATGGTCACTAGTTCCTTGAGACTTATATGCCATTTCATTTGTGACTTTGTCCAAAGACCTGATATCTCGGCCTTCCCGAGAGTTACACCCCAACCTAAGTCTGAGGCGTCAGAGTACAACACTAGGTCGGGGATGTTTTGGTACAGATCGAGACCCTCTTGAAATTGCTGACATTGTCTCACCATTCCAAGTGATTCCTGATCACTAGAGGAATTGGCATCCACTTTTCCAAACTCTGATCTTTCGTCCAGAACTTTGCTAGATGAAACTGTAGAGGACGTAGATGAAGTCTTCCCAGAGACACAAACTGTTCGATTGATGACAGGGTGCCTATGAGACTCATCCAATCCCTCACCAGGCATGATCGTAAGTTTAGGAAGTGACGTACTTTCACCAGGCAGTCTAGAATACGTTTCGGGGCTGGAAAAGCCCAAAAAACTGCTGATTGAATCCTCATCCCCAAACAGATAATATTTTGTGAGGGTGTTAGCTGAGACTTGGGTAAGTTTAAAATCAGACCTAACTGTTGAGTCAATGAGATTGTTATTTGGAGAGACTCCAGACACTTTGCTTGCGATTCTACTCTGAATAGCCAGTCATCTAGGTAAAAAGAGATCCTTAGTCCCCTTAGGTGAAGCCAGCGAACTACATTGGCCATTACTCGGGTGAAAACGTAAGGAGCCGTGCTTAGACCAAAACAGAGAGCTCTGAATTGATACGTGGTTTTGAGGAACACAAACCTTAGAAACTTCCTGTTGTCCGGGTGTACTGGGATGTGAAAATACGCGTCCTGCAGATCTAATGACACCATCCAGTCTCCCTGTCTGGTGCCTGCAAGGACTGACGCTGAAGTCTCCATGGAGAACTTCACTTTGCTGATAAACTTGTTCAATGGGCTGACGTCCAGAACAGGTCTCCATCCCCCTGAGCTTTTCGGAACTAGGAAAAGCCTGTTGTAAAATCCCTCCGAAGAGGTGTCCTCTGCCACTTCTATGGCTGATTTTGACAGCATCAGGTTCACTTGTTCTTGAAGAACCGCTGTCTTGTTCCCTGAGTGGGATTTTGATAACTCCAAGGGTGTGGACAACATGGGAGGCATTTTCAGGAAGGGGATTTTGTATCCCTCCTTTAGAACATTGATCGACCAGGAGTCCGCCCCCCTTTGGCTCCAGTTCTGCCAAAAGTGTGAAAGTCTGGCTCCCACTAGTGTCTGGAGAGAACATGTCTCACTTCTTTGATTTATTTTGTTGTTTAGGGAATTTGCGAGTCTGACCTCCGGCAGCAATTCTTTGAGGTCCCCTCGAGGGGGCTCTGCCACAAAAGGGCTGACGAATGGGGAGAGTCTCCTTTTGTAATCTTGTAGGAAAGGAAACTGGAAGAACCTTTCTAGCCATCCTAGAGATCAGATCTTGGGTGACTTGTTGTGACAGTGTTGCAGACAAATCTTTTACCAACTCCGGAGGGAAAAGATGTTTGCCCAAAGGAGCAAATAAGAGCTCAGATTTTTCAACAGAGGACAAACCAGAAGAAAGAAAGGAACAAAGTGTGGACCTCTTCTTAAGGATTCCTGCTGTAAAAAGGGTAGAAAGTTCAATGGAGCCATCTCTAACGGTCTTATCTAAACAAGCTTTCAAATGCATCTGAGCCTCGTTGTTAGAGTCTGTTGCCTCTGCGAGAGCTCCTAGAATCCAATCCATTAGGCTTAGGACTTCTATTGACCTAAAGATGCCCTTCAGTTGACGGTCCATTTCTGAATTAGACCACATAATTTTGGCCTTACTCATGGCTGACCTTCGTGAGGAGTCCACGAGTCTGGAAAAGTCACCTTGGGAGGAGGCAGGGACTCCCAAACCAAGAACTTCCCCAGTCGAGTACCAAACACTAGATCTGGAGGCTAGTCGGAGGCTAGTTGGAGGAAAGGAAAAGGAAGGCTTGCCTTGATCCTTTCTTTTAGGTGTCCATTGATTAAGAGTATGGAAAGCTCTTTTAACTGACCGTGCCAGAACCATCTTCTTATAGGAGGATGTTTTCTGTGGTCTGCTCTTCAAAAATTGAGAGGGTGGGCTTTGAGGCATAGGCTTTGTAAAATCCTCTGGATATAAAGCTGAAAGAACTGACAAAAGTCTTTTAAAATCAGCTGCCTGTATTGGATCCTGAGATTCCTCTTCTACTTCAGCTAAGGAACATCAGTTCCTTGATTCACATTGTCAGAAATCAAGACCGTATCATTCTGTTGGTTATTGTCTTCTATAAAAACTTCAAATTGACCTAAAGGAATATCATGAAGTATATCTTCCAATTGTGAGGAAGCATCACGATTAAGCACTGAGAGCTTTGATGGAGAAACGATTTCCAAAGTTTCCAGCATAAGGGAAGACTGTTGTATGGCTTCCGAATGCCGTGCGTCTGCCACGATCGGTGCGGTATTGACAGTATCGCGTCCGGCGGTAGCGATAGTATCGCGTCCGGTCAGATGACTCGGAGACAAGACTTGACTGCATGCGTCTTGCATAAGAACAGACTGTCTCATGCCTCCATGTTGCCGTGGGCTTTCAGACTTTTGTAGGCGTCCAGAATGCCGTGGGTTATCGGCTTGTAAAACTCGTCCAACGCTAGCGATAGTCACGTGTTCTGAAGATCACAAGGGTGAAGTAACTGATTGTCTATCCTGTTGAGTAGACACAACTTTACGTGCGTCAGGCATGAATTCAGATTGGCGTCTATGTCCGGAATGCCGTGAGGAAGAGACCAGATTGCCGCATACGTAAGATTTATCGCTTGCGGCCACCCGAAACGACGGACACGATGGTGCGTTGCTGAGTATCAAAAGACTACGCTGTCCGATAGTATCGGAAGAATGCTTACTTGGTCTATTGCTGTCCTTCGATTCTTTTGGACGCGAACTCTCTGTTCGAGAGTCATAAACGTCAAACAGAGACGAAATGGACCTCTTTAATGCAGATAAATCAGGAATAGAACAGACGCCGTGTGCGTCAACAAAACTATGTAATGATCACTGCGAGGTATCGTCAACTGTCGATACTTCCAGCGCACCTTGTGCGCGATCTAAACTGAGTATCGAATGACTTACGGGAGAGTCAATAGACTTGGGGAAAACAACAGGGGGAATTTTCTGAGACATTTCCCAATCTGGGGGAAAAGGAGCATGAACTGACGTTAACTGAGCACCTTCTCCCTCCGACGAACTATGCGTTTTACGTGCCTGTTTCGGTGTTGACATATGGTCTTCGTCCGAAAGGAAAACCTCCGGTAAACACCAGGCACTACAAGATGGTTTATTAGGAGACATATGTCTCTTGAGCGGTCTTGACTTAAGAGGTTGTGGCCAACCACGTCGCGACTTTACGTCATTGGAAGAAGTCGCAGACAAATTAACCTCACCTTTACTGTGGTAAGGGGGAGTGAAATGGGAATCGACAACAATATCGCTCGAGGGGACGTTCGTTCGCTGATTAAAGTCTGCCATATCCTTTTGCCTTTCGACATTCCTTCTCCCAGGGGTTGGGGAACATGGAAGAGGTCCCCGGCTGGGATTATGACGGACACGAACGGACGCACCCTCCACTTCACTATCACTATTCACTATTTTACTTCGTAAACCACGCACTGCACCCCACATAACTTCTTTTTCGGTAGTTAGAGAGCGAACTTGGGCGCCTAAGGCTGAAATAGCAGCCATTATATGCTTCAATGAAGGTTCACTTACCTCCGACACCATATTGGGGTCTGGGAGTGCTAGAATAGGAACAGGAATATTAGTATGAATATCGGAAGGAATATCACCATCCGAAGATTAGAAACAATACTAGCTGATCTAGACTTTCTAATTCTATCTCTTTCCAAACGCTTAACATAGCGTTCAAAAGCAATCCACTCCAAATCAGACAAAGACTTGAATTCGTTACATCTGTTATTATAAGTACAAAATTGACCTCTACAACCACAGCATATTAAATGAGGATCAATAGAGGCTTTAGGCATACGTGTCTTGCAACCTTTCACACACTTCCTGATAGAGTCAGCCATTTTGAAAAAACCAAAAAACAGTCCAAGTTAAACAAACAAAGTCTAATAAATCGAAGCGAAAAGTAAAAAGAATATCCAAAACAAGTGGCAAAAGTCGTTAACAATAATCAACAAAAGGTACTTCACCAAATTGTAGAACAAAGTTAATAGCAGCGAAAGAATTTCCTGAGGTGTTCACACGATCAACGACAGAGAATTTCTGAAGATGATGGGTAATGGTTCTGATAACCTGCGAGTGGTGGCGCTCATGTATGACCACCTACTGTCATGGCGGCTGTCGCCGCGAAATTGAATTTCTGTCATGCCGCGTCAAAACGCGGGATTTAAGCTATATATATGTAACTACCATGGAAATTGCATATTTAAAAATGTTTTTTTTATTATAAAATAAATTTTTAAATATACTTACCTGGTAGTTACATATATAAAACGGATTTTGAGCGAAGTGAAAAATCTATTTTTGGGTGAGATGGCCATGTCGTCCTGATGGAAGTTCCTAAAGGGTAGCTTCCTTGGGTATATATAACTAAGGTGATATTCCCAGATAATTTACCTTAAGGTACCAAGAATTCTAACTCCTGGAGCAAATATCCCTAATAAAAGAACCAGGGATATCGCAAAATATCAGAGGACGTATTCTTGACACGCCACATGGCAATCTGCACCCCGAACAGAGTTAACACTTCGAAGGGGTCAATTGGCAAGGAAACGAAAAACGAGAAAGAAAGGAGAGCCGCTCGCAAGGTACCTCTCCTCTCCCGTTTCGTAAGCGTGCATTGCGCCACTCACGGCGCCATCTGTATTCCTTGTAGCGATACACGAGGTGCTACAGATACTGTATGTAGGGAGGGGTCCTACAGCCCTTTTTTAGAGGAAAAAGGAAGGGCGGGTCCATCAGGACGACATGGCCATCTCACCCAAATATAGATTTTTCGCTTCGCTCAAAATCCGTTTTTTGGGCTCAAGCCATGTCGTCCTGATGGAAGTATACCAGAGCATTACTGTATCTGTGAATTCTCAAAACGTGCCATACTTTCAGAAGGTATTTCCCGGCCAACTACACCTAGAGACCTAAGATGTTACCGTCATACATCTTTTCATCTAACCATAGACCATGTTAGTGCTTCCTGCCCCCTACAGGGAAGAGTCATACTAACTAAACTTTGGAAAAGTCTCGAAGAGTACATATACCTATGTATGAATAACAGACAAGCCAATATAGTGGTCTCACTCTACATCATGTAAAGCATAGTTTGTAAAATAACCACTGAGTCAATATGAAATATCGACCAGTCCCCGTTCGATTACTGGATTGGACAAAGGTTTATTTCCGGGTAGGAGGAAAACTTGCACATCCGCCACCGTCCCCTTAGGGTATGGAGTCCTTCCGCTAGGGGAAAGCATAAACCAATGAAAGATGCTTGCATAAAGGAACAATCTATTAGAATTATCCAAGATAAATATACATAGTAAACGGAATGCTAAATCAATTCAAGTAAAATGACACGGGCGAAGGAGACGCAAGGTTCACAAGAACTAGTTTATTGACAATCAATAAAATAAAACAGGTTAAACAACAATTATACATATATAAGAGGAGGATAACCAATAAATAAGCATAAGCATGATAGTAAACAGAAAACTTGTTTATCTGAAAGAAAACATTAGCGCCACTTTTAACATACCGAGGTATCGAAATCATAAAAGTCTGGAAATGCGTTGGAAATGCTTGGCACACATGTCTGCACTTATGCTAGGTTCACCTTTGAATATGGAACAGTCAATGTGGGCACCCTAGTGCCCTAACACTTAGTTTGTAGAACAGTTCGGAACTACACACCCATCCCAGAATTAATCGTCCCAATTAAATTCACTGTTCCTCGCAGAGTTAAACAGCAGGTTTAACGACACTGCCCACTGCTACCACAGACCTCTTCAGTTGCTCCACTTGCTTCGCATAGTGACGAAAGAAAACTCTGGAAGACTTCCAGCCAGTGTATGAGCGAAGATGGTTGAAATCCATACTATTGAAGAAATTTAAGGATGAGGCAACCTTCCTCGGATCGTGACCTGCGGGTGTACTGTCTGGATCCGCTCTGCGAATAAAATAGGTGATTTTCGCCCTAAGTTGTTTCAGCGATAAATTTGAGCCTGATGTTTCTCCCCTGAATAGTTGACCACCCCTGAAGTCTGAAGTTCTACGAAGATAGACCTTTAGGCATTCCACTGGACATAGAGATGCATCTTCTTTCAGAGGGCAGATTCTCCAGGGACCCCACCTGTTGGTGGGTAACTCATTCTTGGCGAGAAACGTAGGATCCGGAAACAGGTTCAGTTCTCCCCCATCCAAGAACTGAACACGACCTTCCTCTCTCGAGCGGGCTACAATTTCACTAACCCTGGGCCCCGAAGCGAGTGCAAACAGGAAAATAACTTTTTAGGTCAAATCCTTTAAAGCACACTCCTCATTGTTCAACAGCGAAGAGAAATGAAAAACTTTATCCAGAGACCATGAAATGGGCTTTGGAGGTGCTAATGGTCTGAGCCTAGCACAGGCTTTCGGAATTTTATTAAAAATATCGTTAGAGAGGTCGACCTGGAAGGCATATAAAATGGGTCTTGTCAAAGCAGATTTACACGTTGATATTGTGTTGGCTGCTAACCCTTGACCATGGAGGTGGATGAAGAAAGATAAGCCAAAGTCCGTCGAGATCTTTTGTGGATTCTTCGCCTTGACAAAGGCCACCCATTTTCTACATGATGACTCATATTGCCTTCTAGTGGATTTGCACTTAGATTCCTCTAGGAAGTCTATACTGTCTTTCGAAATCCCGAAACGTTTTCTCACTGCTAGGGAGAGAAAATCATGAGCTGCAGGTTCCGGGTTTTCTGTGATGAAGCGCAGACAGCCGACTTCTGAACTCGCTGGGTCAGAACTGGATCTGGTAACGGTAGACACTTCAGCCGTAGTTCCAATGCCAGAGGGAACCACACGCTGTTCGGCCACTTATGAGCCACTATTGCCACTACTCCCTTGAAAGATCTCAGTTTGTTGAGGACCCTCAATAGAAGGTTGTGAGGAGGGAACAGGTAAATCCTGGACCATCTGTTCTAGTCGACGGACATCGCGTCCACTGCTTCCGCCAAGGGATCCTCGTACGGGGACACGTAAAGGGGTGACTTCTTGTTGTCTTTCGTCGCAAAGAGGTTTATCTGCAGTTCTGGGACTTGACTCAAGATGAAGGAGAATGATCCTGTGTCTAGGGACCATTCCGACTCTATCGGTGTGAACCTGGATAGAGAGTCCGGTCACGTTGCGGACTCCTTAAAGGTGAACTGCCGACAGGTACCACTTCTTCTTTTCCGCCAGTCGAAAGATGGCCAACATCACCTGGTTGAGTGGTGGTGACCTCGATCCTTGTCGATTCAAGCATCTCACAATCACCTCACTGTCCAGTACCAACCTTATATGGATCGAGCGGCGAGGGGACACTTTCCTCAAGGTAAGGAGTACAGTACTGCCATAGCTTCAGAAAGTTTATGTGAAATCTCTTGAATAGATTGGACCAAGTTCCTTGGACCTTCTTCCGATGAGAATGACCTCCCCACCCCTCCTTCGAGGCGTCTGTATGAATAGTCAACGAGGGGGGAGGTGGCTGGAGAAGCACCGACTTCTTTAGTTGCCTGACTCGGGACCAAGGCCTGAGAAGCGTACGTAGACGAAGCGTTACTGGTCTTATCAGATCTCTTCGCGCGTTTGATGCATAACTTCTCCAAACTCTGGTTGCATCCTTTAGCTGTGCTCTTAGCACAGGGTCTGTTACTGAGGCAAACTGGAGAGATCCCAGCACTCTCTCCTGTTCGCGTCTTGATATTCTTTCGGAATCCAGAAGTCTCTTGACAGAACCAGCTATCTCCTCCCTCTTCTTCGCCGGGATGGAGAGTTGGTGTGACACTAGGTCCCAGTGGATTCCCAACCACTGGAACTTTTAAGATGGAGAAAGCCGAGACTTTTTTCTGTTGATCTTGAAGCCTAGATGCTCTAGGAACTGGATCACCTGTAGGGAAGCTTGCAAACATTCTGTCTTGGATGCTGCCCAAACCAGCCAGTCGTCCAGGTAGGCTACCACCTGGATTCCCTTTAGGCATAATTGTTTGAGAGCTGCGCTCGCAAGCTTCGTGAAGATCCTTGGGGCTATGTTTAGCCCGAATGGCATGGCTCTGAAAGTGTAGAGTCTTTGATGTAGCTTGAACCCTAGGTAGGGGGAGAGTTGGCGATTGATTGGAACGTGCCAATAGGCGTCTGACAAATATATGGAGCCGGTATACGCCCTCTTGGGCAGTAAGGTCCTTATGTGTTGCAGTGTTAGCATCTTGAACTTGCAGTTCACTATGAACTTATTGAGTGGCGACAAGTCCAGAATGACTCTGAGTTTTTCTGAGTCCTTCTTGGGAACACAAAACAGCCTCCCTTGGAATTTGATGGACTTTACCCTTCGGATTACCCTTTTCTCCAAGAGTTCTTGAATGTACTCCTCCAGAATGGGGGTGGAGTGTTGGAAAAATCGTGGGCACAGGGGTGGAGTGCTGTACCAGCTCCAACCCAGTCCATTCTTGAGTAGGCTGTGGGCCCAGGGATCGAAGGTCCAACGATCCCGAAAAATCTGAAGTCTCCCTCCTACCGGTATCATTTCACTTTGGCTGCTGTTGCCCTGAGGTCTTGCCTCCTTGACCGCGACCACCCCTGAATCCCCTCCCCCTTGAGGGGCGTCTAGACGAACCTCTGGCTGCTCCTCTAGGCTTTGCTCAAAAGGTAGTTGACTGCCCTTCGAACGCTGGGTTAAATGCCGGAGACTGCGTAGACACGGCTTAGGGTACCCACTGGTACGTGGTCGGGGTTCGTGCCACCATCTGGGGCACTGTAGGCAAAGGAAGTTGTTGCTGCTGGTGTCTGAATGGCTTGGCTGGCCGAGAGGGTAGCCTAGTCTTCTTAGTCTTCCTCTTTGGTTGGGGACCCTCATCCGGGGAAGACTTTCTCTTGAGAGATAGGCCCCACTTCTGGAGAAGGTTTCTATTCTCCGTGGTGGCCTTATCTACAACCTCCTTGACCGCTTCACTAGGGAAGAGGTCTTTGCCCCAAATGCTGGAGGAGATTAGTTTCCTTGGCTCGTGCCTCACCGCAGCCGAGGCGAACACGAACTCCCTACAAGCCCTCCTAGCTTTGACAAAACTATAAAGGTCCTTCGTCACTGTGGCTAGGTGTGTCTTAGCCACTACCATAAACATTTCATGGACCTTGGGGTCACTTGCCATTGTCTCCAGAGTCGTTTGATGAGACATTGAGGCAGCAAGTCTTTCTTTTGTCTCAAGCTCCCTGCGCAAAAGAAAGTCAGACAGCTTCGGGAGGTTCTCACCGAACTGACGTCCGGCAATATCGGCCTCCAACTTCCCGACTGAAAAGGTAAGATGGACGTCCTTCCAGTCTTTGTGGTCTATGGGTAGGGCCAAAGACAGAGGTTTACACTCCTCCAAGGAGGGGCATGGCTTACCTGCCTCGATCGCTTTCAGCACAGCCGTAAACCCTTTCTGCATAAAGGGGAAGGCTCTAGAAGGAGAGGACACAAAGGAAGGGTGCTTCTTACTCAAAGCAGGTACCTTTGAGTTTGTGAAGCCCCTCTCTTTCATCGAGCTTGACAACAAAGCTTGAGCCTTAGCATGGTCAAAAACTATGACCTCCTTCGGCTCCGTTTCTTCCTTTGAGGCTGGTTCCTTCCTTAGACGGACATAACAGTCCGGATACGACTCCTTGCTGGGCCAGAATTCCACCTCCTCAAGGGGGACTGAGCCCAACTTCTCCGAAATGTCGATCTTTCCGGTCGTCATAGGCATGAGCTCGCATACCTCCAAGGGTTGGCATCTGAGCACAAGGGAAGGTCTTTCACGCTGAGCTGCTTCTGGGGCCCACGTGATGCTGCAAGTCTACGGCATCTCCAACTTCATTGCAGCAGCCTTCTCATTATTTTCCTTCTGCATCTGTTGGATCATTCCAACGATGGAAGAAAGGGTCTTTCCCAGCTCCTCTGGGAGAGAGGACGATGTTGAGGAAATAGGTTCAGGGGCCTGAACCGGAGTAGCCGACACCTCGTCGAATTCTTCCTCCTCATTGTCTGGAGCCTGCTCCTCTTCCTGGTCTTCTGCCAGAAGGTCTTCTTCCAAACGTTCGGACACCTCCGACATCCTATCGTCCAATTGGATGTCCTGCAGGGCGTCCGCGACTTCAGCATCCATCGGGATCTGAACCAACGGTATCTCCACTTGCGGCTGGGGAATCACTGCTTCTGCTGATGCCTTGGGGAAAAGGTAAGCCCTCATCTTCTCACTTGGAAGATAGGGGCAAGAAGTGTTCTTCTGAAAGCCCCTTACCCAGGTACGAAGCTTCTCCCTTGCTGCGTCCCATGACTCCCCCGTCTTAGGGGAATCAAAAGCCTCAGTAATCAGGTTTGTGCATACGGTACATACCTGCGGGTCCCAATACCGGAGATCACCTTTGGAGACTGCGCATGCTGCGTGCCTCCTACACAAGTCATGTCCGCAGAAGTTCTTGCTGCGGACGTTGCAGAAAACGCTTCCACACTTCGGATGGTCCTCCTGTAAAGAGAAGAAAATTCCATGAGTATCAAGTGAACTACGTATCACTGGATATACATAGCTTAGAATAACTAAACTAGGAAGGAAAAACACACACTTGTATTTCCCGCACAGTCAATTGCTGCAACCTTCCAGATAATAAAATTGTATGGTTATTCTATTCTAGAGTGACCAAGAAATAATTTCCAGAGGAAAACAGGTGTAGCTCACACCCAAATACAGTGAACCCTCGTTTATCGCGGTAGATAGGTTCCAGTCGCGGCCGCGATAGGTGAAAATCCGCGAAGTAGTGACACCATATTTACCTATTTATTCAACATGTATATTCAGACTTTTAAAACCTTCCCTTGTACGTAGTACTGTTAACAAACTACCCTTTAATGTACAGAACACTTAATGCATGTACTACAGTACCCTAAACTAAAACAGGCACAAATATTAAAGGTGATTTTATATCATGCATTTCCTAAACATGCTAAAAAGCACGATAAAAAATGGCAACCAATGTTTTGTTTACATTTATCTCTGATCATAATGTAGAAACAAACTGGAGGTAGAGCTTTGCTTATTACCCAGACATATTTCCCATACTTTTCCCTTAGAACTACATCACATCTTCCTACTTTAGATATATATATAGATATATATATATATATATATATATATATATATATATATATATATATATATATATATATGTGTGTGTGTGTGTGTGTATATATATATGTTTATATGTATACACATATACATACCTACATATATACATAAATACATGCATACATATATATATATATATATTACTGTATATATATGGGTTATGGAAAAAATCCGCGAAGTGGTGAATCCGCGATGGTCGAACCGCGAAGTAGCGAGGGTTCACTGTAAGTGATTTCAAAATACTGGATAGTAGATAAGAAAGAACTCACTTTCTTTATCTGTATGGTTACACCAAAGGGCTGTGCAAGACAACACAAGAGTGATAGAAAAACTTAGTGTTGTAACATATACTATACTATAGTTTTCTCCCTACAGTATATACTATACTGAAAAATACTGGCTACAGTATAGAAGGTAATGTGCCGGCAGGCACACACCTTAACTAGTTCCAAAGTACACTACTTATAGACTATAAGACGGAAGAACGCTGGTTCAAATGCGTGTGCCGGCCGGCAACTACACAAGATAGCACCCGGCTGCCGGCTGCCAAACGTAGCGGCCGGCAGAACCTCGGTGTGTTTCTATTGCCGGACGGCAGGGGACTGCCGGCCGGCAACTAAACAACGATAGAACCCGGTTGCCAGCCACTAATCGTAGTGGCCGGCAGAACTATGGTGAGATATTATAGCCGGCCGGCAAAGGTATACAACCAATGCCGGCCGGCAAAGGTATACAACCAATGCCGGCCGGCAGCAAAAGAACCAGAGAACTTCCAACTGCCCGGCTGCTGGCCACTTAGGCCGGCAGCCGGGCTAGGGTACAAACACTAAAAGAAAAACAGAATGGATGCCGGGATATGAGACTGTACTGCCTCATAGCCAGGCAACCCGAAAGAGTGCACATAAGGAAAGGGAGAATATAACTTCAGGCTTCCTGACCAATGCCATCTGGCTCTACAGACAAACATGGATGAGAGACCAAGGGAGGTCCGGGCAGCACTCAAGGCAGAAGACCCTTGCCGGCCAGCAAGGGACTAAGTCAACTCCACATCCTAACCTATGCTAGGTATAGATGTAGAATGACGGACAGGAATGCAATGGCTAGGCCACCACTAAGGAAAGAGGGGGAGAGGGGGAAAGAGGGTCCTGCCAACCTTGCTCTAATAATGAATCACCCGCAGCCAAGAAAACTCATCTTAGCCTAGGGGAGATCCGAGGAGGGATGCCAGCAGTACTTTACAACTCCCTCGGAACCAAAGCAAGGAAGGCGTTGTTATTCACAGAAAAGGAGGATCTCATCCTCCCCACCGAGAACAACAACACTGGACTAGTCTGCTAGATCACAAAAAGAAGGAATCATCTCGTACAGAAACCTTCAAAAGTGAACTAAGGAGGCTAAGCCTCCTATGTCTGCTGTCAGCCTAGCAAGGGAATCTCAACCACAATGCTAGACAGAAACAGACTCAGACTAAGAACTCTGATGTCCTGCCCCTTCCTGAAGCCAGACTTACTGGAAACAGGAAAGAACAGAAACACCCTAATATAGTTGTATCTAAAGTCAATTCAGATAAACCATTAGGGTTAAGCCCAAGGCTTAAGCAGAGGGAAAGGGATTGCACACATTCTCCGAAGAGAAGAGAGCAACCAGGGAGTGTGAGAAAGTATACTATGGCCCCATAGACAACTAGCCTAGGCGCGAAGAGAATCGATTACCTAAATCACCGAAACTCACTCGTATACTATCTTGGAAGAAAATCAACATAATCTTAAATGTATAAAACTGCCTAAAGCTTCAATAAAATTTTAAAACACTTGGAAATCTGAATATCATGCAGGAAAGTACTAGGGCCAAACGACTAGGCTACCAGGTCTAGCGTAGGCCAGAATCGGCAAATCATTCGCCAAAACGAAAATACTAAAAGCATCATATAAAGAAATCCTATGTAACGCTGAATAGCTAAAATTATTAAAGCGAAACAGCCGGGAACGTCACTCTGGCTAACTAAATAACTCATGCATAGCGAGCGACAGCGTCCAGGACGCCTCCGGTAGGCATAAGCTCTTGTAACAACGATATCACTATCAATTTATTTCAAAATTACCAAGAGCTTACATTTATACATAAAAGAGATAATACTCAACTTATCAGAAGCAGAAGAAGTTGGAGAAAGCATTATAATGTTGAAATAATCCAAGAATTGCGAGATAACACAGGGAAAAACACCGAGTTGTTGAGCTACGCAAAAAGGAATGGAGATGGCGTCGTGAGCGGCGCAATGCACGCTTACGAAACGGGAGAGGAGAGGTACTTTGCGAGCGGCTCTCCTTTCTTTCTCGTTTTTCGTTTTCTTGCCAATTGACCCCTTCGAAGTGTTAACTCTGTTCGGGGTGCAGATTGCTATGTGGCGTGTCAAGAATACGTCCTCTGATATTTTGCGATATCCCTGGTTCTTTTATTAGGGATATTCACTCCAGGAGTTAGAATTCTGGGTACCTTAAGGTAAATTCTCTGGGAATATCACCGTAGTTATATATACCCAAGGAAGCTACCCTTTAGGAACTTCCATCAGGACGACATGGCTTGAGCCCAAAAAAGCTATATATATGTAACTACCAGGGAAGTTACATACCGGTATTTAAAAAAGCATCTTAAAGAGCGCTTTAAGGACTCGATCATATTTTCTGAAAGAGAAGGTTTGGACGATATTGTCACTAAAAGAGAACAAACATCGCAGATTCTGAGATCATATTACAAAGGAAAGTGTCAGGAAGATGATGAAGAATCCCCAAAACATGCTATTATTGAAACTGCCGCCAGATTAATCAAAAGTGACATCAAGTCTGAGGTTTCCACTATGAAGAATCAGTATCCAAGTAGTGAGGATTTAAAGCTTGATTCAGCGCTTTCATTCATTCCAACTAGTCTGCGAATAGCACTGGAAACATTGTTTGCTGACAAGAGGAAAGGTTGCTGCAGTTGGGCATTCCATAATTCAGGCAGTTCGCCCATGAGCTGTCATTGCACCGCTACAAGTGGGATGAAGGGTTTGGCCTGAAGGGTACGAGCAGACAGTGTGCGGTAGGACAGGTGTTGGTTTACTCATCGATAAAATCCCCTCTCGACAACGAGTTCCAAGAACCATTCTGGATTATGGAGAAGAGCAGTGACCAGACCTATGTTATCGAGATACCAGGAAAAAGGAAAAATCTAAGGAAGGTCATATTAACTTCAAAACTAATATTTCAAGCACCAGATTTCAACAAGAAATTCCTTATCCAAGTGGATGCGTCTGATAATGGAATTGAAGCCGTCTTGTTGCAAGAAGACGAGGAAGGAATTCTTCATCATGGTTTTTTTTTATGTTGTCGAAGCTGAAGCAGCAGCAACGAGCCTACTCGACAGTTGAAAAGGGACTGCTAGAGTTAGTCACAGCAATAAGAAAGGCTGGAATTTAAGTAAATCAACCACAGAATGAAGAGATTACATTGTACTCTGATCATAATCCTTTAACTTTTGTTAATAAGATGAAAAATAATAATCCAAGGTTATCTAGGTGGTCATTATGTTTGCAACAGTATTGTATTAATGTAAAGCATAACTATGGTGAAGATAATGTGGTTGCAGATTATTCATCTTGGGGTGAATCGGTGGATTCAGGCCCGGAATAAATAATCTTTTTTGGGGGGAGCTATCTTATGAAGCTGTTCTAGCATAGAGTAAATAATTTATTTATGTATTTCATGTGTTTAAGAGGTGCATAGCCAGCTCATAAGTTGAGTTCCTCCCTTGTAGGTATAAGTGTTGTATGTAAATTACTTAAGACTTTTGTCGTTAATTTCATTATATTCTTCATTTAAGTCAGTATATGTAAATTTACGTTATTTTCAAGAATTAACTTTTTAATTCACGTACAGTACTTTGTTACGACGTCTTACGTAATCTAGATTAAGTATGCAGTAAGAACCCTACGAGGTATGAATGAGGGCTTATGTAATTTGTTTTATGTTTTCATGAAGTATTGCGTCATGTTGTGAGCGAATACGCAATTCTTATATTTGCCACGTGTTTTAAGGAAGGTTCCCGAAAAACCCAGAGTTAGTCTTTATCTTCTTTTTTATTTCCGAGGACGAAGGTGGGCAGAGCTAGCTGAGAAAGCGTTACCTTGTGAGCAAGATTTGTTCCCCTGAATTTTTATCTAGTTGGTAACTTTGCCTTCGCCAGGTGCCGGCCCCCAAGCCATAAGAATATTCTATTTAGAAGAATCTAGAAATAACTAAGTCAATACTGTACTGTATATATGTGCACCTAGGGATGCGTAGAGCAGAAGAGAAACAGTCTGTCCTGTGAAAGAGCCAAAGTTCATCCTCTCTCTCTCAATTGCCTCGAGCGTGTCCTCTCCAAAGTGTATAAGTTTGAATACAACATACTGTATATCGTGTGTAGTGTGTTGAAACGTTACGGAAGACTTTAAAGGGGATTTCAAATTATTGTGTCATTATGCATGCTGGTGGTATATAAATTTTTGTAACTGGCCCTGTGCAAGTAAGATACGTGGAGTGTATTTATTTTGGCTTTACTTAGTTATCAAGACTAAATATTGGAGTAAAATTTAATTTCCAGTAAAACAAGTGATTATATAATTTTCAGTGTAAACATTCTTCTGTCTTAATCTAAGTTTTGCTCAGCCTTAATATTTCGAGTGATTTATTTGTAATGTACAGTAAATTCTTTCAAAGTGTTGTAACTTTTATAGGATATACCGGGTAGTTATTTTTGTAAAGAGCGTATCATTTCAATCACCAGTGTTTCTCACGGTTCAGTACTCTCTAGTATCCCTGTTAAAGAATCGAAATAAGAGGTATTACCCAGTTTTGTTTCAAGTGTACTTAAAGAGACCTTTGGATATACAGGGTTTTTATATATTGCCATCTGGGAATTATATATAATTTTCTCATGAGTTCAGGTAATATTCAAATATAAGAATTATGTAAAAACAAACTGGTGAGTTTGGAACTCGAGAGGTTGTGTAACTTGCCAGCCGTAATATATAATATGTAATATTTTTGGTGCCCAGACCCCGGACCATAACATTATAATATATATAGAAGAAAAACATAAGGTAAAAAGACAAGATTAATGGCAGTCCAAAATAGGCGAGGAGGAAGAGCGGTAACAACCACTCTCCATCCGAGCCAAAAGCAAAGTAAAGCACAATTACAGGTGTGTGGGTGAGAGGGGTAGCTAGCTACCCCCTACCACATGCTAATTAGCGGGATGGATACTTAACCCTCGCTAAATTATAATGGCTCATCCTTTCAGCTTCGCCGTAAGTAATACCCCTATAAATAGTGTTGGTTTGTATTCCAGTTATGGAACAAATAAACTTCCCCACCTAACCTAACCTACAAGCCCTGTCCTTACCTAACTAACAAGGGGCCTAACGCCCCCCTGCGACCCCCTTACACTGCTGCATTCTTAGTCTCCCGTTATCATAAGTACAGGTAGCCACCATCATACATACACCCACATTATATAATACAGTGGAACCTCTACATCCGAACGTATCTACATCCGAATTTTCCAACATCCGAAGTAAAGTTCGAGCAAATTTTTGACTCTACACCCAAATTTTATTTCGACACACGAAGTAAGCAATTTTCGTCGTACCGGATGTATCCGAATTTTTCGACACGCGAAGTACAATTCGAACACGTTCCGACTCTACACCCGAATTTTTTTTTCGACACCCGAAGTAAACAATACTCGTACGCGTAGTCGGTGCTCATAGCGCCTGAAGTGTTTTTTATTTCCGCCGATAGAAGGCAGCACATCGACCTCGGAGGGACGCTCAATTAGCGGGGCTTGGGTCAGTCCTCTGTTCTCGTCGGCTTCTTGCGGTTGTGCACTATGCGTTCTGCTATTAACTCTGTTTTAATCGTGAATTTTTATGTGCATCCTTTAACAGTAATTTACGTAAAGTATGGGTCCTAAAAGGCTTAGTTTTGCCAGTGGTAGTGGTAGTGGTGAGAAAAGGAAGAAGGAAATGCTTTCTTTAGAAATTAAGCAGGAAATTATTGAAAAACATGAGCGTGGCGTCTGCGTGAGTGAACTTGCTAAACAGTATGGCCGTAATATGTCGACGATCTCGACAATCCTTAAACAGAAGGAAGCTATTAAAGCAGTGAAACCTTCTAAGGGGATCACCATAATTTCCAAACGCCGTACCCCTATCATAGAAGAGATGGAACGACTTCTACTAGTGTGGGTTAAGGATAGAGAGATCGTTGGTAACACCATCACCGAGACCATCATCTGCGAGAAGGCGCACGCCATCTTTACGGACTTGAAGGAGGAGAGCTCTGGGGGTGATGCTGGGGAGAGTTCAACCGAGCCTTCTTCAGATGATTTCAAGTAATCTCGTGGCTGGTTCGAGAAATTTAAGAAACGGTCCGGGATTCATTCAGTTGTTCGCCACGGAGAGGCTGCTAGTGCGGACACAAAGGCTGCAGCTGACTTTGTCAAGAACTTCGAAAAGATCGTGCAGGAAGAAGGCTACGTAGAGCAGCAGGTGTTTAATTGTGATGAAACCGGGCTGTTTTGGAAGAAGATGCCGAGTCGAACCTACATCACTGCCGAAGAGAAGAAATTGCCTGGGCATAAGCCAATGAAGGATCGGTTGACTCTTGCCCTATGTGCCAACGCTAGCGGGGACTTTAAAGTCAAGCCCTTACTGGTTTACCATTCAGAGAACCCTAGGGCCTTTAAAGCACACAACGTCGATAAGGATCAGCTTCATGTTTTCTGGGGATCCAACTCGAAGGCCTGGGTCACTAGGCAATTCTTTGTGCAATGGGTTAACCAAGTTTTTGGCCCTTCTGTGAAGAAGTATCTTCGTGAACAGAAATTGCCTTTAAAGTGCCTGCTATGCCTTGACAATGCACCCGCTCACCCCCCCCCCCCCCCGGACTTGAAGATGATATCTTCGATGAATTCAAGTTCATAAAGGTGCTGTATCTTCCACCGAATACCACCTCTATCCTCCAGCCCATGGACCAGCAAGTCATCTCTAATTTTAAGAAGCTGTACACCAAGCACTTACTTAAGCAGTGCTTTAATGTCACGCAAAGCACCACCTTAACTTTGCGTGAATTTTGGAGGGGCCACTTCAACATCGTGCACTGCTTGAAGATCATAGAGCAGGCTTGGGTGGGATTAACTCGACGGACGCTCAATTCTGCCTGGAAGAAGCTGTGGCCTGATGCAGTTTCTCCCCGAGATTTCGAGGGTTTTGACCCCGAACCTGATCCCGTGGTCGGTGCAGCGGAAGCCGTAGAGGAAATTGTCTCCCTTGGCAAGTCCATGGGTCTGGAGGTCGACGCAGATGACGTTACGGAACTCGTCGCCGAACATCACGACGAACTTACCACGGATGAGCTCAAGGAACTCCATGCTATGTCGGAGCACATGAGTGATGACGAGGAAGGGAGCGAGGAGGTAGAACATGTGTTAGGTTCGGCGCATATAAAAGAGGTGTTAGGAAAATATCAAGACGTGGTCGACTTCATCGACAAATACCATCCAAAGAAATTGCAGGTTTGTCTTGTAGTTTCTCAATTCGATGATGTTTGCCTAACTCACTTTCGAAACATTCTGAAAAGCCGTACCAAGCAATTATCTATCGATAATTTCTTTAAAAAAACTGCGAAGCGAACCCGTGATGAAGAGGATGTAAGTGATTCGAAGAAAACGGCAAAGAGTGAAGCCGAAGAAAGTGAAACAAAGAAAACGGAAAAGAGTGAAGCGAAAGAATTTCAGTCAATTTTAAGTGTAGAGAGTGAAAGTGATTAAAATTACGTAATCATCAAAAATAAAAAAAGAAAATGTAAAAAAATATATAAAATATAAAAATAAAAAAAAAAATAAGCTAAGTTATGTTAAAGTTCACTTAGTGTAAGTTAAAATAAGTTACGGTAGTGTATAAAGTTTATCGTAGTTAACCTCTCTACCTCCTCACCGCCCGTCCATCTCCTCTCTGCGTAGCAAGACTAACAACACCTGCGCTGGAGTTTCTAAGGTAAAGTGACGCTAAAAAACCTGTTTCTTATTTATCATTTTTTGCTAATTCTTCTTATTTACATGTCTATTCTTCTTATTTATATGTCTATTATCTAATTTAGTGTTCATTATTCTCATGGGAAAATTATGTGTAGTAGTTTATTAAGAAGTTATCATAGGATTTTGGGCTTAACCACGGATTAATCCTATTTCAATGTATTCTTATGGGAAAATTCGTTTCGACATCCGAACATTTTCTACATCCGAAGTTGGTTCTGGAACGGATTAAATTCGTATGTAGAGGTTCCACTGTATAACAAATTTAGAGATAATTTGTATTTTTCCTAGCATACAAACCTGGAGCCATTTATAAGGCATTAACTTTAAACAACATTGGAAACTAGCCAAGACAGTTTTAGTGAGGGATAACTACCTCTATCAGTTAGCAGGTGGGGGGGGGTTAGACCGGCTACCCCGCTCACTCACACCCGTCGGCTGAGTAACCACTTTTACTTTCTGTTCTTGGGGGACAGTGTGGCAGACCAATTTGTATAAACAGCTCCAGATTTGTATGCTAGGAAAAATACAAATTATTTTTAGGAAAAATACAAATTATTTCCAAATTTGTTATTTGTTTCGACGCAGATACAAACCCTTTGCTATTTATAGGGGTGACTTATTCTTAGGAGGGAGGAAGTCCTACCAACTGGCCTTGGCTAGGACCTGGGGTTCTCTCTTAATTGATCTTTGATCAAATTAGTAGGAACCCTACCCTCGCTAAAACCAATGTAGTTACAAGGTAACGCACTGATAGCAGTCTGCAGAAGCTCGTGTGAGAGACTAGTGATTTGTCTTTACGTAGGAACTCGAGTACATGTATAAGCATAGAGTTCTAAGACTTACCCAATAACCTTCCTCAAAAGGTATTGGGGACGTAACAAAGTATATTTCAAATACTCAGGATGCACAAGAGAAATGAATCTTACCTGCAGAGAGTTGAGGTCAGCTAAGCTGTGGTCTTGCAGTGCTGTTTCCCCAGAGGGGGGATAAGGTGAATAGAAGAAAGGAGCCAGACATTCTTTCTCATTCAACCCAGAATAACCCGGGTAGCCTCAGCCCTCAACTACCTGTCCATCAAGGAGATTGAGGTATTAGACAACTTGTTGTGCAGTAACCACAGGACCAATGAAAAAGGTTTCCATGTTCCAGAGGGTTACGTCTTGCAGATAGTGGTCGGTGAAGGTCGTCTGACGCTTCCACACGCCCGCTCGCATTGCCTGTGCCACAGAAAAGTTCTTCTCAAACCCCAGGGACAATGCAATGCCACAGTAAAGTTCTTCTTAAACGCCAGGGACGATGCAATGCCCCTGACGTCATGAGCTCTGGGTCTATTAGATGGAGGAGGGTCTGGATTGAGAGCATTTCCAATCACTTTCCTGATCCACGAGGAAATCGCATTCCTTGTGACCCTCCTCTTGACCTTCCCCATGCTAACAAAAATTGCTTGCACACTGGGGGGGTGAGTTGCTGCTGTTCTTTTTAAGTAACACCTCAGATTCCTTACTGATAATAAGACTTGGTCTGGATCTTCAGTTACAGAACGAAGACTCTCTACCCGGAATGGGCAGAACCTGGAGTCCAGTACACCCGGATTCTGAGTCTTAGCCATGAACTCAGGGACATAATTGAAGATTATTCCTCCCCATCTCCTGGAGTGGGACACGTCAGCAGATACCCAATGAAGTTCGCTGACTCTCTTGGCCGAAACCAACGTGAGCAGGAACACCGTCTTCCATATGAGGTGGCAATCGGAAGCCTGGCGTAATGGTTCATAAGGGGGGCCCTTCAGAGACCTGAGGACCCGAACCACATTCCAAGGAGGAGGTCTAAGCTCTGACTGGGGTCAAGTAAGCTCATAACTACATATAAGGATACATATAAGCAAAGAAAGTTCCAACGAGGAGGAAATATAGACTCGTTTCAGTCTAAAGGCAAGACTCAAAGCTGAGCGGTAGCCTCTGACTGCCAAGACCGAGAGAAGCTTTTCTTCCCGAAGGTATACAAGGAACTCCGCTATAGTTGGAATAGAGGGATCAAGGGGAGAGATACCCCTTCCAGGACACCAACCACAGAAAACTGACCACTTTGCCTGGAAGACTGCCTCTGTGGATCTCCTGAGATGTCCTGCCATTCTTTTTGCAACTGGTTGTAAAAACCCTCTCTGTGTGAGGAGGTGCTGGACAGTCTACAGGCGTGAAGCCGAAGCGAAGCTACCGTCTTGTGGAAGACATAGGCGTGTGGTTGTTTCACGAAGTCGTGCCGTGGACGGAGCTCCCTCGGGATCTCCGTGAGGAGTTCCAGTTCTGGGAACCATTCCGCAAGATGCCATAGAGGTGCTATAAGAGTCATTTGCAAGTTCTTGCTTGCTCATAACT
>NC_090727.1:181112526-181142526 GCF_036898095.1 Palaemon carinicauda | reverse complement strand
TTAATCAACCCTAATAGTGGTCATGATCTGGGGGTATCTACCAGCTACTCCATCATCTCAGCAACCCAATGTCTCATAGACCAAAAAAGGAGCTATCATGGTAATGCAGACGTTGGCCGAATCCCTGAATCTTTTCAGGACTCTGTCCAGGATCTTGAATGAAGGAAAAGCGTTCACGTTTAGACCTTCCCAGTTCAAAAGAAAAGCGTCCAGTGGGACTGCTTCTTGGTCTGGTACTGGAGAGCAAAATACCGGCAACCTCTATGTCATTTGTGAGGCGAAGAGGTCTATTGAGTGTTGACCCCACAATCATCCAAAGGTTGGTGCACACCTCGTGATGTAGGGTCCATTCTGCAGTAAGAACTTGCCTTCTTCTACTGAGAAGATCCCTCTTGACGTTATTCTCCCTTTCTATGAAGTGAGTAATCAAGGATTGGTGAATGGCCACTAGCTCTTTGATATTTATGTGTCATTCTCTCTGAGACTCTATCCATAGATCCCTGTCGCAAATCGTATGCATCAAACAGGGACGAAATCGACTTCTCTAGTTTACACAGACCAGACACATGAAGCGCGCCGTGTGCGCGAACTAAACCGTGTGCTGATTGCTGCGAGGGATCGTCAACCGTAGTCGGGTGACCACCAGGGGAAAGTCCTTGCGACATTTCCAGAGCGCCTTGAACGCGAACTGAACCGACTATCATCCCCAGAAAAATTAAATTCTGTGAGGGTGTTAGTTGAGATTTGGCCAGGTTACCATCAGACCTAACTGTTGCGTTAAGGGCATTATCCTTTGAAGAACTTCCAGACACTCTACTTGTGATTCTGCTCTGAGTGGTCAATCGTCCAGGTACAAAGAAAAACCTTACTCCCTTTTTGTGTACAATGGACTGACGTCCAGAACAGGTTTTCATCCCCTCCCCCGAGTTTTTTCGGGACTAGGAAAAGTATGTTGTAAAACCCCTCCGAGGAGGTGTCCTCTACATTACTATGAATGATTTTGACAGCATAAGGCTCACTTGTTCTTAAAAGAGCTGCTGCCTTGTCTCCTGAGTGGACTGTTGTCAGCTCTATTGGTATAGACGACATGGGAGGCATAAAACGTCTCACTTTTTTATTCGGTTTGTTGTCTTGAGAATCTGCGAGTTTGACCTCCAGTCGCAATCCTATGAGTTCTCTTTTAAGAACTCCTGCCATGAAAAGGGCGGAAAGTTCGATGGAGACATCCCTCCAGGCCTTAACCAAACAGGCAATCAGATGTATCTGAGCCTTGTTCCTAGGGTCTGTGGCTACTGCGAGAGTTCCAAGAGTCCAGTCCATAAGACTGAAGACTTTTATTGTCTAAAAGTTTACTTCAGCCAATGGTCCATTTCAGAATTGGACCACATAAACTACGACTTGCTCATGGTTGACCTGAGTGAGGAAAAGAAAAAGGAGGCCTTCCCTAGAACCTTTCTCTTGGACATCCATTGGTTGAGAGTTAAAAAAACTCTCTTAACCCATCTAGCGAGAACCATATCTTTTTTCTTTTTTTTTAACCAGTTGACTGTAATGAATCCTGAGATTCTGATTTGGCTAATGGAACATCGATTCCCAGATTCGAATGAGTAGGAGACAAAACCTCGTCATTGTAACGGTTATTATCTTCCAAAAATAATTCATCTTCTCTGGAAGAAATCTCGTGAAGGATATAGTCCAGTTGCGAAGAAGTATCACGTTTAAGTACTGTAAGCCTCGAGGGAAAGACAGGTTCTAGTGCTTCTAGCATAAGATCATCATGCTGTAAGGGAGCAACAACATCTGTAAACCCATGTGAGGGCAAATCGTGAACGCGTGCGTCCAGCATGCGTTCAGCATGTTGTATGTCAACAGCGTGAAGCGAGGGAGCGTTAGTTGTGCGTTCAAAAAATCGCGAAGGAGAGATAAAAACTTGTCTATCCTGTTGCGAGGACAAGTCCCGACCATATGAGTCCATCATGGGTCAAGATTGAGACTGTTGTATGTTTCCATAAGAGGTATCAGTCTAATGCATGAGTCCCGAATGCCGTGAGTTTGCCGCGATCCATGAGTAAGCGCGTCCAGTCAATCACAAAGAAGAGACAACTGTTTGTCTACAGTGACGTGTGACAAAACTTGACTGCATGCGTCCAGTATATGTCCAGATTGCTGCATGCATCCACTTTGCCGTGAGTTAACAGACTGCTGCATGCGTCCAGATTGCTGCGTCCGCCGTGGCGTGTGTGTCTGCCGTATTGTCTGCGTCTGCCGTGAGGGAGAGACCAGACTGCTGCATATCGTCAACTGTTGATACTTCTATGTATCGATTATTGTGAGAGCTCTCCCCCGAGAGACCAGACTGGCGTCTACGTCTGCCGTGAAGGAGAGACCAGACTGGTGTCTGCGACTGCCGTGAGGAAGAGACCAGACTGCCGCATGCGTCCGTCCTAACGCTTGCCGCAACGCGAGCTGATCGCTGCGAGTGAGCGTTTCGCAGAGAGGTATCGTCAACTGTCGATACTTGTATGTATCGATTGTTGTGAGAGATCTCCCCCGAGAGACCAGACTGGCGTCTGTGTCTGCCGTGAAGGAGAGACCAGACTGGTGTCTACGACTGCCGTGAGGAAGAGACCAGACTGCCGCATGCGTCCGTCCTAACGCTTGCCGCAACGCGAGCTGATCGCTGGGAGGGAGCTTTGCTGAGTATCGGAGAACTATGCTGTCTGATACTATCGGAAGACCGTTTTCTTGGTGTATCGCTGTGCTTAGATTCTTTTAGGTGTATTTTTTATGCCCGAGAATCGAAAGCGTCAACAGAGACGAAATAGACTTCTTTAATTCTGACAATTCCGATACATAATGAGCGTCGTGTGCTCTAACTGAACTATGTAGTGATCGCTGAGAGGTATCGTCAACTGTCGATACTTCTAGCGCGCCTTGTGCGCGATCTGAATCGTGTATCGATTGTTGTGAGAGACGTAAACTGAGCACCTTCATCTGAAGGACTATGCGTCTTACGCAATTGTTTCGGTGCTGACACATAGTCTTAGTCCGAAAGGAACACCTCTGGTGAACAACAGTCACTGAAGGAGGGTTTATTAGGAGACATACGTGTCTTGCGTGGTTTAGAACGTAGTGGTTGGCTCCAACCACGTCGCGATTTTTGCGTCCGATGAAGACACATACATTTTAACCTCGCTTTTACTATTAAGATGGAGCGATCTATACATTGTTAACATGATCGTTCGAGGGGACGTTCGTTCGCTAATCAAGGTCTGTCATATCCTTTTCCCTTTCAACTTTCCTTCTCCCAGGGGTTGGGGAGCATGGAAGAGGTCCCCGGCTGGGATTATGACGGACACGAACAAACGCACCCTCCACTGCACTGACACTGAATACTAGCACTTTTAATTATTTCACATTAGAACTTAATAGACCTACCCGTTACGAGAGATTATACTCTTTCGTCAAGGGCTAGAAAGAAAATACAATATAATATGTGATTAACATTAGTATTTTCAAAATCGAAATATAAAATAACAATATCAGTAATTGTGAAAACAAAAAACGATTGACAAGAGTATTACTTATCGTAGCTTGACTGCATTGCGTCATTATATGTGCCATTGAACACTAGCTCTTTAAACAATATCACATTAGATCATAATAGATCTGCCCATTGCGAGAGAATATTCTCTTTAGTCAAGGGCCAGAATGAAAATACAATAAGATGTATGAATAATATTAGTATTCTCAAAAGCGAAATATTAAATAACGATACAAGTATCGTGAAACAAAAATGATCGTTTAATATCTGACATCTCCCTTAGTAATACTCGAGCGTAAAATGAATGTACGCTTGGAAAAATCTAAATGAAAATTGACTAAGGGAAATATACTAATAGGACAAATATATACTTGAAAATAATATATTTCCCTACATTATAAACATACTTATGCTTAAAAAGCTAATATTTTAAAAATTTCTTGCAAGAAAGAAAATAATTACATGATGCAAGCCATACTAAGTGGATTACGTCACAGGACTGTGACTCCATCACGAAGACGGACTGAATTCCTACAAGGTAATCACATTCCGCTTTGCTAAGAGTTACGTTACAAAATAGTAACATCACAATGTTTAATGTAGAAAATGTCTTCCTTCCATTATAACTTTAAGAGTTGTTCATTAATAAAGTAGGGGGAAAAAATCTTTGATCCCTCAATACAACAAGGAACGAAAACAAATACATACATGCTACCTGTTAATTACAGTGCGGGAAGAAAGAGCAGCTCGAAAGCTGGTCTAGCCCAAAACCCAAAGTTTAACAACAGAAGAGCCATTACTGCGTCTAGACATCTTTGCTTGTAATCAAGCTCACTTAAACTGTCCAAGTTGGACCCGCAAAAAACTATTCTATATAATATCTTCGATAGTTGAAAGGCAGCGAAAGCTATTAACAATAATCAGACAAAAGGTACTTCACCAAATTGTAGAATAAAGTAATATACCCATGAAAAGAATTCCCGAGGTGTTGACTCAATCAAAGACAGAGAATTTCTGAAGATGTTGGGAATGGTTCTAATAACCTACGAGTGATGGCGCTCATGTATGACCACCTACTGTCATGGCGGCGATCGCAACGAATTTTTAATTTCTGTCGTGCCGCGTCGAAACGCGGGATTTAAGCTATATACATGTAACTACCAGGGAAGTTACATATTTAAAAATTGAAGTTATAGATGGGAAACATGACAAATTCGGAGATAATTTGTATTTTTTGGGCTCAAGCCATGTCGTCCTGATGGAAGTTCCTATAGGGTAGCTTCCTAGGGTATATTACAATTACGGCGATATTCCCAGAGAAATTACCTTAAGGTACCCAGAATTCTAACTCCTGGAGCGAATATCCCTAATAAAGGAACCAGGGATATCGTGAAATATCAGAGGACGTATTCTTGACACGCCACATGGCAATCTGCACCCCGAACAGAGATAACACTTCGAAGGGGTCAATTGGCAAGAAAACGAAAACGAGAAAGAAAAAGGAGAGCCGCTCGCAAGGCTCTCTCTTCTCCCGTTTCGTAAGCGTGCATTGCGCCGATCCTGGCGCCATCTGTATTCCTTTTTGCGTAGCTTAACAACTCGGGGTTTTTTCCTGTGTTTCTCGCAAAATCTTGGATTTAATCAAGTTATTATGCTTTCTCCAACTTCGTCTGCCCCTGATAAGTTGAGTATTATTTCTTTTATGTATAAATGTAGGCTCTTGGTAATTTTTAAAGTGATTAATAGTAATAATCTTTGTTACAAGAGCCGTTGCCTACCGGAGGCGTCCTGGACGCTGTCGCTCGCTAGGTATGAGTTTTAGTTAGCCAGAGCGACGTTCCCGGCTGTTTTGCTTTAATAATTTTAGCTGTTTAGCGTTACATAGGATTTCCTTTTTCGTGCTTTTAGTATTTATGTTTTGGCGAAGTATTCGCCAATTCTGGCCTATGCTAGACCGTGTAGCCTAGTCGTTTGGCTCTAGTACTTTCCTGCATGATTTTTGGATTTCCGAGTGTTTTAAAATTTTATTGAAGCTTTAGGCAGTTTTATACATTTAAGATTATATTGATTATTTCCAAGATAGTATACGAGTGAGTTTCGGTGATTTAGGTAATCGATTCTCTTGGCGCCTAGGCTAAGTTGCCTATGGGGCCTTGGTATACTTTCTCAATACTCCCCGGTTGCTTTCTTTTCTTCGGAGAAGGTACGCAATCCCTTTCCCTCTGTTTAAGCCTTGGGCTTAACCCTAGTGGTTTATCTGAATTAACTTTCGATACAACTATATTGGGGTGTTACTGTTCCTTCCTGTTCCAGTAAGTCTGGCTTCAGAGAGGGGGCAGAACATCAGAGTTCTTAGTCTGAGTCTGTGTTTGTCTGGCTTGGGGTAGAGTCTCCCTCGCTAGTCTGACGCAGACATAGGAGGCTTAGCCTCCTTAGGTCACTTCTGAAGGTTTCTGTACGAGATGATTCCTTCTTCTTGTGATCTAGCAGACTAGTCCTTGTTGCTGTTCTCGGTGGCGAGGATAAGATCCTTTTCCTGGGAGTAGCAACACCTTCCTTGCTTTGGTTCAGTGGGGGTTGGCAAGTACTGCTGGCCTCCCTCCTTGGATCTCCCTTAGGTTAAGATGAGTTTTCTTGGCTGCGGGTGATTCTTTACTAAAGCAAGGTTGGTAGGACCCTCTTCGTCCCTTCCCCCTCTTTTCTCTGTAATGGCCTAGCCGTTACAGTACTGTACGTCATTCTACATCTGGACCTAGTACAGGTTAGGATGTGGAGTTGACTCAGTCCCTTGCCGGCCGGCACCGGCCGGCAAAGGTCTTCTGCTTTGAGTGCTGCCCAGACCTCCCTTGGTCCCTCATCCATGTCTGTCTGTAGAGCCAGACGACATTGGTCAGGAAGCCTGAATTAGATTCTCCCCTTCCTTGTTTGCACTCTTTCGGATTGCCGGGCTTTGAGGTAGTACACTCTCTTATCCCGGCATCCATTCTGTTTTCTTCTAGTGTTGTACCCTAGCCGGCTGCCGGCCTATGTGGCCGGCAGTCGGACAGTCGGAGTTCTCTGGTTC
Source organism: Palaemon carinicauda (assembly GCF_036898095.1). Taxonomy (NCBI): domain Eukaryota; kingdom Metazoa; phylum Arthropoda; class Malacostraca; order Decapoda; family Palaemonidae; genus Palaemon; species Palaemon carinicauda. The sequence goes on along the minus strand of NC_090727.1, from coordinate 181,135,918 downwards.
TTTTGCTGCTGGCCGGCATTGGTTGTATACCTTTGCCGGCCGGCTATTGTCACGCCTTTGTCAGCCGGTCGCTACGAGCGGTGGCCGGCAGCTGGGTGCTACCTTGTGTACTTGCCGGCCGGCAGTCAGTGCCGGCCGGCACATGCATTTGAACCAGCGTTCTGCCGCCTTATAGCTGTTAAGTAGTATACTTTAAAGCTAGTTATGGTGAGTGCCGGCCGGCAAGTGCTGGCCGGCACATTACCTTCTAAACTGTACCAGTATTCTTCAGTATAGCATATACTGTAGGGAGAAAACTATAGTATAGTATTGTTACAACACTGTGTTTTCTAACAATTTTTTGTTGTCTTGCTCAGCCCATTGGTGTTGCCTTACAGATAAGAAAGTGAGTTCTTTCTTTTCTACTATCCGGTATTTTAAAATCATACCTTAGGTGTGAGCTACACCTGTTTCCTCTGGAAATTTTTCATTGGTTACTCTAGGACAGATTAACCATACGATTTTATTATCTGGAAGGCTGCAACATTTGACTGTGCGGGAAACACAAGTGTGTGTCTTTCCTTTCTGTTTTGTTATGCTAAACTGTGCATATCCAGTGACACGTAGTTCACTTGATACTCATGGAAATTTCCTCTCTTTACAGGAGGACCATCTGAAGTGCGGAAGTGTTTTCTGCAACGTCCGCAGCAAGAACTTCTGCGGACATGGGTTATGTAGGAGGCACGCAGCATGCGCTGTCTCCAAGGGTGATCTCCGGTATTGGGAACCTCAGGTATGTACCGTGTGCTCTAACCTGATTACTGAGGCTTTTGATTCCCCTAGGACGGCGGAATCAAGGGATTTAGCAAGGGAGAAGCTTCGTGCCTGGGTAAGGGGCTTCCAGAAGAACACCTCTGGACCTTATCTTCCAAGTGAGAAGATGAGGGCTTACCTTTTCCCCAGGGCATCAGCTGATGCAGTGATTCCCCTAGTTCAGATCCCGGTGGATGCTGAAGTCGCGGTCGCCTTGCAGGACATCCAGTTGGACGACAGGATGTCAGACGTGTCCGAGCGTCTGGAGGAAGACCTCCTGGCAGAAGGCCAGGATGAAGATCAAGCCCCAGACATTGTAGAGGAAGAGGCCGACGAGGCGTCGGCTGCTCCGGTTCAGGTCCCTGAACCTATTCCCTCAACATCGTCCGCTCTCCCAGTAGAGCTGGGACAGGCCCTCTCCTCCATTGTTGGAATGATCCAACAAATGCAGAAGGAGAATAATGAGAAGGCGGCTGCAATGGAACTGCAGATGCAGAAGCTTGCAGCATCACGTGGGCCCCAGAAGAGGCTCAACGTGAAAGACCTTCCCTTGTGCTCAGATGCTAACCCGTGGAGATATGCTGAGCACATGCCGATGACGATGGGAAAGATCGTCATGTCGGATAAGTTGGGTTCAGTTCCCCTAGAGGAGGTGGAATTCTGGCCCAGCAAAGGGTCATATCCGGACTGTTATGTCCGTTTGAGGAAGGAACCAGCTTCAAAGGAGGAGACAGAGCCGAAGGAGGTCATAGTGATGGACCATCTTAAGGCTCAAGCTTTGCTTTCATCTTCAATGAAAGAGAGGGGCTTCACGAACTCAAAGGTGACTGCATTGAGTAAGAAACACCCTTCCTTTGTGTCCTCTCCTGCTAGAGCCTTCCCCTTTTTGCAGAAAGGGTTTGCGGCTGTGTTAAAAGCAGTCGAGGCTGGCAAGCCATGCCCCTCCTTGGAGGAGTGTAAACCCTTGTCGCTGGCCCTACCTATGGACCACAAGGACTGGAAGGATGTCCATCTTACCTTCTCAGTTGGGAAGTTGGAGGCTGATATTGCCGGACGTCAATTCGGTGAGAACCTCCCTAAGCTGTCTGACTTTCTTTTGCGGAGGGAGCTCGAGACGAAAGAAAGACTGGCTGCCTCAATGTCTCTTCAGACCACTCTTGAGACGATGGCAAGTGACCCCAAGGTCCATGAGATGTTCATGGTAGTGGCCAAGACTCATCTGGCCACAGTGACGAAGGATCTTTACAGCTTCATCAGGTCGAGGAGAGCTTGTAGGGAGTTTGTGTTCGCCTCGGCTGCGGTGAGGCACGAGCCAAGGAAACTAATCTCCTCCAACATTTGGGGCAAAGACCTTTTCCTTAGCGAATCGGTCAAGGAGGTTGTTGATAAGGCCGCCACGGAGAATAGGAACCTTCTCCAAAAGTGGGGCCTGTATATCAAAAGAAAGTCTTCCCCAGATGAGGGTCCCCAACCAAAGAGGAAGACTAAGAGGACTAGGCTACCTTCTCGGCCGGCCAAGCCATTTAAACAGCAACAGCAACAGCAATTGCAGATGCCTTTAGTGCCCCAGGTGGTGGCACAAACCCCGACCACATTCCAGTGGGTACCCCAAGCCGTGTCGACACAGTCCCCGGCATTCAACCCAACGTTCAAAGGGCAGTCAACTTCCTTTCGAGCAAAGCCTAGAGGAGCAGCCAGAGGCTCGTCTAGGCGCCCCTCAAGGGGAAAGGGGATTCAGGGGTGGTCGCGGTCAGGGAGGCAAGACCTCAGGACAACAGTCCAAGTGAGATGATACCGGTAGGAGGGAGACTTCAGAATTTTCGGGATCGGTGGACCTTCGATCCCTGGGCCCACAGCCTACTCAAGAATGGACTGGGCTGGAGCTGGTACAGCACTCCACCCCCGTGCCCTCGGTTTTTCCAACACTCCACCCCCGTTCTGGAGGAGTACATCCAAGATCTGTTGGAGAAAAAAGTGATCCGAAGGGTAAAGTCCATCAAATTCCAAGGGAGGCTGTTTTGTGTTCCCAAGAAGGACTCGGAAAAACTCAGAGTCATTCTGGACTTGTCGCCACTCAACAAGTTCATAGTGAACTGCAAGTTCAAGATGCTAACACTGCAACATATAAGGACCTTACTGCCATAGAGGGCATTTACCGTCTCCATAGATTTGTCAGATGCCTATTGGCACGTTCCAATCAATCGTCGACTCTCCCCCTACCTAGGGTTCAAGCTACAACGAAGACTATACGCCTTCAGAGCCATGCCATTCGGGCTAAATATAGCCCCAAGGATCTTCACGAAGCTTGCGAGCGTAGCTCTCAAACAATTACGCCTAAAGGGAATTCAGGTAGTAGCCTACCTGGACGACTGGCTGGTGTGGGCACCATCCAAGACAGAATGCTTGCAAGCTTCCCTGCAGGTGATCCAGTTCCTAGAGTATCTAGGCTTCAAGATCAACAGAAAAAAGTCTCGACTTTCTCCATCTCAAAAGTTCCAGTGGTTGGGAATCCACTGGGACCTAATGTCACACCAATTTTCCATCCCGGCGAAGAAAAGGAAGGAGATAGCTGGTTCTGTCAAGAGACTTCTGGATTCCGAAAGGATATCAAGACGCGAACAGGAGAGAGTACTGGGTTCTCTCCAGTTTGCTTCGGTAACAGACCCGGTGCTAAGAGCACAGCTAAAGGATGCAACCGTAGTTTGGAGAAGTTATGCATCAAACGCGCGAAGAGATCTGAGAAGACCAGTTCCGCTTCGTCTACGTACTCTTCTCAGGCCTTGGTCCCAAGCCAGACTACTAAAGAAGTCGGTACTTCTTCAGCCACCTCCCCCGTCAGTGACTATTCACACAGACGCCTCGAAGGAGGGGTGGGGAGGTCATTCTCATCGGAAGAAGGCCCAAGGGACTTGGTCCAATCTATTCAAGGCAGTTCACATAAACTTTCTAGAAGCTATGGCAGTGCTCCTTACCTTGAAAAAAGTCTCCCCGCGTCGCTCGATCCACATAAGGTTGGTGCTGGACAGCGGGGTGATTGTGAGATGCTTGAATCGACAAGGATCAAGGTCGCCACCTCTCAACCAGGTGATGTTGGCCATCTTCCGACTGGCGGAAAAGAAGAAGTGGTACCTGTCGGCAGTTCACCTTCAAGGAGTCCGCAATGTGACAGCGGACGCTCTATCCAGGTTCACACCGATAGAGTCGGAATGGTCCCTAGACGCAGGATCCTTCTCCTTCATCTTGAGTCAAGTCCCAGAACTGCAGATAGACCTCTTTGCGACGAAAGACAACAAGAAGTTGCCCCTGTACGTGTCCCCGTACGAGGACCCCTTGGCGGAAGCAGTAGACGCGATGTCCCTCGACTAGAACAGATGGTCCAGGATTTATCTGTTCCCTCCTCACAACCTTCTGTTGAGGGTCCTAAACAAACTGAGATCCTTCAAGGGGGTAGCGGCAATAGTGGCCCACAAGTGGCCGAACAGCGTGTGGTTCCCTCTGGCATTGGAACTACGGTTGAAGTTTCTACCGCTACCAGATCCAGTTCTGACCCAGCGAGTCCAGAAGTCGACTGTCTGCGCTTCATTACAGAAAACCCGGACCCTGCAGCTCATGATTTTCTCTCCCTAGAGATGAGAAAGCGTTTCGGGATTTCGAAAGACAGCATAGACTTCCTAGAGGAATATAAGTGCAAATCTACTAGAAGGCAATATGAGTCATCTTGGAGGAAATGGGTGGCCTTTGTCAAGGCGAAGAATCCACAAAAGATCTCGACGGACTTCTGCTTATCTTCTTCATCCACCTCCATGGTCAAGGGTTGGCAGCTAACACGATTTCAACGTGTAAGTCGGCTTTGACAAGACCCATTCTATATGCCTTCCAGGTCGATATCGCTAACGAGATCTTTAATAAAGTTCCGAAAGCCTGCGCTAGGCTCAGACCTTCAGCACCTCCAAAGCCCATTTCATGGTCTTTAGATAAAGTTCTTCATTTCACTTCACTGTTGAACAATGAGGAGTGTGCGTTAAAGGATTTGACCCAAAAAGTTATTTTCCTATTTGCACTCGCGTCCGGGGCCAGGGTTAGTGAGATTGTAGCCCTCTCGAGAGAGGAAGGTCGTGTTCAGTTCTTGGATGGGGGAGAGCTGAACCTGTTTCCGGATCCTACGTTTCTGGCCAAGAATGAGTTACCCACCAACAGGTGGGGTCCCTGGAGAATCTGCCCTCTGAAAGAAGATGCATCTCTATGTCCAGTAGAATGCCTAAAGGTCTATCTTCGTAGAACTTCAGACTTCAAGGGTGTTCAACTATTCAGGGGAGAAACATCAGGCTCAAATTTATCACTGAAACAACTCAGGGCGAAAATCACATATTTTATTCGCAGAGCGGATCCTGACAGTACACCCGCAGGTCACGATCCGAGGAAAGTTGCCTCATCCTTAAATTTCTTTAATTGTATGGATTTTGAGCATCTTCATTCATACACTGGCTGGAAGTCTTCCAGAGTGTTCTTTCGTCACTATGCGAAGCAAGTGGAGCAACTAAAGAGGTCTGTGGTAGCAGTGGGTTGCGTCGTTAACCCTGCTGTTTAACTCTGCGAGGAACAGTGGATTTAATTGGGACGATTAATTCCAAGGTGAGTGTGTAGTTACATACTGTGCTACAAACTAAGTGTGAGGGCACCGGGTTGCCCACGTTGACTGTTCCACTTTCAAAGGTGAACTTAGCATAAGTGCAGACATGTGTGCCGAGCGTTTCTAACGCTAATGTGACTGATTAGTAATACAGACTTTTATAACTTTGATACCTCGGTATGTTAAAAGTGGCACTAATGTTTTTCTTTCAGATAAACAAGTTCCTGTTTACTATCATGCTTATGCTTAAATTTTTGGTTATCCTCCTCTTATATATATATATATATATATATATATATATATATATATATATATATATATATATATATATATATATATATATATATATATATATATATATATATTTGTTGTTAACCTGTTTATTTATTGTCTGTCAATAAACTTGTTCTTGAGAACCTTGGGTCTCCTTCACCAGTGTCAATTTATTGATAATAATTGAGCATTCATTCTATGTATATTTATCTGGGATAATTCTAATAGATTGTTCCTTTATGCAAGCTAATTTTGCATTGGTTTATGAGTTCCCTTAGCGGGAGGACTCCATCCCCTAAGGGGACGGTGGCGGATATACAAGTTTCCTCCTACGCGGATATAAACCTTTGTCCAATACAGTATTGAACGGAGAACTGGTTGATATTTCATATTGACGCAGTGGTTCTTTACAAACTATGCTTTACATAATATAGGGTGAGACCACTATATTGGCTTGCCTGTTATTCATACATAGGTATATGTACTCTTCGAGACTTTTCCAGAGGCTAGTAGGACTCTTCCCTGTAGGGGGCAGGAAGCTCTAACATGGTTTATGGTTAGTTGAAAAGATGTATAACGGTAACATCTTAGGTCTCTAGGTCTAGTCGACCGGGGAAATACCTCCGGGGAGTACGGCACGTTTTGAGAATTCACAGATACAGTAATGCTCTGGTATACTTCCATCAGGACGACATGGCTTGAGCCCAAAAAACGGATTTTGAGCGAAGCGAAAAATCTATTTTTGGGTGAGATGGCCATGTCGTCCTGATGGACCCGCCCTTCCCTTTCTATGAAAGGGCTGTAGGTCCCCTCCCTACATACAGTATCTGTAGCACCTCGTGTATCGCTACAAGGAATACAGATGGCACCAGGATTGGCGCAATGCACGCTTACGAAACGGGAGAAGAGAGAGCCTTGCGAGCAGCTCTCCTTTTTCTTTCTCGTTTTCGTTTTCTTGCCAATTGACCCCTTCGAAGTGTTATCTCTGTTCGGGGTGCAGATTGCCATGTGGCGTGTCAAGAATACGTCCTCTGATATTTCGCGATATCCCTGGTTCCTTTATTAGGGATATTCGCTCCAGGAGTTAGAATTCTGGGTACCTTAAGGTAAATTCTCTGGGAATATCGCCGTAGTTGTAATATACCCTAGGAAGCTACCCTATAGGAACTTCCATCAGGACGACATGGCCATCTCACCCAAAAATAGATTTTTCGCTTCGCTCAAAATCCGTTTTTCCTAACCATACAAACCTTAGCTATTTACATAGGGTATTACTTTCGGCGTAACTGAAATGAAGAGCCATTAGAATTTTAACGAGGGTTAATTACCCCCGCGCTAGTTAGCAAGGGGGATAGGGGAGTGGTAGCTAGCTACCCCTCCCCCCCTCACACACCGGTGAACTGCTTCACTTCACTTAGAGGTAGGACTTGCCTTGGGGGACAGGGCTGGCGGCCAAATATGTGTAAATAGCTAAGGTTTGTATGGTTAGGAAAAATACAAATTATCTCCGAATTTGTCATTTGTTCTATAACCGAAATACAAACCATGCTATTTACATGGGGTGACTTACCCCTTAGGTAGAGTGGAAAGTCCCAGCCTTACTGACATTGGCTTTATCCGGGGACTCAGAATCCGAGTGAGCAGCACTCGAGAAAAAGAGTCCCTGCACCTCGCAAGTTCCGTGCGGCCTACATAAGCTTGTGTGTGGAGGATTGAAGTGTGACTCGTCCTAGGAAGTTGACCTGAAGTCCTTTAGATGGAATTCTAGGCTAGAACGTTTCCAATACCACCTCGTCAGGGTATGGGGGACGCGACAGTATTATCTTAATACTAGGAACACAAGGAAGCATGGCTTACCTGCAGAGGTTTGAGGTCAGCTATGCAGAGAACCCAGGATGCTGCTTTCCCCAAGAGAGGGGAGGAGGAAGAAAGAAGTAAGGGCCAGACATACTCTTTCATTCATGCAGTCTAAAACCGGGTAACAATGCCCTCAACCTTCTGCTACCTGTCCATTAAGGAGCCCGAGGTTAGACCAGCTGTTGTGCAGCCACCACAGGGCCGATCAAGAATGTATCGAGGCTCCTGTGGGTCACGTCCTGCAGGTAGTGGGCTGTGAAGGTCGTTTGACGCTTCCAGACCCCAGCTTGTAGCACCTGCGCCACCAAAAAGTTTCTCTTAAAAGCCAGAGACGTTGCGATGCCTCTGACATCGTGTGCTCTGGGACGTGACGGATGAGGATCTGGATTCAAGGCGTTGTGGATGACCCTTCAAATCCAAGCTGAGATAGTATTCTTGGTGATCCTCCTCTTCGTCCTTCCCGTGCTCACAAACAGGGCTTGCACGCGGGGACGGTCTGCAGCGGTTCTCTTTAGATAACGCCTCAGACTTCTCACTGGACATAGTAGCAGATGGTCTGGGTCACTTGTTACAGAACGGAGACTCGAAACCCTGAAGGAGTCGAACCGTTGGTCCGGCACTCCAGGGTTCTGAGTCTTAGCTACAAACTCAGGGATGAACCTGAACGTTACCTCCCCCAATCCCCTTGAATGGGCGACGTCGTATGAGAGACCATGAAGTTCACTGACCCGCTTGGCTGATGCCAAAGCGAGCAGGAACACCGTCTTCCAAGTCAGGTGTTGATCAGAGGCCTGGCGTAATGGTTCGAACGGAGGTATCTTAAGAGCCCTGAGGATGCGAACCACGTTCCATGGAGGAGGTCTCAGTGAGGAGACGCTGGATAGTCTCCAGGCGTGAAGCCGAAGCGAAGCTACGGCCTTGTGGTAGATGTTGCAGTGCGGTTGCTTGAGTAGCTCGTGTCGTGGGGGGAGTTCTCTCGGGAGTTCCGTCAGGAGCTGCAGAAGGTCCGGGAACCACTCTGCGTGATGCCATAGCGGAGCTATTAAGGTCATTTACAGATTGACCGATAGTCTGGTCTTGTTGAACACCCTTCTCATCAGACAGAACGGTGGAAAGGCGTAGACGTCGATGTTGTCCCACCGTTGTTGGAAGGCATCTTGCCAGAGTGCCTTGGGGTCCGGGACTGGGGAGCAGTACAGCGGCAGCTTGAAGTTCAAAGCTGTCGCGAACAGGTCCATTGTCGGGAACCCCACAAAGTCAGGACTTTGTTGGCTACTTGAGGATCCAAAGACCACTCGGTACTCACTACTGTATCTGCGATGCTCTGCTCAGACTGTCGGCGAGCACATTCGTTTTGCCCGGAATGAAACGAGCTGATAGTGGAATCGAGTGGACTTCGGTCCACCTCAGTATCTCTACTGCAAGATGGGATAGCTGTTGTGAAAAGGTACCTCCCTGCTTGTTGATATAAGCCACTACTGTGGTGTTGTCGCTCATCACCACCACGGAGTGGCCTGCCAGGGTCTGTTGGAACTGTTGAAGGGCTAGATAAACGGCCTTCATTTCTAGCAGATTGATGTGGAGGTACCTTTCTGATTCTGACCATAGGCCTAAGATCCTCTTTTTCAGAACGTGGGCCCCCCACCCTTCTTTTGACGCGTCCGAGAACAGCATCAAATCCGGGGGGAGGACGAGAAGATCCACTCCCTTTCGAAGGTTTTCGTCGGTCAGCCACCACTGCAGGTCCGTCCGTTCCGCAGGTCCCATGGGGACCAGAGTGTCCGGGGAATCGTTGCCTTGATTCCACCAGGACTTGAGCCACCATTGCAGGAATCTCATCCTGAGGCGGCCGTTCGGAACTAGACGGGCCAAGGAGGCCAGGTGACCTAGGAGACGTAACCAAGATTGGGCTGGAAGCTCCTCTCGTCCGAGGAAAGGTCTTGCGGCCCTCCTCAGCCTTGCTATCCTGTCGTCTGATGGAAAGGCTTTGTGGAGATTGGTGTCTAATATCATGCCTAGATATACCAGTCGTTGAGTTGGAAGCAGAGAAGACTTCTCGAGATTTACCATGATCCCTAGATCTTGGCAAAGTCCCAGAAGCTTGTCTCGGTGTCGAAGAAGGGTCGACTTCGAGTCTGCCAGGATCAGCCAATCGTTCAGATAGCGGAGGAGACGGATGCCGATCCTGTGTGCCCACGAAGATATCAGGGTGGAGAGACTGGTGAACACCTGAGGAGCTGTGGAGACAGAAACACAGCACCCTGAACTGGTAGATCTTGTTGTCTAGGCTGAATCTTAAGTACTTCCTGGAAGCCGGATGGATTGGGATCTGGAAGTACGCGTCCTTCAGATCCAGAGTGCACATGAAGTCTTGCGGTCTCACTGCAAGTCTGACCGTGTCTGTTGTCTCCATGCTGAACAGAGTTTGCTTGACAAACTTGTTCAGAGCTGAGAGGTCGATGACAGGTCTCCAGCCTCCAGACGCCTTCTTTACAAGAAAGAGTCGTCTGAAGAAGCCTGGGGAGCCGTCGACGACCTCCTGGAGAGCATCCTTCTTGAGCATGGTCTCGACTTCTGCCCGAAGGGCTAGCCCCTTTGCCAATCCCATGGCATAGGAGCTCAACAACACTGGATTCGCTGTCAGGGGAGGAAGAGATGTTATAAACGGGAAGCAATATCCTTGGCTGATCACAGAGATCGTCCAGGAATCGGCCCCGAGTTGCTGCCACCTGTCCGCGCAACTTTGTAGGCATCCCCCCACTGGTGGACATGCAGGGGGATTGCCAATCCTAGCGTTTACGGCCTCAGCCGCTCCCCCTAAGATTCCTACCTCCCCTGGAGGACTTTCCGCCTTTCTTGTCTTTGACAGGAAAGGGCTGCTGCTTAGACACCTTTGCCTTTGCTGCCGGAGCCTGTTTCGATATCCTAGACTGACGAGGCTGCTGATGTTGTTGTTGTTGAGGAGCTGGAGGCTTGTAGGGCCGAGATGTAAGGGCCCTTTGGAGGAGCGAATCGTGATTCGACTTCCTCCACCTCTCAGCTGACCTTTCCACATCCTTGGGCTCGAACAAACTCTCTCCAAGGATGAAGGAGTGTCTGAGCTTGCCGACATCCACGGCTGGGACTTTCGAGTGGAACTTCTCGGTCACGGCATCACGACGTTTTAGGATCGAGTTTGCCCACAAGTTCGAAACTTGGTGAGCCAGGAACTCGATGGAGCGCGTGCCCGAGAGGAGGAAAGCCTCCAGGGCCTTTCTGGTGCTCTCCTTGGACAAGTCCTCAGATCGCACCAGGATGCCCAGAGACCCCAGCCAGATGTCCAGCCATGAAGTGGCCTGCATGGCACACTTTGCGACCTTCTCCTGGCTTAGGATCTCCGTAGCCGAGAATGTCACCTGCCGGGCGGAGAGTTTCTCGATAGAAATTCCCCTACAGAGCTCTTCCACAGAGTGGTGAAGGGGAAGAACTAAACAAGACTTCCCCATGATCTCGAAGTACCTCCTCTGTTGTACACGAGGAGGTGGGAGGAGTTTGTTCCCGGCAGACGAACGGCTGGAGGAGGCGAGTTCGGAGAGCTGGCCCTCAACCTTGTCTCTGGCACTCTTTACTCCCTGGGACCAGGGCAGAGCCGCGCTGGCCTTTGGGAGCTTCTGGGTACCGTAGACTTGGTCCAGGACCGTATCCTTGCCTTGGCGGGGGGCAGTCTCAGGGTCCTTGAATCCGTTGAGTTGCCTCATTAGACTCAAGACCTGCCAAAAGGCATGCTCCGACTCCTGCTGCTCTCCTCCTTGTGGACTGGCAGCAAGGTCTCCTGTCCCCGGTAGCTCTACTTGGGGAGATACATGGACGTTCTCCTGGGGTCTAGCTAGCTCTGGTCGAATCCGGGTTGAAGACTTAGGAGCAGTCTTCGAGTCCTTAGGCTCCCTCCTGGGAGGGATACAGGACTCAAGCAAAGAAGTCTTGGGGCTCCTCTCCACGCGAGACGGTTCTCTTCCTCGAGGTGGGGTTCCTCCCATTGGTGCCGTGGGAGAACGCCTCACCTCGCTGGATTCTCCTGAGGATGGAAAGGCTTCATCCACAGGGGAAGGAGAGTGTCTGCGAGGGGGAAGGGGCCTTCCTGACGGACTTCTTGGGAGCCAGCTTAACCCTAGGAGAAGTTACCACGAAGTCCACTCCTCTCCTTCTCTTCAGCTGGGACGCAGCTGCCGTTGGTTTCAGTCCCAGATCAGCAAGGGCCTGCTTCATAGCATGCACGACCGCTTTGATCAGGGACCCGAACCAAGGCTGGTGGCTGACCGAAGCAGTGTCAGCAACACCCGCTGGAGGGAAGGGGATCGGCTGATCCTTAGGAGTGGATACCACGGGGCCTGCCTGAAAAGAGGAATGTTGCGTAGACCTCTCCGAAGATTCTTCCTGCTCCTGGACGTGCGTAGCTCTACGCTTGCAGGGTGGAGATCGCGAGGATGAAGATCTGGAAGCATGGGTCCCCGAAGACTCGCACGGTTGGGCGCGCTGCGAAACCCGGCGGGAATCGCTGGCGAGGTTGCTCTGGCACTCGCGCGATGGTAGAATCGCTGGTTTGCGCGCATGCGCGCGGAGATGAAGGCGCGGGCACGCGGAGATAAAGGCGCGGGCGAGTGGGCGCACTGGCGCGCTGGCAAGAGGGCGCGCAAGCGAAGGTGCACGTGGGCGCGCAGGTGAGGGTGCGCGTGGGCGCGCAGGAGAGGGTGCGCGCGGTTGTAAGGGCGAGCGCTGACGGTCGGGAGAACGATGGCGCGTTGGCGAGCGATGGCGCGTTGGCGAGCGATGGCGCGTTGGCGAGCGATGGCGCGTTGGCGAGCGATGGCGCGTTGGCGAGCGATGGCGCGTTGGCGAGCGATGGCGCGTTGGCGAGCGATGGCGCGTTGGCGAGCGATGGCGCGTTGGCGAGCGATGGCGCGTAGCGCTAACAGGCGATCGACTACACACAGGCAAGTTAGCGCGTGGGCGTGTCGGAGACCTGTGGCAATCTGGCGCGTGGGCGCGATGGCGCATAGGAAAGCGCTTGCGCACAGGTGAGCAATCGCGCGGGCTTGTAGGAGATCGCTGGCGCGCAGTTGCGCGTACAGAAGGAACCAGCTGAGGCGCAGGACCAGAGGGGGAGGTTGCGTGCAAAGGCGAACGCTCATGGGCGGGCTCAGGAGACTTCTCGTGGGCGGGCGGGCGCGCAGGTACTCGGGCTGCCTTAGAAGTGCGCACAGGAGAGTGCGCGCGATGGCTGGCGCGTAGGTGAACGTCTGCGAGGAGGCGGAGGAACAAGATCCTTGCCTGCGCCCAGATCCGGAGTTCGTGGCTGCGCGGGAGAACGTTGGCGCGCATCAGAAACAGGGAGCGCAGTTGTGCGCTGACGAGTAGGAGATCGTGGGCGCTCAGGAGACCGATGGCGCGCGTTGCGCGCAGCAGGAACAGAAGTGCGCTGGCGAGCTGGAGAGCGCTGGCGCACAGGAGGCCTCTGTAGCACAGGAGAGCGCTGGCGCGCAGGTGAGCGCTGGCGAGCAGGAGATCTACGGCGAGCAGGAGATCTACGGCGAGCAGGAGATCTACGGCGAGCAGGAGATCTACGGGGAGACTCAGCAGGAGATCGTCCGGGCGCTGCGAGTCCAGAGGAACCTGTGAGCGCCTGTGCGCTAGCGAAGGAACCTCTTGGACTGCGCACGCGCGCAGGTAAGACCTGGCGCTTGAGGGACTCACCCACATTGTGGGATAAGTCCTTTTACCCCAAAGGGACCGGTGCTCGTTGGACAACGGGGTGTCAGAGAGGGCGGGCTTCATCACCTGCACAAGAGCTCTGACTAGGGTACCGAACCAGGGCTGCTGGCTGACAGTTGCGCTGTCAGACACTCCCTCTGGAGGGAAGGGGATCGTTCGATCCCTTGGAGGAGTCGACAAATGCGGGTTCGCCTGTGAAGTTGAAGAGAAAGAGTCCTTAGACCAGTCCGGAAACCGCCCTTCCTCCGGCAAGCACACTGGTCTGCGCTTGCGGGAAGGGGAACGAGACGAAGACCTGTCCGCCTGGAGGCGCTCTCGCTGGAGGTAGCGTGATGGACCCTGGTCAGGGTCGCGCGCGAAAGGATCGAGTGACACAGGAATCTCGCGTTCGTGCGGGGGCGCACGTGCATCGGCGTGGGTGAGAGAGGGTGGTGGAGCGGGCGCGGTGGCGCGCAGGCGAGGTCACAGGAGCGTGGGAGCGATGGCGCCCTGGCGATGGTGCGGGCGCGTAGGAGCTGGAGCGGTTGCGTGGGCGCGTGCACGCGTAGGAGATGGCGAGGGAGAGTGGCGCGCAGGAGCCGGAACGGGAGGCGGCCGGATGCGAGGACGCGCAGCATCTTGATGCGGCCCTGTAGGGCGCGAAAGGACAGCGGCGCCCGAGCGCGTATCCAGGAGAACTGGGCGAGGGCGCGTGAGCGCCAGTTCAGGATAGCGCGAGGAAGGGATGGTGTGTTGGCACGTAGGTTGGCACTGGTCCGACAGGACAGGCATACTCGCCTGTGGGCGCGCTGGGAGCGCAGGCGATCGTGGGCGCTCGTCAGGATGTGGACGCACTGGTGTGCGCTACTGCGATGAGCGAGCAGGACGCGCGGTTTGATGAGGGCGCACAGGTGTGCACTGGAGGGTTGCATGAGGCGCCTTGATGACTGGAACGGGGCACGCAACCGGAGCGTCGCGCGCGGCTGGAACGCGGGCAGGATCGCGCGGTCTGGAGGGAGAGCCCTGGGATGTCTGTGAGCGCCTGTGCGCTAGCTTAGGCGCCTCCTGGGCGGTCGGAACCGGAGCGTCGCGCGCGGCTGGAACGCGTGCAGGATCGCGCGGTCTGGAATTAGAGCCCTGGGGTGCCTGTGAGCGCCCGTGCGCTCTCTTAGGTGCCTCCTGGGCGGCGCGCTGTGATGTAAAAGCTCGCTGGCGCGTTGGCGAGCGCGTGAGCGCTGGAACTGGAACTGCGCGTGAGCGCTGGAACTGGAACTGCGCGTGGGCGCGCTTCGCACGTAACTCCAGACGGGCGCTGCAAGTCCAGAGGAACCTGTGAGCACCTGTGTGCTAGCATAGGAACCTCTTGAACTGCGCGCGACGAGGCTGGAACCGGGGAACGCTGGGGTGCGGGTGAGCGCTGGCGGGCTGTCACAGGAACTGCTGGAGGGCGCCGGGGCGTAGAAGGATGTGGGCGCGCAGGGGAACCCTGGCACGTAGCAGGAACTGCTGGAGGGCGCCGGAGCGTAGAAGGATGTGGGCGCGCAGGGGAACCCTGGCGCGTAGCAGGAACAGGGGCGCGCACGCGCGCAGGTGAGCACTGTGGCGCTAAGACAGGAACAGCGGCAGCAGCAGGAGGTCGCGCAAGAAGAACCTGGCGCTTGAGGGCAAGAGGCGCAGTTTTGCTCTCAAGGCCCTTCAGCCCCGAGGGACCCGGTGCCTGCGCAGTGGCAGGATCAGGTGGCGCGCAACGCGCATCTGCAACATCAAAGGGTGACGGCAAGTCAGCAGATCTGGAGGAAGACTGGTCGCTGTGTCCCGAAGGACGACCATCATCCGAAGGGGATCGCAAACGATCCCCGGAGAGGTCTAAGGTGGTAGCTGGCAGGGTCGGCAAACGGCGAGTCGTCTCCTCCGCAGAGGACTGTGGCGACGACGAGCCGAAGAGGCGCCTCCTAACTCCCTTGTGAGGGGAAGGAAGGCCTCTACGGTGAAGGGGAGGACGAGCCTTCTGCCTTATACGCCCACGAGGGGCCGTGGGATCAGCAGGCTGACCATCAAGGGGCCTCCGCAGAGGAGTCTCTGTAAGTGAACTCCCCCGAGGGGGAGAATCACCAGCAGGAGAGACCGTGGGACTTAGATCCTCCCTCCAAAGGTGTTCGGAGGGGGAATCTAAGCCGTCAGCTACCTGAGCAACAGGAACAGGGGTTTGACTTGACACACGAGATGTCTCCGTCACATTAACGTCAATCACAGACAGAGGATCTATCCCTATTGTAGTTGGCGATTGTTTGACAGCTGCACCAAGTTTGATCATGTCAAACAGGGCTTCCTTGGAGGGCGAACCCTGCAGCCCCAAAGGAAGCCAAAAGCTGTAATAAATCACGATTAGACATATTCAAATCCTCCTCCGGGGGAGGAGGGGCAGCCGCCTCGCTATGGGAGGCGACTACCTCTCCCGCACCCCGGGATCGGTCAACAGCAATACGGTCTACGCTACCACTCGCCGGCCTCTCGGAAGAGACCGCTCGAGTGGGAGCTTTGGAGGAGGAAAGGGCTACGGAAGAAGAAGTCTTAGAATTTTCTCTCTTCAAAGAAACCTCTGAAGGAGAAAGATCCCTTTTGGACTTTTTCTTCTGGCGCTGGGCAAACCTCTCCCACTGGGAGGTAGACCACTCCTTACATTCTATACACACATTACCACTATCACATCGCTAGCCCCTACAGTAAGGACATAAGGTGTGGGGATCGGTGTCGACCGCCTACATAAAGGTCCCTCAAGGGTGGCCGGGAAGTCCAGGGCAAGTACGCATAGTAGTAGAGGCCAACTTCAAATACACTGAAAAAGAAAAAGCAAAAACAGATTAAATATGGCAATCAAAGCGAGGGAGAGAGCAGATAGGTCTGTTCTCCGCCCGAGCCAAAAGTAAAGTGAAGCATTCACCGGTGTGTGTGTGGGGTTAGCTAGCTACCCCTCCCTACCCCCTGCTAACTAGCGGCAGGGTAGTAAACCCTCGTTAAAACTTTTATGGCTAGTCATTCAGCTACGCCGAAGTAATTACCCCATGTAAATAGCGTGGTTTGTATTTCAGTTACGGAACAAACTTGCATTTGGGCTACATCCTATAACATTTCCTACCATAATATTTACGAAATCAGGAGGGATTCCACTGGGAACACGGTATACCTCTAACCCGGCAAAGTCGTTCATCGGGTATTATTATAGAACAACACGGGAAAACTTTACAATTAAAGAAATGGGATAAATATAGAAAACCTCATGTTTTCTATGAAAATTACCTTTACTTCCGTCGCAAATAAAGAGTTAATAAGATAAATCCTAATATATCCTATGGTAATGGAGGCCATCCAGTGGGAACCGGGGGTTTTGGGTGGGGAAAATTTACAAGAGAATTGATAAATATTGGTAAAACTAACCTTTTCTTCTCTATAGAATATTCTCTGGGATGCATAATAAATCCACAAAATAAGAGTGAAGTTTCCCAAAGAGTACCACGCCACTCCTGGTATAGTGAATAATGTAATTTCTTAAAAGCTCATAGTGTCATCCCTCAGAGGTCAAAATGTCTCAAGTGCAATTCTGGTAAGAATTTAGTTATGATTTATTTCACCATAATGAAAGGATTTATTTGATTTACTTCATCATAAAGTAAGGATTTATTTGTGATTTACTTTTAGTTTGTGACCTGGAAAGGGGATCCAGACGAACTTGCCCCTGGATAGATCTGTGACCTGGGAACTACTAGGTTAGGTTCTGTGGACTTTTGAAAATCTCGAAAGTGTTAGATAATCACGGTCTGTCCGGTTTTTACACACCCAAAGTTCCAGGTTCCCACCTACGTCTCTCAGGCAGGGGGAGGGTCCATAATGGTAGAACGGCTTATTTTCAATGGAAATTAAGGTCAAATTCGTTGAAAGCACACTATTAAGTATTTGAAAAGCTTGATTTTAGGATTTCTGGCATCCTGACACTGAAGATCACTGACGCCAGATTTACCTTTTAGAATTTTTTTCCGGCAATGTTCTATGATTTTACAGTTAATCGTTCCCATGCCGAGTTATGTTGATCTTCAATTGCTTTGTCAAACCATTAATCTTAGTGCAAAAAGAAATATAAAATTCTAGGGCAACAATCTGGCTCATGATAGTCTGTCGAAGCCGAATGCGAATACGCTATTCGCGGTATCACTTTGCGTAACAGTGATTTACACCTTAGCAAATAGCTGTGAGTAATTTACACCTTAGCATACAGCTGTGCATGTCATGTTTCGTCAGTCTAGGACATACAAGATTAGAATATACAGCAAAATAAAATTACTTACCAAGCTATTTACTGCTGAACTGGTGTACTAAACTAGTAAAATGTAAATTCAGCTGACAGGTTGGTATTATTGTATTCCATCTTCCATATTAAGAACAGAATATTGCTGGTTGCTACCAAAGCATTCACTGTCAATTTGCTAATTTGTTTGATTTGCTACAGTAGGTGTTCATGTTCAAGTTCCTCGTTGCTCTCTCCACAATAATGTGATTGTGGGCACACTACTAGATGAAGCGTAGTAGGTGCAAAGCGCTGCAATCTGCAGAAAATGCAATATTATTACTTCTTACACAGACAGTACAGCTTGCATAATTTTATTTCTAACTTCAAATGTCTTACTAATATACCAGACATCCTCTTTAGTTGGTATTACTAAATTCCCTATTTCTGTTATTATTTCAAAAAAATGTTCAACTCATTACAGCTAAACATACGCTCAGTAGTATCCTCTGCCTCCCTACACACCACACAAAGTCTATCTTTATCATTCCTGTTTCTATCATTTCCTTTTAATTCTAGCATATTCAACCCTGTTTTCATGATTACTATTGCCTGTCTGCCTCATTATTATTAAATGCGCCTATGCAGTCTCTTCTGACATTACTATTCACAAACCTCAGTTTGGCAATCTTTGCTTTCTTTTCTTCTATTTTTCATTTAATTTCATTTGCACCTTTACTTTTGATATTTTTGTAGGTTTCATTTTATTTGAGTTCTTGCTTCATATACTTTCTTCTTCCTTTTTGATATCACATTCATTGCACATTTCTATGATATTCTTTCCCCAACATTCACCATTACATTTCTTTCATAATTTTCTACATACTATTAACAATGTAAGAGTCTTGCCTCTGGAACAGCTCCCTTTTCCATGCTAGTCTGCAGTGACCTTTCATTTATCTGTGGTTCCATATTATTATTATTATTATTATTATTATTATTATTATTATTATTATTATTATTATTATTATTATTACTATACTGCAGATTATTAAGGGATAAAATAAAGGTCACTACAGACTAGTAAGTGAAAGGAAGCCATTTAATATATATATATATATATATATATATATATATATATATATATATATATATATATATATATATATATATATATATATATACATGTATATATATATATATATATATATATATATATATATATATATATCTATATATATATATATATATATATATATACATGTATATATATATATATATATATATATATATATATATATATATATATGTATATATATATATATATATATATATATATATATACATATATATGCAGTATATATATATATATATATATATATATATACATATATACTGTATATATAAATATATACACACACATATATATATATATATATATATATATATATATATACATATATTCCTGAGCTTTTAATTTAATACTTCTCCATTCATCATCTCCTACTTCACGCGTCATAGTCCTCAGCCATATAGGCCTGGGTCTTCCAACTCTTCCAGTGCCTTATTGAGCCCAGCTGAACATTTGGTGAACTAATCTCTCTTCGGGAGTGTGAAGAGCATACCCAAACCATCTCCATCTACCCATCATCATGATCTCATCCACGTATGGCACTCGAGTAATCTCTCTTATAGTTTCATTTCTAATCCTGTCCTGCCATTTAACTCTCAATATCATTCTGAAGGCTTTGCTCTAAAATCTACTAAATCTATTGGAAATTGTTTCATTGTCATACTATGACTCGTGTCCATAGAGTAACACCGATCTCACTAAACTGATACATAGTCTGATTTTTGTATGTAAGTTCATGTGATTTGATTTCCAAATTTTACTTAACCTAGCCATTGTCTGATTTGCTTTTTTCAATCTTTCTCTAAACTCTAATTCTAAAGACCCTGTATTAGAAATCATAGTTCCTAAATACTTAAATTATTCTACCTTATTAATCCTTTCTCCTTTCAATGATATTTCATCTTTCATTGCATACTCTGTTCTCATCATCTTTGTCTTTCTTCTTTTTATCTTCAACCTAACCTCGTGTGACATTTCATGTATTCTGGTAAGCAAGCATTGCAAATTCCTGTGATGTTTTGCTATTAAGGACAGCATCATTAGCATACTCTAAGTCTGCTAAATTCCTATCACCAATCCAGTCCAATCCTTCTTCACTATCTCTGACTGTTCTACGCTTTACAAAATCCATGAGGAGGATAAACAACATAGGTGACAACACATTCCCTTGGAGTACTCCACTGTTCACTAGAAATTCATTTGATAAGATTCCATCAACATGAACTTTGCAATTGCTATGCATATGAACAGATTTGATCAAATTTACATATCTAAGAGGAATATATATATATATATATATATATATATATATATATATATATATATATATATATATATATATATATATATATATACAGTGTATATACTGAATATATGTACTGTATATACATATTTGAATCCATCGAATTTATCTTTCTAAAAATACATTTTAGCTATTGATAAAGATTTTCCCTTTTCTGATCAAGAAAAGAAAAACGGAATTTCTTTATTAATTTCACGGGGAGTTTCAGTATTGAATAATACAAGTAATCATTGCATGTTTTTTATTATCAAGATATTCTTCATAACTTAAAGAAATAAATAAGTGAGAAAGAAATAGACTTGGGTAACATTGTATATTCTCTCGTAGACATCTTAAGCAGCAAGTTCTGATCCCTCAAGCTGAAATAAAAAAAAAATATTCATTATTATTATTATTATTATTATTATTATTATTATTATTATTATTATTATAACTAGTTTTATTATTATTATTATTATTATTATTATTGAGCAATATAAATGTCCCGATTAATGACAGGAACAAGAGAAGATTTATGTATTTTACAAAAAAAAAGAAAAGAAATAGATAAATAGAATACAGGGTAAATCATCCGGGCAAAGGACGGAAATGAGCGTCTACGACTGTCAAAATAGGCAATTTAACAACTTAGCAAATTCGGCAAAGGAATGAAGCAAATGATTCTGCGGACGAATCAATAAACAGACGTCTCCTCATTATTATTATTATTATTATTATTATTATTATTATTATTATTATTATTATTATTATTATTATCTAAACTATAAACCTAGTTGGAGAAGTAAGGAGCAATTAATATAAAATATTTTAAGAACATTAACACTAAAATAGACCTTTCGCATATAAACTATAAAAGCTGAAAAAAAAAATGAAAAAAAAGAGAGAAGATGGAATAGCGTATCTGAGTGTTCCCTCAAGCAAGAGAACTCTACCTCCAAGACAGTAGAAGATCATGGTAAAGAGGCTATGGCACTACACAAGACTAGAGAACAACGGGTTGATTTTGGAGGATCAAGGAAAAGGAATCTGTTTTCCTTACCGAAATAGCGTAGGACCTGACGACCACGATGAAGTAGATCTGGATGGCTGCCAGGACGAACAGGATAACGGCTGCAATCACGGAGTTGGTGAAGAGTATGAAGAGGACGCCCAGAATGATGGACAAGGCCACGCTGATAACGGAAGCCCAGACCCAGGCGACGACTAGGTTGCGGTTTACCTGCAGATGGTGAAGGTAGTATTATAAGATGTGTACACGCACATACATACACACACAAACACACACACACACACACACACACATATATATATATATATATATATATATATATATACATATATATATTCAAATAAGCCATATATATTTTTGATACATTAATGTCTGGATTCTCTTAACGACCTCGGGATCAGAGCCCCAGGCGAAATCACACAAAGACAAGAGCTTGGCTCCGGCCGGGAATCGAACCCTGGTCGGCAAGCTTGCCGACCAGGGTTCGATTCCCGGCCGGAGCCAAGCTCTTGTCTTTGTGTGATTTCGCCTGGGGCTCTGATCCCGAGGTCGTTAAGAGAATCCAGACATTAATGTATCAAAAATATATATGGCTTATTTGAATATGAAAAACACGTAAAAATGTGCAAAATTTATCATATATATATATATATATATATATATATATATATATATATATATATATATGTGTGTGTGTGTGTGTGTGTGTGTGTGTGTGTGTATGTATATATATACTCCATTCACACACATACAGATATGTGCATGTGTGTGTAAAAAGAGAGACAAATATCTGAAGCACACACACAAGAAGGGTCACTTATTAAGGTAAGCCTACAAAAAGAGGCCTAAGAGACTCAAGTACTCCACACACACATATATATTTATATATATATATATATATATATATATATATATATATATATATATACATATATACGGTATATATATGTATATATATACTTATATATATACATATATATATATATATATATAATATATATATATATATATATATATATATATATATAGAGAGAGAGAGAGAGAGAGAGAGAGAGAGAGAGAGAGAGAGAGAGAGAGAGAGAGAGATGTGTGTCTATATATATATATATATATATATATATATATATATATATTATATACATATATATATATATTTATATACATATATATATATATATATATATATATATATATATATATATATATATAAAACAGTGCATATAAATAGTAGATTCTCACCGTTCTCACGCCATGGATGAGAATTATGGCGAAGATGATATTGATGATGTCGATGGCCACATCCATCCATCCTTCGGGGATACCTGGAAAAAGTTAGTTTGCTTGAGAAATTGATGACAGAGAAAATATTCCAATAATTGCTTAGATAAGGAAGGAGTTTGTTTCTGATGGATAAGCTTCGAAAGAATGTCATACATTTAAAAATTATAGGTAGAAACGGTATCAAACGATGTTTGTGTACCAAAGCTGTTTAATGCAAACAAGCAGACTATACCTGCTTACATTTGTTGCCATAGTTGATACACAAAAACTAAAATTTGTTTCCAAAGTATTTAAGATTATCAACAAAGAAGATGAAATTTTTTTCAGGAATTTGCCACGATTCTTATAAAATATAAATACAATTGCTTTCTATGAATTGGCTACTAATCATATGCTGGTTATTATTATTATTATTATTATTATTATTATTATTATTATTATTATTATTATTATTATTATTATTACTATTATTATTATTATTATTATTATTACCAGCTAAGCTACAACCCTAGTTGGAAAAGCAGGATGCTGTAAGTTCAAGAGCTCCAACAGGAAAAAAATAGCACAGTAAGGAAAGGAAATAAAGAAATAGTATACTATATGCGAAGTAATGAATAATCAAAATGGAATATTCTATAAACAGTAACAACGTTAAACATATAGTTCATAAATAAACTATAAAAAGAGACTTATGCCAGCCTGTTCAACATAAAAATAATTGCTGCAAGTTTGAACATTTGAAGTTATGATTTTTACGCGAAGTAGTTAAGATCTTAAGTAAGGTAGCTATGATTTTATACCCAGTTGATACGGTCTTTATCAAAAGACAGAATCAACCTAATCATTACAACAAAAGAGAATTTCATCTTATTAGGTTCATATAACAATATCTCTCTGACAAATATTGAAAAAAAAAAATATTTATGTCAATTTTAAAATTATGTTAAAGCATGCCATTCTTTTTTCGATTATTAGAGTATTAAAGTCTCCATCTATCTTTAGCAGATAGTTATACAACAATAAATCAAAGGCCATTTTATACTCACCATTAACCCCTAAGTAAATGCCATAGGCTCCTTCTCCAATGTGGAACAGCTGAAAAAAAAGAA
>NC_090727.1:181087526-181102526 GCF_036898095.1 Palaemon carinicauda | reverse complement strand
TTTTCTTTGTAACGAAATTACGTCTACACCTTACCTGCATTTGAAAGGAAATGCGTTTATTTTTATAAATGGCAACCCCTTTTTTTAATTACTCGGCTGGGTATATAAGAGCCACTGAAATATTCAGTTGGTATCAGTTTTATCAACTCCGTTAAGAAAACAACTGAAGACTTTCTCATTGTTGTAAAGTGGATATATTTTACGAGGTTAGTTTATTTTGATTCAAGTGGCGTTTGTTGTTATGATGGGCGCACGCGCACACACACACACTCATATATATATATATATATATATATATATATATATATATATATACATATATATATATATATATATATATATATACATATATATATATATACATATATATATATATATATATATATATATATATATATATATATATATATATATATAGTTTATTTTGATTCAAGTGGCATTTGTTGTTATGATGCACGCACACACACACATACACACACACACACACACACACACACACACACACACATATATATATATATATATATATATATATATATATATATATATATATAATTTATACATATATGCATCCTAAAAACAAATAAGCCTTGCAGCTTCGCTCTGGAAATGGCTGCTAGAAAATCCTTTATCAAACAAACGAATGGTCATAAGCAACTAGAATCACTCTAACTTCCAAATTACGTCAGCGAAGTTACATTTTTCATTATTTTTCTTAATTTCTAATAAAGGAAGAAGACGTTTCTTTTTTATTTTGGTAAATTCGTCCGTTTTTTATTTTTGGATTGCACAAGGTTCCTTTATTAGGTTTTTTTATACTATGTCACTTTAAAGTGAAAAACTGGTCAATAAGAAAGCAAATACTTATACCTAATCGATATTGAGCCTAAAACCGTCCAGAGTATCATAAATTTCTCCTCCGATTACATTAGTACAAACAAGTAATAGGTCTTAACCGAGACCCAATTTCCTTGTAACATTTAATTCTGCCAATTTTCTGTTCATTTTTTTAATAGGATACATCTCACATCTATTAATTTATACGCTCTATTTTTTTGTGTTTATCTTTTGAATTTCAACTTCCGTCATGAAGAGAAAACAAGACATTACTCAAAACTTTCTTAATTCCATTTTCTAGCATTTCTAAAGATGGCCGACCAGAAGTTTGTTTTGACCAGTTGTTGTTGTGGATGTTCCCTCCGAACTGGATCGCTCATCATCGCCATCCTTAGTCTAGTAAGTATCGGTTTATGTTTTTAGAAATCTCTACATATATATATATATATATATATATATATATATATATATATATATATATATATATATATATATATATATATATATATATATATTTCAGCATTTCCAGCTAGAGTGCTTTAATCTTTTTAACACTTAATATTTCGGATTAATAAAAACAAACAAAAATTAGCTCTGGAAACTCAAGTTTTTCGCTTCGTTGAAGATCTAGTAATAGATTCTATTTAACCAAGATGTAGGCCTACTGTAGATGGGTTGGGATAAATATGGGAGATTTAAACATATCTTATTCAATGAAGAAATAATCTATCTTAGAATAAAGTCTGTTCCGAGGGACATTGCCATAAGTGGATAATTTTTTTACATAGACATCAGCATCTGTTGTAAAAATATCTCTCAAGTGCAGAGTATATATATATATATATATATATATATATATATATATATATATATATATATATATATATATATATACTGTATATATACATCATATATATATATATATATATATATATATATATACATACATATATATATATATATATATATATATATATATATATAATAGTGTCTGCAACTGGTCAAAAATGATGGCTGAATATTTAGATGGATAAGCAAACACGAACGCAAACATAAATTCAACCCTTCCCACCACCTCTCTCCAGGGTATGACTACTCCTCCCCCTACACAAGGGACGGGAGAGACCAAATAGTTGTACGTGTGGTAATGCCGCTGAACGTAACCCGAAAGATATATATATATATATATATATATATATATATATATATATATATATATATAAATATAACCAGACACTTCATCTTTATTATATAAGGGAGATACTTATCATCAAATGAATTTCCCTTGGCTTTACTTTCCAATGCCAGAGTGAATTTGCTATTAAGAGGTATTTGTGGCTTATTAAAAAGATCGTGAGCGTCAGTGATAAAATTGTCATTGATTTACGTATATCTGTATATGGCACAACGGTTAACACTCTATCTGCAATAACATTACACCAAAGTTCGATCACACGCTGGCCATGGAGCGAAAAGGGATGGCGTCCTTAAAATCCTATTATTCCACATTTGAACTTAGGAGTGAATTATTTACCGGAAGCTAGTTGACTCCTGGAGGATCGCACCCAAGATGTAAAAGCGCATCAGGGGGTCAGCCATCTTATTCCATCTCTCATGAACTGTAATTAAGTATGGAAGTTGTAGAATAAGCTTCTTTTTTTTTCAGGTACTTAGTCTTATCAGCCTGGGCGTTGGCATCTTCGCCGGAGTTAGTGGTAAGCATACAAAACTTTTTTTTTTTTTAATATTCAGTAATTTAACTAATGAATGAGTCTGTATTACTAGTCCGTTAACAATCCCTAGTTAATGTTATTCCGCTTACCCTCTTCCTCGTTTTTATTTTGTGTACAGTTTTCTCGCAATGTTGTGATGATCACATTTTTCTTCTCCAGGTTTGATCGTAGGATGGATCGACGTTGCTATTGCTGTTGCCAACATAATCCTGGTGGCAGTTCTTATCCATGGCATCAGAACTGTGAGTATCATTTTCTCTTTTTCTTTAATAGCTCTCCTATGTAAAATTAAGTCTTCAATGAAGAAAAGTTTACATTTCTTGATATCAAGTCCGTATAGCTCCGTAAAGGCGAAACAAACTTTTTTCAATTTGAATTACAATTTATATTTTTAGTTCTTTGGTAAAACTTATACTGCCCAGTACAGAGTGCAATCATATTACTTGTCATCCATTTCATTATATTCTCTTTATAATTGTCTTATTTTTTTTTATTTTTACCTGCTTTTATTTGCATAAAGTATATCAGATATGTTCACACTGAGTCTATTTTACTTTTGATTTTCTTAAGTGAAATGTAGGTATTTCCTGCCATTTTATATTGCCTTATTTTCTTATACATTCCAATAATGGATATATTCTTTTCATACATTTAATACCGGTCTTAAAATACACTAAGGCTTCCGTATTTCCGTCATTCTGGTAATTATAAATACTTGATATAAAGAAATAAGAACCAAAACGAATGAAAGATTAACATTTAACTTGAATGGTTCATAAGTGAGACCCAACTCTCATCTCTTTTCAGGAACAACGTCGCCTTGTCCTCGCCTGGGTGTGGGCGACTGTCGTCATCGTCATCCTAGATGTCATCCTGGGCATCTTTGCCGTCCTTCTGTTCTCATCCGTCACGGCAGCCATCATCCTTTTCATCTTTGCTGCCATCCAGGCTTACTTTATCCTGGTCGTCTGGTCTTACGCCGTTTCGGTAAGGGCGAGTGGTTGATTGATAGGGGGTTATCTGGCGTCTCCCTCAATGAAAGGAGTCTGTCTCTGTTTATTTTCGTAAACTAAGGGAAATAGTTCCTTAGTTTCCCTCTTTTTATCTCTTCCAGATTAATGTTTTTGCTCTTATTTTTTCTTCTATATTACCAATTAAAGATTACTATGTTTTTTTATCATATTCCAAAGTCAATTCCTATTTTCATTTCTCTACCATTCTTTAAAACTAAATAGAACTCTCTTGTTTCTTTTCCTCCCAAATCGAAGATTATTTCATGTCTTTTTTTTTTTTAACATAATACGGAGTCAAGAAAGAATTTGGAATGAAACTTTAACAATCATCCTTTTCGATATATTTTCTTCTTTTTTCTTTTCGTGAATTTAATCATATTAAAATCAAAATTCCACAAAAATACCCTTTAGTTAATTTAATTTTGTTTTCCAGCTGGAAACTCCAGAGCTTCCAGTAACTCGCCAGACGCAGCAGTAGTAGCTGATGGATGACATCTCATTTCCATGGAACGTTGTCTTTCAACTTGTATAAGAAATGTTTCATTAATTTAGTCTTCTGTGATTTTTTATTTATTTTCTTCATAAATGAATTTTGTAATAAATTTTGATTTTTATGTTATATTTATTTTGTCATTAATAAATCATACAGTAAGGTTTTATTCTGTTGTTTTATTTTTCAAATTAGACCATTTCGTCTAATTTAAAGCTTACTGTGTTAGAACATTTGCTTAAATTACTGTGAATTTTTGGATGTTTTGAAGAATTTTAAAATAACAAGCATAAAATATCTCCCCCTCTCAATTTAAAATTAATTTTGAAAAAGTATCCTCATCTTTATCAATAAAAAAAAGTGACAAGGAGCACTTTGACAATGTGAATGGAGTTAATATGATATCTTACAATTTTGGTATCTTTAACTGACTTCAAGATAGAGGCGTACCTAGAGATTTGGGGTCCCCAGGGGTGAGTTAGTAATGAGATACCCCTCTCCAGTTACCCTGACGAGTTGCAGGTAATTTTAAATGTACATTTACATACTTTTAATACCTGACCCTACTTTGGAGGTCCCCTCTGTTAGGGGCCTTGGGGCACTTTCAAAAAGGCCCCCATCACGGTCCCCTTAGCTACGTTACTGCTTCAAGAGGCGCCATTCTTTTGCCATATCCAAAATCAACGCCTAAGTGGATAGACTAAACATTGAATGAAACCCTTTCTAACATGTTGCCCTTTCAATGGAGTAGAAATCAACAATTTCTACCTCTGCTAACACTTGGTTCTAATATCATCCTCAGAGTAATACCCCTTACCTTCTCTATTGCTTCCTGGTGTGGTTATGTCCCTCGTATGGCTATTTCCCTGATATGATTGTTCTGCTGTTGGTATAACCTGGTGTAGCTATGGCCCTGGCGTGGTTATACCTTTTGTGAGGTAATGTCACTGTTGAGGTTATGACTGGTGTGGACGTACCTTTGGGTGGTCATGCCTCTGTTTTAGCTATGAGCCTGGTGTACTCAAGTCTCTAAGGCATTCATATTGCTGGTAGAGTTATTGGGAAATTGTGGTTTGATAAATTTATTCTACCCTGTTTTGGGTATTGTTTAACCCTTTGGTCTTCAGCTGCTGACTCTCATTTCAATTTGTCGGGCAGAAACTTACAGTCTATTAAATTACTTATTCCTGATGGGGATATTGATCTCTGGCACTGTCGTTCCATTAGTTTTGTATGCATGTTACATAAGATTTTTCATAACTCAGATCACCCATTAGTACTGTTAGTACTAGGTATGGAGTTAATTCTAAGAGCCGTGCCTTCCCCATCATTAAGAACAATAATAATCAGTATTCTAAAGGTTTTTATTCCAGGTTAAGGGATGATCTTTTTAATCAGGCAGTTGAATCAGTGAACTTTTAGAAGTTTAATCGTTTTGTTAATGCTCGCCTCTCATTTTATAAATTATATACGACTGATCTATTTTAATGGTGCTATTGATCTAGAAATATTTTGTATTCTTTATTTATTACTTCATCATCATCTCATCCTACTTTTATTGACACCAAGGGCCTCGGTTAGACGTTGCCCGTCGTCTCTATCTTGAGCTTTTAATTCAATACTTCTCCATTCATCAACTACTTATATATAGTCAATTTGCATCCCTTATTTCCTTTCCCCACTGAGCTACTTTCCTTGTTGGAGCCCTTGGGCTTGTAGTATTCTACTTTTCTGATCAGGGTTGTACTGTAGCTTGGCTAGTAATGATGATAATAATATGCTGCAACTACGCTTATGCATAGATATGGTTTTGCTATACATAGGTTTCTGATGTGATTAACTTATGTCCGTGATGTAATTATGCCTCTGGTGTGGCTATGGGTCTGTTATTGTTATGCTTTTAGTAAGGATATATCTCCCTGGTATAGTTGTGTTCATGGTGTTTTTATATCAGCGGTGTGGTCATACCCATGATGGGATTCTGCAGTTATGCCCTAGGTGTGGTTATACCCATAATGTGAAATAGTTGAGACGTCCTTATATAAAGGGGATTTTAAATGTCCTAATGTACCATAAATAAAGTAAAATGTATTTTTTAAAAGTTATTATTTATGGTGGGTTAAGTACTGGTAATGCACCTAGTGTTGATATGATTTTGGTATGGCTATGCATTAGTTTGAATATGCCTCAGGTGTTGTTTTGCACCTAAAGTGGGGTTGAGATCCTGGTATGGCTCTTCCTCAAGTGTAGGCTATCTGAATCTAGTGTAGTCAGATTTCTAGTAAGGAAATGTCCTTGATGTTGCTATGTTTCAGATGTGTTCCTGCCTCTGGAAGGTTTGTGAAGCTGGTGTGATTATGATTCTGAGGTAGTCATTTGCCTGTAATAAAGTGAGGTTATACCACTGATGCAGTATTGTTCAACTTGGTCTGTATCTGTTATGGCCATGCCCTGGGTGTGGTCATGCATTTAGTGTGGTTATATGGCAGGCATAATTACGAATCTAGTATGACTATGCCTTTGTTTTGTCATGCCTCTTCTGTTGTTATGCCTTTAATGTGGGTAAGCGTTTAGGTGGGAAATGTTTCTGGAGTGGTTGTCTGGTGTCCATATGCCTGTAAGTTGTTATGGCTCTGGAGCGATTCTTGTTGTGGTTATACTTCCCAGAGTTTATGGCTTATGTGTTATCAAACTTCTAGTATGATTATATCTTTGGTTTAGTTGTTCCTCTGTGTAGTTATGTAGCTAATGTGATTATGGCTCTGGTGTGGTTATGCTTTATAGCATAATTATGCCCTAGACGTGGCTATGTCCTAGGCGAGGTTATGCACTAGTACTACTAGGTGTGGTTATGCTATGGGTGTGGTTTTGCCTCTGGAGTGGCTATGTTTTTAACTAAACAGCAAACCAACAAACTGGAGGGCATATTTCATAAAATCTATGAACTCTCATGAGTATTTATAATGCTTATAGCCAATGCCTGATACATATATTCTCATAACATGAAATTCCAAATGACAATGACAACAGTGATGATACTGACGAAGAATTTACTATCTGTACTTGGACACTAAGATGCCCTTAGAGTTTTTGATGTCCTTTGTTGTAAGTTGACAGGTACAGATTAAAACTAGGGAATTCTGGACATTGCTATAGTAGCTATGAGGGATTAGTCTCGTTTGTTCACAGTCTGGTTGGAATAGTGTTCTGTTGTGAATGCTTTTTAATTGCCCTACTTGTCCCTATGTGAGCAGGGGGGTTGGTGTAAGAAGGCCAGATTAGATATGCTGGCGAAACCTGTCCCGGTAGATGATGCTTTGTTGCCTTCAAAGCAAGATGCTTTGAGGAAGACCGCCTGCCAGAATTCGCACAATGAATGCAGGGGTGTGGCGAACACTCCAGCAATGGGAGTGATTCCGGGGGCCCCAGGCATGCCTAATCTCATGATGAGTACAGGTGTTGCCCGAATGAGTTGTTGTACTAGTACCATTTTGTTGTTTTTGCAAGGATACCTGCAGAAGCTTGGAAGAAGTGTTGTGAGCGGAGGAACAGAGCGTTGCTTAATTATGATACTTTTTATTAGTAACTGTCTGATGATGAGGCACATTGATCTAGGATACAGCTGTTTAAAGATATTAAATGATGTTTCATGATGTTTAAAGATATTAGATGCTATTTCATTATGTTTGATGATGATGTTCTTTTCCTGTAATTTATTTGCATATTATGGCCATACTTAATAATTATCACTATCACTATTTAATATGGACTGTAGTGGATCCGGATATATCCAAGGGATATGAAAGTGTCTATGGAGAGTGGCTGTCGAGGATCTGTACACATGTATTGATGATTTTCCTAGGAATTGTTTTTGTGAAACGTTTCTTTTATGTAATTTAGTGTTTTACTAGCATTTATCTTTTCTGGTTAGGAACATAATGACTGCGTAATGTATTTGTGTTTACCAGTACTATGTCTTAGATGTTTTTCAGACTGAGAGTCCAATAAAAGAACCAGAGTGTAGGCTTGACATATGAGGGCATTTATTGTCTTTGTAAGCAGACTGTATTCAATTATGGACTGTAGGATATAGATAAGTCAAGTATTCTAAGATACAAAGGTTACTTTCTGATGCATAAATTCTAACTGATATTCTGTAGTCACTGTTCTCTATGATATGTTTTCTTAATAAAATACGCAGTATTTATACATGTTCATATAAAAAGTATATATATATATATATATATATATATATATATATATATATATATATATATTTATATATATATATATATATATATATATATATATATATATATATATATATATATATATATCCTGATTACAGACGTGTAGTATTGATTAATGATTAATTCATTTTTTAATGATTTTAACATATTATCACTGATGATGAGTATTTCTTAATTAATGAATTTAAAATGTGAGTTTCCTTTTTTATTGATAATTGTTCACCAGTTTCTATTTACTGTGAAGTGTGTTAATCATTACATGCGAATTTTTAATCTACGTCATATTCACCCTTGTTGGAGGTGAACAAAGCTTCCCCAAGATCGGGGAGACTTTGTTTTAAGTAGTAATTTTTTTTTTTTTTTGAAAGCTAATGGCCTTTTCTTTGTTTTAAAGTAGTTTTGAATTCTGCAAGCCTTGAGCCTGATTGAGGGAGATTTGTCACATATAAGTGGTTAGAACAAATAATTCATTGGAATTTAGACAAATGCCAAACTGTCAAAACTGGGTTAATGTAAATGCGCAAGAAGTAGGGCGGTGGTTGCCGACCTATGACCCCATCTCCACGATTCCTGGGTATTGTGGAAATCAGTTTAAAGCATACTCTATCACAAGCAACCGGGTCTGAAAAAATAGTTGCACCATGTATGTTAAATGTAAACTGATGTTATTCTCTTACTTCTCAGTACAGTGGTAACGTGGTTGCCTCGTATTCGCGTGGCAAGAGATCGATCCCCGCCCAGGGCCGTGAGTTTAAGCTGTTTACTGGGGAGGCTACTGCTGTGGTAGGGTACTACAGTGGGGGGTTGGGCTTGCCCGGCTGACGTTCTGGTGAGCATCTATTCTGATGGAACTGGAACTGAAACCAGACACCTTTAACACCTTTAAAGCGTGAGGGAGGTGGAAAAGCACTGGGGATTTGAGGTGGGGCAACCTTGATCCAGGCGATCTAGATCGCAGATGTTTCGTAGTAAAACGCTACCACCTATATCCTGGAGGAAGCACCTGATCCACATAGATATAGGTGCCATAAAAACTCACCCTTGGAAGTAGAATGAGGGGAGTTGGGCGCGAACCAAGACCGTGTGCCCTTGTCGCTGATGGGTGCCCATTACGCCCAAACGACATTCCACTAGGTTGCGATCCTAATAGTAACTTTTCCCTTAGACTTATAACGTGAGACAAGTCATTTGTGTGCCCCTCCCTGTTGCTTAACTTGGATAGAAATTAATATTGTAATGTTTAGTTGATAAGTCAGATTTGAGACTTGTGATGAATTGCTATTCTACTGGTGGAAGAAGATTAACTATAAGTTGCTCCAAGTACGCTCTCCCCGAGCGTGTCTGTAATTTACAAGTGATTCATTGTTAACTACCATTATGAGCATTTTGTGATAACTTCCAATAATTTAAAAGTCATCGCAAGTACCTTAGGTATTCAATTAGAAATATTTAGAGTTCTGTTGAAGATGTACTTACTCATTTATTCACTTGAAGAAGATTTCTGCTCATGTTTCTGTGAAAATTAACTGAGACAATAAATCCTCTTATGATGTAAAAGCCGTCTAATTCACCGCCTCTTATCATTTATTAATTAATGGCCTCTCATAGTGACACTCTGGACCAGCAGCCACAGATCGATGGCCATAGTGACTGAATAGCCTATTCAATGTCTATAGAATAGCCCATAGTATATAGAATATAGATCTTGGAATAGCCTGTC
The DNA here is from genome assembly GCF_036898095.1 of Palaemon carinicauda. Classification (NCBI taxonomy): domain Eukaryota; kingdom Metazoa; phylum Arthropoda; class Malacostraca; order Decapoda; family Palaemonidae; genus Palaemon; species Palaemon carinicauda. The sequence goes on along the minus strand of NC_090727.1, from coordinate 181,092,483 downwards.
ACCGAGTCATTACCACACTCGTCCTTCCTCGACTGAATTATTTTCTACCATTCAAAAAAGTAAATGCATTTTTCTACTTGTTGGAATGCACTTTGGACTCTGTGAATTGTTAAGTCCATTAAATGAATGATTTCTTTTATGTTTATAACAACACAATATCATGAAGAACACAGAATAAATATTCTGGAATTTTTATTCCTCAACTCGTAGGTGAAATCTGAATGGGAAGAACTATGATAAGGAATTGTTTAAACTACTACAAACATATGTCATTAATGGAGTTATATCAGTATCCTATTCCCTGTTGAAAGAATACAAGCAGAATTTACTGCATTTCTAAAAATCGCAAGTAATCAAAAGAATATCATTCTACTACTTTAAATATCACAAAAAACGAAATTCTTGGCATACACAGACTCTTGCACCACTCGTTTAGATGCAGTTCTTCGTTACGAAAACCCCATTGAGTACTCAAATTAACAAGACAAATTCTATTATGCCCTCGAGAAGTTTTTTCCAATAGTAAATTTAAATATGACTTGTTCAGATGCTAAGAAACAATACTAGTCACCCGAAGGAGCCATATCAAATTCCTATGTCCACCTTCCCCAGCGATCAAACTAGAGATATCATGGATCAAACACTGTTAGTTGAATTTTTTTTTCCTATACGTCTTATTTGATTGGCTGATAGATTACGGTAAAACAGACATTTAAGTTTATACTATTCTCTCAAAAGTCCAACATAGAACTATAGGGAATACAAGTCAGATTCGACTGGTCAAAGTTAACTGGCATCACAGTTGCTACAATGCGATGAATTCCATCGTTTCAAAACCATACATATATATATATATATATATATATATATATATATATATATATATATATATACATACACACGCACACACACACACATACATATATATATATATATATATATATATATATATACATATATATATATATATATATATATATATATATATATATTATATACATATATATATATATATATATAATCTATCTATCTATCTATCTATCTATATATATATATATACACTATATATATATATATATATATATATATATATATATATATATATATTTCTTTGTGCCAAGGGTATCAACTGCATTTTAGCATCATTCATGAAAATAACAACCAACCTTGGGTCATCCTATCTTCTCACAGATTGTGAATATATAAAATGAATATCACATAACGTCTCTTTTGTCAAAACTTACCCTCTCTACCCACTTTCATATTGCCGATTAGGCCTACACTTCCCTGTTCCAGTAATAGTATTCTTTTATTTTATTTATGTTCGATATTTCTGCATTGCCCATACACAATATAGATATTCCATTTATATTCTTCTTGCGTTTACTATTTTGTTATAACAGGCTTGTATGAAGAGATCGAAAATACTGATGTAGCCTATTATTATTATTATTATTATTATAATTATCATTATTATTATTATTACTTGCTAAGCTACAACCCTAGTTGGAAAAGCAGGATGCTATAAGCCCAGGGATCCCAATGGGGAAAATAGCCCAGTGAGGAAAGGAAACAAGGAAAAATAAAATATTTCAAGGACAGTAACAACGTTAAAATAAATATTTCCTATATAAACTATAAGAACTTTAACAGAACAAGAGAAAGAGAAACCAGATAGAATAGTGTGCCCGAGTGTACCCTCAAGCAAGAGAACTCTAACCCAAAACAGTGGAAGACCATGGTACAAGGGCTATGGCACTACTCATGACTAGAGAACAATGGTTTGATTTTGGAGGGTCCTTCTCCTGGAAGAGCTTCTTACCATAGCTAAAGAGTCTCTACTCCCCTCAACAAGAGGAAAGTAGCCACTGAACAATTACAGTGCATTGGTTAACCCATTGGGTGAAGAAGAATTGTTTGGTAATCTCAGTGTTGTCAGGTGTATGAGAACAGAGGGGAATCTGTAAAGAATAGGCCAGACTATTCGGTGTATGTATAGACAAAGGAAAAGTGAACCGTGCCCACAGAGAAGATCCAATGTAGCAATGTCTCGCTAATCAAAGAATCCCATAACACTGTAGCGGTAGTATCTCAACGGGTAGCTGGTGCCATGGCTTAGTTTCTCTGAAGCAATGGGAGTAATCAGCCACTTCTTAAAGACTTCATATCAGGAATCTCTTCTACTGTGATAAAACATTTTAGGTGTTTAATGTAGGCCTACAGAGTAATCATTTCAGTTTCATCTGATTTACGCTATTTTCACCAAAAAAAACATGAAAAGTAAACACCAAAAATAACTTAAGTATCTTTTTTATTAAAAAAAAAAAACAATGAAAACATATAATAAAAATAAGTTACAGTGAGAAATGTCTTGATGAAAAGCAGAATTTCCCGCCAGCGATCGAATCATCATCATCAGCGTCTAACGGGATACCGGGAGCATTGGTGTCTCCAGCTGATGGAAAAGAACAGAATGAATTAAGGATTATTCCGGTGTTATATAAATCATTTATAACATTCTCAAATTGAATATGTCTCGGGCTTTGTAAGAGAGAGAGAGAGAGAGAGAGAGAGAGAGAGAGAGAGAGAGAGAGAGAGAGAGAGAGAGAGGAGAGAGAGAGACTTGCGTCTATTCTGTTATCGGGAGCACCGTCGTCTTTGACTGATCATCATCATCATTATTATTATTATTATTATTATTATCCAAGCCATAGCCCTAGTTGGAAATGCAGGATACAATAAGCCCAAAGGCTCCAAAAAGAAAAATAGCCCAGTGGAAAAAGGAAGCAAGGAAACAAATAAACTACATTACACGAGAAGGAATAAACAAATAAAACAAGATATTTTAAGGACACCAACAACATTAAAATACATCTTTCATATATAAACTATCAAAACTTAAAAAGAAAAAAAAAACAAGAGGAAGAGAAATAAGATAGAATGTGTGCCCAACTGTACCCTCAAGCAAGCGAACTCTAACCCAAAACAGTGGAAGACCATGGTACAGAAGCTATGGCACTACCCAAGACCAGAGAACAATGGTTTGATTTTGAAGTGTCCTCCTGGAAGAGCTGCTTACCATAGCTAAAAAGTTTCTTGCACCCTTACCAAGAGGAAAGTAGCCACTGAACAATTACAGTGCAGTAGTTAACCCCTTGAGCGAAGAAGAATTGTTTGGTAATCTCAGTGTTTTCAGGTGTATGAGGACAGAGGAGAATGTGGAAAGAATAGGCCAGACCATTCGGTGTGTGTGCGCACGCGTGTAGGCAAAAGAAAAATGAGCCGTAACCAGAGAGAGGGATCTAATGTAGTATTGTCTGGCCAGTCAAAGGACTCATTAACTCTCTAGCGGTCTATCTCAAAGGGTGACTGGTGCCTTGGTCAACCTACTACCCCCAAAGTAGAAGAAATCCAATGAATATATTAAGAGTTCCTTCCGTATTATTATATTTAATTCATAAAAATTTCATTTCGAATATGAGAGAGAGAGAGAGAGAGAGAGAGAGAGAGAGAGAGAGAGAGAGAGAGAGAGAGAGAACTTACCGAGATGGCGTTGGACCTGACGACTAGGATGAAATAGCTCTGGATGGCAGCGAAGATGAAGAGGATGATGGCTGCCGTGAGGGATGACGTCAGGAGGATGATAAAAATGCCCAGGGCGATTGTCAGGATGACGGTGACGATAGTTGCCCAGACCCACACGAGGACAAGGGATCGGCGCTCCTGTTGGGGGGTGGGGGCGTGGATGTTAAGGCTGAAGGTATATTCAAATTGTAAAGACTATGGTAAATCTCATTGACTACTCCAGGAGTAAGGAGCCCTTGCTGGCATAAGGCCACATTGATTTGTACACTGATACTATTAGTGCCTTGGAGAGACAATGCTTAATAAGGGAATATGTGTGACGATGAAAACTCTCCATATACAATGTCATTTAATTTTTCTTTTCATGAATAATTGAAAGGTAATAATTTGAAAATCAGAAATCACATGAAATATATCTTTGGTCGAAAGAAAATGTCAAAGCTAAAGCTATTTATTCATTACTCATTCAAGGAATATCACAATGGTAGGCTATTAATAAATTAATCTAAGGCGTACATTTTGATTGATCGATAAGTTAATATTATACAGGTATTAATTCATTACTTCTAGATTTTATAGTTTTATTAAAAAAAATTAAATAAACTTACAGTTCTAATGCCATGGATAAGAATTGCCGCGAGGATTATGTTGACAACATCAATTCCGACGTCCAGCCATCCTTCCGTTAAACCTGTAGAAGAAGAAAGCGTATAATTCTAAAATCAAAGGTGACACACAAGAGCATATTTTATTTTACAAAATTATACAATATTGTAGTAGATATGTTTCTGAATATCTGTCAATATATTATAAAAATTAATATTTATGTTAATATTCAAAATGAGAAATTACGAAAAAATTCTGTTTTCGATATATCAAGCATCTGTGATGGGTTACCGATTTTCCAACTGGTTCGATCTATGAAACTGATTAATGGATTTAATAACTACAAAATTTTGATTTTTATGATTGAAATGTTTTGCAGAACTTACCATTTACTCCAGCGAAGATGCCCAATCCTAACCCAACAAGACTGAATATCTGGAAATTTAAGAACAGTTCAATTTTGATACGTCTATATATATATATATATATATATATATATATATATATATATATATATATATATATATATATATATATATATATATGTGTGTGTGTGTGTGTGTGTGTGTGAGTGTGTGTGTGTGTGTTTGTGTGCGTGTGTGAATTTATAAATATATGAGGCCAATAAAAGATATTTTCTTTATTTTCTTTAGTCAGAAAATAAAAACGAAATTGAAAAAAAAGTAAGATTGAAAGCGACGAATTTGATGAGAATTTTGAATTTTAAACAAAATAAGAAAACTACAAATAAAAAGACTTAGATTTG
>NC_090727.1:181045026-181082526 GCF_036898095.1 Palaemon carinicauda | reverse complement strand
TTTTGAGCCTGGTCCTCTGTTGAAAGTGTTCAAAATATTTCTTGGTAAATTATCGCGATTTATCAATCTCCTTCTGAGAATATGGAGTAATTTTGTTTCCGTAAGCAATAAGACCGATAATTAAATTCTGAATATTAATTCTAAAGTATTCATGAAAGGAACTAGATATTCCCAAAATGTTCGTCCCTTGAGAATGTTCACATATATTACTATAGAATTAAGGTTTTAAGGCGTCTGTGTAACCACAAAAAAAATGCAATGTGGAAGGACCGTCAATAAAAACGATGTAAAAAAATTCTGGTTATCTATATACAATTTCCTAGAGCCAATAATGACTTGCCTACGTCAAAGTTGATGTCACGCCAGTCAAAAGAACACAATAAAAAATAATAAAACCAGGTAAACATAATTTTAATATTAATCAGGCCGGCCAATTTGGTTCGCAATCAGTCTTTTTAGTTCACCATTCATTGGTCGATCCCACAGGACCAAACTCGCTGTGTGACTGAGTTTATTTTCTTATCAGTTATGTTTTGTTGGTTTGTTTTTTACGATATTAGCCTTTTGTCTTTGCGTCTTATCTCATTTCCTCTCTTGATAAACAGTATCCACTATTGCCACTTCGATACAAAACCAAGCAAACTGCATGAAAATCTTGAAGGACAAAATACAAGATGAGATAAAATATTCACGATGCTTTATTTCCAGATTGAATTGAAGGCATGCTACATATTTCCATGGGCTCTTGCTAAGTATCTATCTAAAACGATAAAGGCTGTAAGTAGTAATAACGTCAGTGCAAAATGACATGGAGAGGGGACCGTGTTGAAGCCACGCTCGAGTGGAGAGGAAGAAGCGCCAGAAACAATGGCTTCTGCGACCTCCGTTTTTCTAAAACCGGAACCCAGGCACATCCCTGCAAAATAAAAACCATGTATATATGTGTATATATATATATATATATATATATATATATATGTATATATATATATATATATATATATATACACATATATATGTATATATATGTATATATATATATATATATATATATATATATATATATATATATGTATGTATATAATATATATATATATATATATATATATATATATATATATATATATATATATATATATGAATAACATAAGAATCAAAATCATACTAATAGCAAAGATGATAAAAAGACACTTATAAACAAAAAAAAGTAAAATTACAGTATATATAAACTTTCATTTTTAATGGTATTTTTTTTCTTGGGATATGTGACTAATTTTCATGAAAAAAACTAGACATATAATGATCTAAATTTTCATAAATATATGCATATATAAGAACGCGAGTACTTTTATCATTCTGGTGCTTAAACTAACATATGATTATATTGGAGTGATAGTTCTGAGCAACGTTAAATTAGATAGTGTGTATATACAGAAGACGTACACATAGCATTCACACACACACTATATATATATATATATATATATATATATATATATATATATATATATATATATATATATATATATATATATATATATATCAACAAATGCCGCCGATTCTAGTCCACTGCAGGACAAAGACCTCAGACATGCCAATTCATGTATGAGGTTTGACCAGTTTTCAACACCACGCTGGCCAGTGCAGATTGGTGATGGTGGGATACTTTAGTGTTAATGCTCACAGCACACCAACCTAATACGGGTGACCCTGACTAGTATAGCTTTTCTGATCATGGCGATACACAAACCCTTTCACCATGTCAAGGTATATACAGTATATATCATCATCATTTCCTCTTACGCCTATTGACACAAAGGACCTCGGTTAGATTTCGCCAGGCGTCTCTATCTTGAGCTTTTATAATCAATACTCTCCATCCATCTCCTACTTCACGCTTCATAGTCCTCAGCCATGAAGGCTTGAGTCTTCCAACTCTTCTAGTTCCTTGTGGAGCCCAATTAAAAGTTTGGTGAACTAATTTTTCTTGGGAAATGCGAAAAGCATGCCCATACCATCTCCAGTTATCCCTCACCATGATCTAATCCACTTATGACACTACTGTGTTTATAGTGTGTGTATATATATATATAAATTATATAATCATATACATATATAAATACATATATATATATATATATATATATATATATATATATATATATATATATATATATATATATATATATATGTATATATATATATATATATACTGTATATATATATATATATATATATATATATATATATATATATTATATATATATATATATATACTGTATATATATATATATATATATATATATATATATGTATATATATATATATATATATATATATATATATATGTGTGTGTGTGTGCGTGCGTATGTGTGTGTTGTGTAACAAGACATAGTAAAACTATCATTTGTACTCACAACAGGAGTTGGCTTCATGGCGTGCGATACGGTCACAGCGAAAGTGATTGGTAAATTGGGTTCATTTGGACTATCGGGATACACCTTATCCTTGTACCATCTACCACCTACTAGATTTCCTCCTGACACATAAGCGCCCTGTTGAAGAAAAATAACAACAATAACAAGGAGGAGTGAGATATGTCTGTATAATACGTGATTTAGTAACTAACACGACATACTTTATTAGAAATAAACGTGAAGTGGATATACAGTGCTAGGTCAATACAGTATTATATATAGTAATACATTCAATTTGTAGAAGTTTGTTTTACCCAATAATATCCCATTTTAATAATAAATTGCTTAGCTACTTGCAGCCTACTGTAATTACCATGCAGCGCTATATGTTTCGCTTTAATGTTGATTGAATTTTTTCAATTTCGATATTAATATATTCATATAAAATAAAGCATAAACTGAAAAATAATCCTATCCAATATTCGTCTGATATTGAAAATTTACTCAAACGTTCTACTGAAGTTATAAAAAGCAATCAAACTTCACAAATCAAAAAAAAAAAGAAAAAAATGTGATCAAGTTAATCAACTATTGCAATTATAAAATTGAATTCAAGAAGGGAATTTCACGCGAAACAACAGAAACGGAACTAACGAATATCCTTTATCACCTGATTTGGACGTTCATCCTCATGGGGCTTCGATGGGACTGCGTAGACTAGAGACCCCTGAAGGAGCCAGTGGGCCTTGGTGCACACTGCCTGACGAAGGCGAGTCAGCCACCAACCGGGCATCTTCATCATGCCCAGCTGGACAACCGCCGGAGATAGCTCGTTTACAGCCTGAGGTTGAAACAAAAGTGACATAGAACCTCTTTAGATAAAGGGATTAGCTGGTCTTGTAAGGTCATTTGGTAGGCAATAAGCAGTTCTTATCTAAGTTGGTTTTTAAAAGCTATGAAGTTAGGGGATAGAAAATTGTTTATTACACCTGCAAAAACTTAAACAGCAAAATGGAGATTGAAATTTTACAACCAACCACAAAGATTACCTATGCTGTCCAAACATTAGATAAAAAATTATTGTCAATATCAAGAGGATTTTTATCTTTTTAGATATTGAGTACAAAATGGCGTTGTCAAGTACAAGTAAAAACTTTGAGACGAGAATCAATACACAAATAGAAATATCAAGCTCAAAGAATAACTATGAATAAAACAGTATTGTCAAGCACGGAAAACTTTGCTATGAGACTCATGACAAAAATAATGTTATCTGTTAATTAAGACCAAAAATATGCTATCACATACTATATAAAAAGAGTTTCAGCATGCAAAACAAAAACTGTAATATCAGACACTGGATAAAATAAAGGTCATCATCGGGCAAAATAAAAAAAAAAAATCTGCTATCAGGCACTACAGTAGATTAAGAAGGACATTATCATGCAAAAACTTCCAAAGCTGTATCATCACAGTAAAAATAAAGGGTAGCTATTAGACAGAAACAAAGAGTATACTATCAGACACTAGCTAATAAAGGAAATTATCAGGCATAACCAAAAATCTGTAAAATCAAGTTTATATAAAAAACTAAACGATCAGGCACGTACCCAACTCTGCAGATGGAGGTGGCGAGCCTTCCATTCCTCACTTAATAACTGCACGTCCCTCGCAACTGTCCTCGCTATGCAGATAGCAATAAGGTTATCCTTCGCTGCTTGTCTCACATCACACCCTAGGTCCCCCTCAGAAGTAAGGCAGTTATCAGGATCCAAGAAAGACTCTCGTACGAGGTCCGATAAAGCCAATAAGGCCTCCGCTGGTCTGGCACATCCACTTGTTAAGGCCTGTAAGTAATAGTTACTGAAATGTTATAACAATGGTTACAAATCTTTTTTGGTATCTCAATGATAACCTTCCTTTCTTTAAGATAGCATAATTACTTTATAACGTTATATGTGTAAATACTTCGATGGCAATTGAAATTTATATCGCCAGTACTGGCATTTGAGAGACCTCTCTGTGAAATTATGCTTGAGCCAAACAGTAGGTATGGTTCAAAACTTTTTGGAGAGGTGATGCATTAAGAAAATACATATATAGCTTTCAAAATGCACCTCCTTAATCTGAAGAAGCTGATAAGACATATTCTCTTGCACTTCATCCCAAATCTCCATTTCCTGTTGCCAAGCAAAGGTCTCTGCGTCCTCTTCCTTCACCACCAGGGCAGCACGGGGTCCGAGTAAGCCAGGGAGGCCAGACTGTAGGCCTCTCAGCATCCTCATTACTGCCTGCCTGGGAACTCTAACTGAAAAGGGAGAGGATATCCTTAATTTTCTAATTGAATTAGCTTTTGGACGGTTTGGCTATTTTGGTTAGTTTTTGTGTTCCAGGCAGTACGCCATTCTTATTAGTGAACAGAAGAAAATTAGTTCTCAGAACAAGTGACACTGGCTTACGATGTTATTTGACCTTGTTTTATCACGGAGTATTGGTGCTCACTTAAGATGTGTGGCTGATAATAGTATCATATAGGGAAGCACATGAATAAATGATTTACAGTATGAGAGTAACCTCAGGTATCTAGACTCTGCAATCAAATTTAAAGAAAAAAGAAGTTAGCTGAGCTCTGGAGAGGCATTGAACAGAGGTAAAGGATTTGGCACAACATAAAACCATATATATCTTGTGTTTGAAAATTACAAACGGAAATGGTAATGGCAATGGATATCATGATGATAAAAACTTGAATATCATGAAAGTAGGGAAGGCTCAAACATTTAAATGAATATTTCCAGATCGTTATGGGAAGCTATGGAACAATTGTTTTTTTGTAAATGACAGGAATCACCAAATGACCTCAAAGAGCAACTTTACCCCATGGAGTAGTTGTGAAGACATCTAGGCAGTCTGTTAAATCTTGGTGGCAATGCAAACGACGATAGTGTTCACTTAATCCCAGGAGTTGGGCCTCAGTGACCTCTGCTACTTCAAGAACCTCTTCTGTTGAGAAAATATAAATTGACAAGCAACCAACTAGTGACTTTCCTTTGATAGGCAATTGCACTGCATCTTGAAGGTAGGGATCTGAAGTGGGCTCATAGATAATACATCTAAAAATTACTTGCATATGTAGAGTTTCTTCTGCAACGATAATTACATAAATCAATCAGTAATTAGTATAGAATTCAAAAGCTCTAAGAAAATTTGTAGCCTAGAAACTGAGAAATGGCGCATTATTTTGTGCCTCTTAACTAACCGATAGCCTGCTGCGGAGGAAGTTTTAAATCCAGCATTAATTTCTTCTCTGGGAACGAATAAAGCAGGATACTGCCTTGGGCCTCAAATGTATGGGTGTGAGACACAACGGATGTTCCTAGCAAATCAGGCGTTGGGATTGTGGCTATCGGAGAGCCTCGATCAGGCTCTTCTCCAGTGGGACCCGGTTGATCAGCGGTGCCATCTGGAGTCAATGTCCCCACAACACTTGCCTGCCTGTGAACTTTCAACTGTTTAGCAGGAATGAAATAACTCTTGTCATTCAGGTGATCGGTGAAAATTCTGTCGATGATGTTCTGGTCTAGGGTGGAGGTAACAATGCTGCCGTACGTTACCTGGAAAAAAAAAGAAAACAATCAGTTCGTATTTCATTAATGAATGACAATGGAAGTAAACAAAGATTTACCTATCAGAGTATTGTGAGTCAAAAGGGGAAATACTCTTTCGCAGAGATCATCAATAGAATAAGGTAATACTACCATCCTATATGTAGTACCAGGTATGGAGTTGAATCTAATAACAGTATTGCCTTCTCCATCATAAAGCTCAACACTACAGAGTATTCTAGAAGATTTAGTCCAGTGGTGACCAGATTGTGGAATATTCCTAATTTCACATTTGTATCAACGGGACTTCGGAAGTTCAAACTCGCTGCAAATATCTTATATATAACAATTCTGTTCTAAAATTTTTAATAATCTTAGAATATTCTATTGTACTTTTCATTCATTACTTCTAATATATAGTTCATTTTCTTTCCTTTCTTCACTAGTCTATTTTCCTTGTTGGAGCCATAGGCTTGTAGCATTCAGCTTTTCTATCTAGGGTTGGGCTTAGATGATAATAATAATAATAATAATAATAATAATAATAATAATAATAATAATAATAATAATAATAATAATAATAATAATAATAATAATAATAATGTATACTATTCTAGGTAACATAAATTAAAAGATTAATTATTAAAATTAATAAACTACGTTTTCTATTTCTTTCAATCGCAAATCAGCAACAATCCAGGGAACGAGTCTAATCAAATTACGAAACAATGGCCATAAGCCTTACCTTTGACAAAAGGGCTCCCAGTGTCTCCCAAGGGACCTTTCCGCTGTAGGTCTCGTTGAGACGGTGGGCGGCAGAAAGAGATTCCTTGAAAATAGCTTGGGTTAGGAGAGGTCGAGCAGTCCAACAGTTCCTTCCGTACATTCTCCGCGTCTGGTGAGATTGTTATCATTAAAATGTGTTCGTTGACATACTATAATTACGTACAGCTGGTCACAGGAATTCCTGGCACACCCTTACTGTGTGGGGAGTTCTTTCGTTTAGCCCCGTCCACCGCCTCTGTCATCTCTTTCTACCTACCTGTTTGGTTACTCGCCGTGAAGTGAGGGTGTGACAGTGGGCACTCTTCAGAGCAAGGTGTTCCAGGGTCTCCTATGTCCAACTGTACCCTACATTTAACGGAACTTTTAGAACTACGTTAGGTTTCTACGGTAACATCATTGTAGATTCCAACATTACTCGAATCTAGCATAGTTTGACATCCATTCACAATAAAATTCAATTTTAATTAATCTATGATCATCTTGATTTTAAGGTTTTGTTTTACCTTTAATAGCGAAAAGATGTACGCCGTTATCAATAAAGCTGCCTGCCTTCGCCCCGAGTTCGATCCGGTGGGGGCGTTATGTGCTTGAAGGTAGTCATAGCCAAGCTGGAGATGTGTTGCCAAATTAGCTGATAAAGTTGTTGGAATCTCGAGATGTACTGTTGAGGTTTAAAGAGTAATTGTTTAATAGAGCTTAGATACTTTAAATAACATCAGGAAAAAAAGGAAACCAACGATTTTCCTTTAATCCATAAACTATTCTCCATCTTATTTTATTTTCATATATTGTAATATTTTAGAAATAACTTTAAAAATCCATAAACTAAAATCTAATATAGTTCGATCGTCCAGATGATAAATGAACTTAAGAACGAACAAACTACGACTGCTTAACAATGATAAAAATGCGTTATTTAATGTAAATACAAAATTACACAGCAAATCTTATAAACACAAAGCACTCAAAATTCAAAGCACCTTTATCCTTTAACTAACCTACAACAGAGCTGTTTATTTCCTCTGGGGTGTGCAATCCCTTGGCCATGAGGCAAATAACTGTCGGGGCAGAGAGCGTCGAAGGAAGGAGCTTAAGGGCAGCGTGAATACTCCAGAGGGAGTCGGGCATGACTTCGCAGTCAAGGAGGACCAGCCATGTCTTCCGGCGAGCAGCCATCACGACTCGACGACGCAGTTCCTGATGAGTTAATGGCATGGTTACGAGGCTTTTATAAAGGAAGAGAGAGAGAGAGAGAGAGAGAGAGAGAGAGAGAGAGAGAGAGAGAGAGAGAGTCTACCAATGTTTTCACACGTTAGATATATCTACCAGTAAATTTGATTTCCGATTCAACACTACTTCATGAAAAATCATTACCCGATTTCATATTTTTTCTTTTTGTACAGATTATTTAAACAGAAAAAGAAACGCTGTTGTAAGTGGGTGGGTCTTTTCTTAATAATAATTATAATAATGATAATAATAATAATAACCATAATAATAATGTAGAATGAAGAATAGTGTAATATTAAGAACATATATCAGTCAGTTGGTAGTGAAGTATTGGAACGCGCAGTTACAAGGAGAAAGCCATGGATATCAAATGATACTTGGGATACTATTAAAAGGAGACAAAGACAGAAATTGATTGTTGAAAGTTTCCGAAGAAGTAATGAAAAGTACAAGTTTGGGCATGCTAAGTATTCCAGTTTTGACCGTGAGGTCAAAAGAAAAGCCAGGAATGACTGGAGAGAATATTTGGACAGTAAAGCAGATGAGGCTGACAAAGCTATGAATTCAGGAAGTGGCAATGGTGTAAGAATTGCTCATAGAATTATTAATGAAATCTCGACTGGGGAACAGAAGAAGAAGCATATACCCATCAAAAAGAGAGACAGTTCTGTTATAGCAACAGAAGATGAAGAAGGACAGCATTAGATGGAACACTTTAGTGAGGTTATGAAGAGGCGATATGAAGGGAATAATTTGATTGATACATCTGAAGCTGATGAAGACCTTGATGTGTCCATGAATGAATTCAGTGTGTTTAAAGTCGAAGCTATCCTAAGAAAACTAAAGAGATGGAAAGCCCCGGGACACAATGGAATAACTACCGAGATGATACTGGCCGAAAATGAAGTTACTCCCAGATTACTTACAAGATTATTATGTAGAATGTGGCGTGAAGAGGAAAAACTTGATGAATGGGAGTTAGGAATGTTGGTGAAAAAAGAAAAAAAATGAGACCTGACTGGTTGCAATAATTACAGAGGTATAACACTTAAGTCAGTTCTTATGAAAATATGTAGAACGCTTATTCTAAAGAGACTGGAGAGAAAGATTGATGAAAAGCTGAGAGATGAACAAGCAGCTTTTAGAAAATGTAGAAGCTGTACTGACCAAATTTTCATTTTGAAACATGTACAGCAATACGTAGAACATAGAAATCCCCTTTTGATGACATATGTGGACTATATAAAAGCTTTTGATAGTGTCCCGTGTTACTATGGAATTCCTCTTAAATATGTAAATTTGATTAAGTTTGTTCATATTAATGGAGCTTTATCAAATGAATTTTCAGTGAACAGTGGAGTATTCCAAGGGAATGAGTTGTCACCTATGTTGTTTATTCTCCTCATAGTTTTTGTAATGCGAGAACAGTTAGAGACGGTGGAGAACGATTGGACTGGATTGGTGATAGGAACTTAGCAGACCTAGAGTGTGCTGATGATGCAGTCCTTGTTAACAGACCACCACAGGATTTGCAATGCTTGCTTACCAGAATGCATGAAATATCATACGAAGTTGGGCTGAAGATAAATAGAAGAAAGACAGAGATGATGAAACGGAGCATGTAATGGAAGATGAAGTATTATTGGAAGGAGAAAGTATTAATGAGGTAGAATGATTTAAATATTCAGGAACTATGATCTCCAATAAAAGGTCTTTATAATTAGTTTTGTGAAAGATTGAAAAGAGCAAATCAGACATTGGCTAGGTTAAGTAAAATTTGGAAATCAAATCGCCTGAGATTACATATAAAAATCTAACTATATATGAGTTTAGTGAGATCGGTGTTACTCTATGGACAAGTCTCATGGTATAACAATGAAGCAATCTCCAATAGATTTAGTATAGATTTGGGAACAAAGCCCTCAGAAGAATATTGGGAGTTAAATGGCAGAACATGATTAGAAATGAAACTGAAAGAGAGATTACTCGAGTGCCATACGAGGATGAGATCATGATGAGTGGTGGATGGAGATGGTTAGGGCATGTTCTTCGCACTCCCCAAGAGAGATTATACACCAAACATTCATCTGGGCTCCACAGGCCACTAGAAGAGTTGGAAGACCCAGGCCTACATGGCTGAGGACTATGAAGCGCGAAATTGGAGATGATGAATGAAGGAGTATTGAATTAAAAGCTCAAGAGAGAGACAACTGGCGAAATCTAACCGAGGCCCTTTGCGTCAATAGGCGTAGGAGATGATGATGATGGGAGCTGAATACGTAAATGAATAATGGGCTATCCCTCAAATTACCACCTCATGAATTTCTAAAGTAACAGAAATCTTATAAATTACTTTTTTTATTAATTTCTTCTTGGATTTTCAAAACTTTTATAAAAGTTTGATTGAGAGAATATTGTTTGAAAGGAATATATTTCCTAGGAAATAATCTATATCAAATATTCTAGTGTTGCTCCACAGAAGAAATACATTAAAACATAAGTTTAATGGTGTAGATAAAATAATTAATTTTCTACCCACCAAAATTCTACTTCAAAACTAGACCTTAAATAATCTACCAGTAAAAATGATTTTGGTGTGTTCATATACATAAAATATGAAGGTCGAGTCAATACTAACCTGCTGAGATGCAGTTGCCATGGAGAGGAAAGTGAGTTTGTAATATGGAAGGCCAGCTTTCTTGGCGGCTGTCAGCAAATCATGCAGGGGCTGAGTTCCTCTACCAACCTGAACCTAGTCATGAAAAAATCGAATGAGTTCATAGGTATATAGAGGACCAGTATATATATATATATATATATATATATATATATATATATATATATATATATTTATATATATACATATATGTATATATATATATACATATATATATACATATATATATATCTGTGTATGCATTCAATAGTATATATTCATACATATAAATATATATGGTATACATTTGTTTGTATATGTATCGTACGTAAGTGTTTAAGAAGCAAAGAAATTATTGTAAAATAGATAAGGATAATGTCGAAAAGTCTTTACATATTAATATATCTATCTAAATTATGCATATATAATGTGATATATATTTATATATATATATATATATATATATATATATATATATATATATATACATATACATATATATATATATATAT
This sequence comes from Palaemon carinicauda, assembly GCF_036898095.1. Taxonomy (NCBI): domain Eukaryota; kingdom Metazoa; phylum Arthropoda; class Malacostraca; order Decapoda; family Palaemonidae; genus Palaemon; species Palaemon carinicauda. The sequence continues at coordinate 181,071,320 of NC_090727.1, read as the reverse complement.
ATATATATATATATATATATATATATATATATATATAGTGTGTGTGTGTGTTTATAAGGAATAAAATTATTGCAAAAATAATATCAATGCCAATGTATAAAAGATTATTTCTTTGCTCAGAACAAATTAAACATAGGCTTCTCTACTTTACTAAGAAACAAATAAATAAAAAAGAACACGTACTTGGATGACGTCACTTATGCCGTTCCTCCGGGTAATTTTTGGTCTCCAGTGTTGATTCAACGCCCGTGACAACCTTTGAGAATAAAATACATTTTATATACATGCTGTCATGTAATATAATGACATGTATTAGGACATTTGCCTGTTAGGTATTTAAAGTGCTGCTCACTCATTTGACTCTCGCTGCGGCTTGTTAACGAAGCGATAACGTAGCAGAGATTTTGACTACGGGAGTCGGAAGCTCGTCGGCAAGCAAAGAGGTGCTCTGCTTTGAGGAGTATTGGGGCTGTATAAGGACGTGGTCCAGTAGCCTTTACATACACTGAAAGAATCCCAAGGTAATCTTCGTGACATGTTGTTGGGTTATATGGTTATTCTATATTGTATATAGAAAGTGTGTATAATTATTGTTTGTTTATGTGAGTAATTTTGTTTTAGGAGCGGACAGCATTTATCGTAATACGTCTTGGGTGGTGATACCTTTTTGTTACGTGTGCTTTATCTCTCCGTGGGTTTCTTTTAGGTAACTTTATAATTTTGTTTTATATGTTAATGAAATGTTTAATATGTTAATGAAACGTGACTTGAAAGTTTTGTGGTTTTGTGTTGATACGTTAGTTTTGGGTGTAATTGGTGTTGCCATTGTAAAACCTTTTTATTTTCTGTTTCTTTTAGGTGTTGACCGAAAGTCTTGTACCGACTATTTTACCTTGGTCAAATTTAATTACGTTATACGTTGCTGTGTGTTCGATATGTATTTATCGTGTTAGTTTGGTTTTGTTTAGGTTTAAGGTTTTTTGTAATAAATACTATGTTATAAAGAAAATAGTTTCCTTTCTGCTCTTTACCATTTGTCTTGAATGTGATCCTTTTTTTATAAGGGAACGGTCTACTTCACCCTAGTGAATTAAGCCATAACAGGCTTTGATTTTAAAATTCACGTGACAACTTGGCGCCCGAACAGGGACCGTTCATTCATTTTACAAGACTGTATGGTGTATTGCAGATAAGGTCTGTGAAGCTTTTAGATATGACTACTTTAAAAGAAATTGTTAGTTTGGGGAAGGAAATGGGTTACGAAGGTGATGATTTAAGGGATTTTGTTGAAAAGGAAAGACTTATTTGAGAGCGGGCACTAGAAAGAGCAAGGGAAATGGAGAGAGTACACAGACAGACAGACAGACAGCCAAACACACACAATATGTATATATATATATATATATATATATATATATATATATATATATATTATATATATGTATATATATATATATATATATATATATATATATATATATATATATATATATATGCGTATGTAAATATATATATATATATATATATATATATATGCGTATGTAAATATATATATATATATATATATATATATATATATATATATGCGTATATATATATATATATATATATATATATATATATATGTATATATATGTATATATATATATTTATATATATATATATATATATATATATGCGTATATATATATATATATATATATATATATATATATATATGCGTATATATATATATATATATATAAATATGTATATATATGTATATATATATATTTATATATATATATATATGCGTATATATATATATATATATATATATATATATATATATGTATATATATGTATATATATATATTTATATATATATATATATGCGCATGAAATATATATATATATATATATATATATATATATATATATATGCGTATATAAATATATATATATATATATATATATATATATATATATATATATACATTTTTATACATATTCTGTACATATACAGTATACCGGTATGTATATCAATATACGGTATGTAAATATCATCATTATCATCAGCCGTTGCTAGTCCACTGCAGGATAAAAGGCTTGGACATGTCTTTCCACTCGCGTCCGGTTATGATCTTTATATGCCAGTCTATACGCGCAAATTTTCTTAGTTCGTCAATCCATCGTCTTCTCTTACTTTCACGGCTTCGTTTGTAATCTACAGGGACCGCAATATGATATTTTTAATGTCCATCTATTATCTGTAATTTTCATTATATGTCCTACCCATGTCCATTTCTTTTTTTACATGTTAGAATATCCTCTACTTTAGTAAGGTCTCGTACCCATGTTGCTCTTTTTTTCTGTCTCTCGGTGTTATTCCCATCGTTATTCTTTCCTTCGATCTTTGAGTTGTAACTAGCTTATGTACTAATAATCTTATACTTTAGTAAGGCTGCAAGTTTCCGATGCATAAGTTGAAGAGAAAGTGGTATTTCACATTCATAATCTCATTTCGTTTACCAACCAATGAACCAGATGTCCAAACATTGAGAGAGAGAGAGAGAGAGAGAGAGAGAGAGAGAGAGAGAGAGAGAGAGGGAAAGAGAGAGAGAGAGATTGATTTGAGGTTTTCTGGCATCCTGACATCGTTTATTGTAAAAATAAAAAAATAAAACTAATATTCAATTAAAACCATAAAAGCAAAGGTGTCATTCTAAAAGTTAAATATCTTTCAGAAGACCTGCTTCTGAAATAAAGCTAAAAATACCACTAGCATACTAGGACACATCATGTACAAGAATCTTGGCAAGGATGAAGCGGCCATCCTTACCTCGAGACTCAAACAGATATCTATTTCTTTTACTATTATATGTGGGGCATTCGGTCAACAAATGCCTCCCTGTCAATGGTACCAAACAGTCGTCGCAATATGGTTGATGTTGGCCAGCCAGCAAAAACTCGTGTGTCATCCCAGTGTGATCAATGCGGACACGATAAAGAGTAGTCTCCCACTTTCGGGGCATCCCGTTATACCTCCAAGGGGATATAACATTACTTATTTCTTTCATCTTATTTTGAAGTAAACCATCCCAATGCCATTGCCGATTATTATTAATAAAACTCTTAATAAAAAAATCATTACTGAGAGAGAGAGAGAGAGAGAGAGAGAGAGAGAGAGAGAGAGAGAGAGAGAGAGAGAGAGAGAGAGAGAGAGAGAGAGAGAGAGAGTAAAAATACGACTAATATAATGCACCAAACCATTATTATGTCTATAATACCACGTCTGATATACATAATTAGATTTCACACGCAAATACCATTTCATAACAATAGATAATCGCCCTCTCTACTGTCTACTTGCTACTTAAAGCTTCAATTCTTTTTTAGCAACGTTGCAGAGGTTACTTTTACCGGTTTTTGACAACTTGCTACTTACTACTTCTTACTTACATTGCTGAGTTCTGTTCCAGCAGCATTGACGGAGGAAGTACCATGTCCACCAGCTTCTTCATAGCTGACATCAGCAAGTCTGGGCGGAGGTGTCTCGCCAAGAGCACCTCTTGAGATGCCTGCAGAAGTTTCAGAAAGAGAAGAAGAAGTTATAGTTTTTGTCAAGGGTTTGCAGGAAAGAAATTAATTACTTCACGTTTTTTAGAGGAAGACTTCCACATAAAGGTATTTGGAACAATATATATATATATATATATATATATATATATATATATATATATATATATATATATATATAACCATCATCATCATCATCATCAGCTGTTGATAGTCCACTGCAGGACTGCAGGCCAGGGGCCTCAAACATGTCCTTCCAATCGAGTCTGCTTATGGTCTTTCTATGCCACTCTAATTTTGTCAATCTATTATATGTTATGTCCATGTCCATTTCTTTTACTTAAATGTTGTTAGAATATCCTCTACTTTAGTTTGTTCTCGTATCCATGTTGCTCATTTTCTGTCTTTTAGTGTTATTCCTATCATTATGCTTTCCTTAGCTCTTAAGTTGTACCCAGCTTATGTTCTACGGCTTTAGTAGAGCTCCAAGTTTCTGATGCATAAGTTGATATTGTTAGGACAATTTGATTGAATACTTTTCTTATTCGCGAGAGAGCCTTTTTAATTTTCTTAATCTCATGTTGTTTACCAAAAGCTCTCCAGCCCATGCTTATCCTTATTTCAATTTCGGTCTCGTGTACTTAGTACAGACAGTAAGTGTTTTCCAAAGGCCTGAGACAGAAATTAAAAGGATAATTATGAAAATTAAAATGCCACTTTCTCTAAAAAAGAAAAGTTTTTAATCAGATGGCCTTACAAGTATTGATTTATGCATCAGAAACTTGAAGCCTTACTAAAGCCTTAGAGCATAAGCTGTGAAAAGAATAATGAAGGGACTAATGCTAAGCGACAGAAAAAGAACATAGAGAGCGAACTAAAGTGGAAGATATTCTAACATGTAAGAAAAAGAAATATTTGTGGGTAGGACATATAATGAGAATGACAGATAGTAGATGGACATTAATCATAACAGAATGAGTCCCTATAAAATTGCAAACGAAGCAAGGCAAGGAAGAGAAGACGATGGATTGACGAGCTAAGAAAATTTGCCGATGTAGACTGGCGTAGAAAGACCATAAACAGACGAGAGTGGAAGAGCATGTCTAAGGTCTTTGTCCGGCACTGGACTAGTTATGCTTGATGATGATGTTATGATTATATATACATATATATGTATGTATATATATATATATATATATATATATATATATATATATATATATATATATATATATAAATTCATATATGTGTATATATATATATATATATATATATATATATACAGAGAGAGAGAGAGAGAGAGAGAGAGAGAGAGAGAGAGAGAGAGAGAGAGAGAATTGCCAAGTATCAAATCATGCTGTGAATGCAAGCTGTAAATGTTAACTTACTTTCTTGAATTCCTCCTCAACACAGAAGAGATGAGAAGGCGACGGAGCATCATCCTCTGCTTCCAGCCATTTCAGCAGGTGACATCCAACCTCCTCTTCTGACAATCCCTCAGATACAGGCAAAGGGAAGAGACTCGAACAGCCGCTGGTTAGCCTCTCAAAGACTCTCTTTACCTATTCAGAGAAAATTGAGGTAGTCAGGTTTTTCTATTATGGATTCTATGTTGTCAGTTGCCGAAGTTCTTATATTAATTTTGCAAAGTAAGATTTCTGCTCTTCCTTCTACTGTTCTCTTGTGGCCGAGATAAAAGAAAAGAAAAAAAAAAGCCATGAAGATGACTACCCCGTCGGTCCCATATTATTATTAAAAGGGAAGAGATTAATCAGATGGGTCAATAAAATTTGGGAGGTAAAATACATATATTAGAAGTAATACATGAAATAATATAGAATAAATATATAGAAAATATACAATAAAAATAGTTATTTATTATATAAAAATCTGTGATAAATGATATTTTTTATAAAACCTTTCTTAAAAATCTTAAAATCTTAGAAAGAGAAATTCTGTCCGATAAAGAGTAAAAAAAAAAAAAAATCCTACCAAAACATAAATATCGCTCTATTGAAAAACTCCCAATTGCTCACAATTTATTGTATGGTTAAAAAAGTGTCAAACTTACTGCATCTATATTCTTAAAGAAATATTAAAGCAAAAGAAAACTAGAAAAATAGTCAGAGTGCAGACCTCCACCACGGCAGCTTATTTCTCGAAACCAGCGTTCCTTAAGGTTAATTGGGCCGACCTTTTGCTCGACCTTGACCTTGACCTTTGACCTAGAAATTTAATCACTCCCACGTATCAGCATAAGAATTAATCCATGAAAGTTTCACTACTCTATGTGTAAAATTGTGGCTAGGAAGTTGTTCACAAACAACAGACAGACGGACAAACAGGGACAAAAAAAAAACCTCCTTCCAACTTCGTTAACAAGGGTAATAAGGGCAGTTTGGAATAACATACCAATGAAATGGCCTTTGCAGGTCACTAACTTCCACCTTGCCTGAGCAAATGACTTTTCAAAAAGGGAGGAGGATCCCCTTTGAGAAAATTGTCGGAAAACTACATTTATAACTTAGTGAGTATCCTACTAACAAAGATGTAAACATAAACTAAAATAAAGTAAGAATCAACCAGTTAATGAACAATAAGCATTTAATAAACAGGTCCCGAAAAAATCAAGGTCTGCACTTTAGAAAACTAGGAGCATTACTCTGTCAATCATTGGGCATAAATGAAATAATAAAAGATACCTTATCGTCACAATCGTTGGGCATCCAAGCAAGACCAAATTCCTCTTGTTCTTGTTCATCTTCTGAGTCATCTTCCTCAATTTCTTCCTCTTCCTCTTCCTCTTCTGCGCCCTCTTCACCGATATCCTTTTCCTCTTCCTCTTCTTTAGCGATATCCTCCTCCTTCATCTCTTCTTCCCCTTCCTCTTCCTCTCTTTCCGTTGCGGATTCGTCTTCTTCTTTCTGTTGAATTTCTTCCTTCTCCTCCACCTTCTTTTTGGCTTTCCACCAAATGTCCCTTCCTCTGTCCAGTGGAATCAAGAAGGACGTGACGTAATCTTCACCGAGATTCTCCGTGTCGAGGTTAGCAAGTGCTAAGCAAGTGCATACGGGCAATCTGTGCTTCAGGTGAAGTCTGGTGTCTAGGAGCTCCATCACGGTGGCAGACGCAGCTTCATGCAGCTCTTGCTTTTGCTTTCCCTCGTCAGTTTCTGAATCAGAGTCATTTCTACGTGATTATTGCATAATGGGATAAATTTCTAATTCTATGATACTCAGATGTTGTCAGAACTCAAATTCAATTTCAGGGGTGACTTTACGCTTAAAAATTCTTCTTTTTAAACAAAATATAATAGGCTCTTAACAAAGAGTAATCATATGCCGCAAGAAATTAAACCACTACTAAATCGTAAGTTGAATTCAGCGTATCAGTAAATCCATCTTTATATGAATAGGAAATCAACAGTAATGAGTAATAAACAATACAAAGTTATCAAGAAATCGAACATGCAATTGAATTTAGAAAATAACCAAGACTAGCATGAAATAAAAGACTTGAATAAGGTATGAATTTAAATTCAATGAAGGATTAAACACGGAAGCAAATCTAAGACTCCTTAATTACATTGTTTCCTTTCCTCACTGAGCTATTTTCCCTGTTGGAGCCTGTGGGCTTATAGTATTTTGCTTTCTCAACTAGGGCTGTAGCTTAGCAAGTAATAATAATAATAATAATAATAATAATAATAATAATAATAATAATAATAATAATAATAATCATAATAATGGGAATTTAAGCAAACAATGAAAGAGATGAACCAACAGACAAACCTTTGCCTAGGTCTTCTCCATCACAGACTGATAACTTCGACACCTTGTGGGCGAGGTTCTCCAACAGAAGGCTGATTGGAACAGAGTAACTGGCGTTCAAGGGTGAAACCAGGTGAGTCACCTGGTACAGACGTGTGATGTACCGCGACGCCCTCAGGTATTTCTCTGACACTTGGCAGGTGACGTCCTTTAGATGCGTCTCTGTATCGGTTACTTTCGTCATCGCCTGCAGTTGCAAGTTGATGTTTGTGAAAATGATGCTGTTGTGATTATCGTTTCTATCTAATTCGTAGCCATCGTTATTTAGAATCAGTTGTAAAATTGTAAGTATTATCTGTCTACTACTACTGCCATTATCACCACAACTGCTAGTACAAAGAAAGATAATGAAAATAACAATTAAGATAATAATGATAGAACTAAGATGATCATCACCATAATCTTCTTTTTTAAAACTATTGTAATTCAGAATTTCTTATGCATCTGTAAAAAAAGGGCACCCTTACTCCCAAAATGTTTTAAAAATACCAATGTTGATTTTAATGTTCAAACCAATGTATATAAAACTGTTTCATACCATTGCTTACAAGTCTTAAGTTTTCATTATCGTACACCTTGCAACCAACTATTAAGAAATCGGACATTTAAGTTGATATGCAGGTTTCCAGGCTATAATAATAATAATAATAATAATAATAATAATAATATTTCACCCTGAAATTATTGCAATTATGATAATTATTTTGATTATCTAGTGGCGACGTTGTTGATCCAATTGCATTCTTCGGGGATATGAAACTGATGAGAAAATGTAAAAAGTGAACCATGAAATGGTTATTCAGTGAAAATAGTATTGGGATAGGCAACACAGCGTCTTAAAGTACTTAAAAGCCGAATGCAACGAAAGTCAAGGGAATTCTACAATAGGAGCAGAGGAAATGTTTAATCATGGCCCACCTAACCATTACGTTAATAAACAAATAAATTTATAAATTTATCAGTAAATAAATATATAGATAAACAGCCTATTGAAAACGACCCTGCATAGCAATCTGTTGGAATAGAGTTCGAGATCCGATTAAGCTCGATAGTTTCTAGAAATGTTTGCAACCTCACCATTCTTGTGAGCTATGGATGGATTGCTCGGGGGAGCTTATATGTCTACCCATTGAGTCATCAGCAACCATTCCCTGGCCTTCCCTGGACTTAGCTTGGTTGGCGAAAGGGTTTGGGTGCTCATCATATGTATATAAGGTCAGTTCCTAAGGCATTGTCCTATGCATTGCCTCTAACAATCATGATCAACCTTTAAACCTATAAACTATAACAAAGCAAAATGACCCAACATATGTATATTGTATCTTTATTCTTCTCAAAATCTAACTGAATTCGATCGCAACCTTTTGAGACGTCATGTGGAGAAACAAACAAACAGACAAACAAGATGGCCATTCACCTCATTCAGAACCCTGACGAGGTTCGTAAAACCCTCGAGCTCTTTCGTATCGGTGATTTTCTTCGAGTTGATAAAAGTCTTGATGAGGTCCTCTTCCGCCTTTTCGTTCTTCGCCTGGGCCTCGGCAACGTTCCTAACTGACTTTTGGACTTTTTCCTCTAGGCTCGGAGAGTGCCACTTCAAAATGGCTCTCAGAAACTGGTGAACTGCTCCCTGGTAAAGGTAAGCCAAAGATGAATAAGGACTACGCCTAACAGAATGCTGCAAAATATTCATCTTGTAGTCATACCTTAGATATTTCAGGTGTGGCAACACGTTATCAGGAAAGTCAAGGAAGTCCTTAGAATTATTATTCAACACATAACCTGATTAAAAAGAGCTTCGAATTACTCACTTACTAGATAGATTGCAAAATTTAAATCCTTTCGACTTAAGGAGAAAAAAAAAATTAAAATAAGCTTGGGACATCATTCACTTAATTCTCTGAAGAAATTACACAAAATCAAACTCATAAAAGTAAACTCTGCTATTCTTCAGACATCTAAGAATCTTTAGCAAGGTCCCCACCTTATAATCCAAGGTGAGATTTAGGAGGGTGTGAGTTGAGCAAAGAGGACAATAAAATTCCGAACACTCCCCGTCCATGATGACTATGATTTTAGCTTTCCTCTTCTCTTTTCTGTCTTCTTCCTCATTTCCTGGAAAGTAGAGGAGAAATTAAAGGTTAAAGGTTAAAGGCGTCTGGTTTCAGTTCCAGTTTCATCAGAATAGATGATCACCAGAACGTCAGCCAGGCAAGCCGAACGCCCCACTGTGGTGTCCAACCACAGCCGTGGCTTCCCCAATAAACAGCTTAAGCTCCCGGTCGCAGGCGGGTATCGATCTGCTGCCCAACGAATGCTAGGCGAACACATTACTACTGAACTAGAAAATATCAATGAATTAGTCCCAAAGAAAATCAAGACTTGTTTCTCAGAGTACAATCAAAGATGACTGCTATAATAGAGTGATACCTTTCCCGAGATAGGTTTCGCTTCCTTTGACCAGCTCATGTGCCCTGGAGTGAGGTGCCCACAAATAGATCAGTCTATTTTCTCCCCTATCCAGCCTGTCCTTTACTTCCTCCTTCCATCTGTCCGTTTCCGTGCCTATCCACACTCCTCCACTCAGGTACTCTTCAACCTGAGGTAGATGAGTAATCAAAATGACTAACCAATGAAAACATTCTCTAGGGTTATGATCAACATATTCTCATGTCAGGGATTTGTTATTGAGGTAGAATCCTCTTTATTTTGATAGTTTAACTTGATACTTTCTTATCTACTAAAATATCAATCATGGAGACTGATCACATATGGTGCAAAGTATAGTTTTCAATTTAGCATGGTATAGAAAGACAATTTACCAAGTGATGAGGGTCCCGAAGCAGTAGGCACCCCAAGGATGCAGCGTAATGGTCAACAAATGCTTGTACGTCTTGCTGCAAATCTCCTGGTTTTGAGACTAACCTGAAAGTATATCGAATCGCAACGGTTGAATTCAAATATATTTATGATATAAGCAAAAATATTCATTTTCAGTATACTACTCAGTTACGTACATCGTTCTATTCCTTTGTGTTTCAGCTGTTTCCCTGAAAAAAGAACAATTGTTCAAAATAAAAAAAAAGTTTCTTTCAAGTTTATAAAGCTCTGAGACGTCTGGTGGCAGCAGACCAGGAGTTATCCCTGAACCTTACCGTCGTGAGCTCAGCACTTAGCCATACAAATATATCAATTCAAGAAAAAATAGAAAACAAGTTTGAAAGCTTGACCAATGCTACACAGAAGAAGAAGAAGAAGAAGAAGAAGAAGAAGAAGAAAAAGAAGAAGAAAAAGAAGGAGAAGAAGAAGAAGAGAGATCCGCCGAAAGAACATACTTCAAGGAATCCGTTTTTTCAATTGGCTGCTTCAGAAGACCCCGCCCAACCAGGTCTTTTTCCCACTTCTCAATGAAATTCTGTCTTTCGACAGGCGTCAGGTCAGTCAAGTAGACTACACAGGCTGCTTTTAAAAGAGACTGACCCGTGACTTGCTCTAGAAGTAATTGCTGCTTTTCAATTGCCTCTCCCCATCTGCAACATAGAAGGCAAAGGACCATATACATCTATTAAGTTATACTACCTGTATAGATCATTTGGCATTTTTAGTATTTATTACAAAATCCCTTGATCTTGACAGAATGGCATGACTCTGACGAACACCTTCAAAACAAGTAACTTGGTATACAGGCTCGTCAGCAATGCATCAGATCTAACTACACTAACTGCACCAATTAGTTTCGTCTTGCACACGTTCTCGTGGGACTCGAATATCAAAATCCGTTTTTTACTTAGTGTAATCTTTCATTTAACTTTTAAATTATCTACCAAATCAGCAACAATCTTCCCTTCAACTTTTTTTAAACTGTGTGCATTCTCTCATTCAACACCTCCCACTATACCAGCATCCTTCAATTCTTAAAATATCAACATCGATCAGGGGAGAAGAGGTCTCACCTGTGCGCATGCGCCTTAAGCTCGTTGATGACAGCCAGCACTCTTTCAAGTTCCTCCTCCACATCCATTTTCCTGCCCTTCAGCGAGATCATCTTGCCCTCCTCCTTCTTCGTGGTGGCGTTGAGGGTTGTGATGTCCTCCTTCAGCCCCCGTATAAGACGCTCTTTGGTGGCTATCTCTACCTGTAGCTATGGGTCGTGTGGGGAAAATCTTCAAGTTATTGTTTATTACTATATATATATATATATATATATATATATATATATATATGTGTGTGTGTGTGTGTGTGTGTGTGTGTGTGTTTTATATATATATATACATATATATATGTGTGTGTGTTTTACACACACATATATATATATATATATATATATATATATATACATATACATATAGATAGATAGATAGATAGATAGATATAGATATCGATAGATTGATGAATAGATCAGTGCTAGCACCAACTGGTGTGCTGATGGTAGTGGTGATGTTGATATAATAATCATCCTGATAATTATTATTACTCTCATTACTACACCCATATAATCATTACTACTCTGTCTGCTTCATATAAGGAAATAATGCTCACGAATTATGTTTCTAACCACAAAATATCTTCAATTAAATCTACACCACATACCCCAAAAAGAAAACATTGTGATCTAATGTAAATAAATTAAAAGCAAACTCACTGGAAAAGACTTTTGATAAAACGTTTGATTTATCTTTAATGATACTTTCTCACAAAATTTCAGCCACACTTCATGTGCGTTGTACTGCTTATACACTACATTTCCCAAGGTTACATGTAAGCTTTACAAGGAAAGGAAATTTTATGCATTTTGTGCTAAGGACAGTCAATACTAGGCCACGGAGGCCTGCCTCTGACTGGACCACATCTGACTCGAGCTGTTGTTAGTACCGTAAATGTCATTCGGGATATTACTGTATGTATCATATTATATACTCCTGACAAAAAAATGCAAATCTAGGAAATTTGAGAATTTGGGCTCTGACAGAAATGAAAATGCGATGTAGTTCTGGCAGAAATGCGCATGACAGAAAAGAGGCAAATTAAAAGGACCTAAAATTAGACGATATTTGCGTTTTGACAGGAAAGAAGAAAAAACAATGGAGAAAGCTAAATAATCCTCGCCAGTTCACTATAGTCCTTGAGAGCTTCCGAAGAGAGAGAGAGAGAGAGAGAGAGAGAGAGAGAGAGAGAGAGAGAGAGAGAGAGAGAGAGAGAGAGAGAGAGAATGCGTACCTGCTTGCTGTTGTCTTTCAAGGCTTCGACTCTGGCTTGACGCGGCTGTATATCCTCATGGTGCCGATGCCAGTAGAAGATGAGTGTGCGCATATACGTTAGCAAGACACCTCCGATGTCACTCACGCGAGCCATGTGATCATTGCTCATCTTGATTTGCTGTAGGGATAATCAGACAAGAAAGGGTCGTTTAATACTCAGTTCTCTCTATGTTAAAACCATCTCAAAATACTCATAACTTCTCCTCTAAAATGCACGTGGAAAATATAAAGCAATTGGTAAATTAGAGTAAAAGTGAATCACTTGGTTTGTTTCTGTAGATATTTTCTTGGCTTTCCTTCGAGGATCAGTAATATTAGCTCTCTGAATATCTATGCTTTGAAGGTTTGCAGTAAAATCAGTAGTTCATCAACTAATTAAATATCATGCTAGTCCTACTCTTTAGCCCATTATTAGCATGAAGCATTGAATGTACACATTTTAGTTAATAATAATAAGAAAAATCACAATAAATTTACTATTGTCCTACTACACGTCTTAATGATATATTTTCCTCTCGCATATGATGATATGATCAAAGATTAGAAAAAGTTTCTATTTATAAAGGATTCCTCGTATCAGTACCTGTTGCATGTGCCACGAAGAACACCCAGGCAATTACAAACACTAATATCAACTTAAAGTTTCACTGTATAAGAATTCCTTTGAACGCTCATGTTACCATGCCAACTAATTAGAAACCAGTTTTGTCAAAATGGTACTTGAACTCCATAATTTACCAGTTTTTAACTGCCATCACTAACCTTAATGGAATACTTAAACCTAAAATTAATCAAGTCAAAAACTGAGATTACTAAAATTTAAAAGTGATCAGTCGCAAACAGGTGGTAGATAACAGCAATCTCAAGCTTTTCTGTGTTAGTACCACAATTTTAATCAGACCAAACAAAGACTGATGCAACTAACCTCAAGTCTCATTTTAAAGTAACTAAAAATTATAATTGTCCAGAGTGGACCAACTAGTCCAGACGAGACAGGAAATTGGGCAGCACCGGTCTCAGCATTTTTTTAGGGAAGCCAATTTTTTTTTTTTTTTGAGAAGAGGATTAATTTTATTTTGAGAGGAGGGGTAAATTTAAAAATAAAAGAGGAGAGTAATTTTTTTTTTCTTTTTTTGAGAGGAATGGATGGTCTATATCGTAAAAACGAATACTATCATGACAAACCTCAAGTTTCTCATTGAGGACACTGATCTGGGTTGAGTTGAGGCCAGGCACGCAGACGGCCGCCAATTTCTTGCAGAAGGTGTTGTCGTGCGTGGCGTGCTTCACAGCCTTCATGGACATGTCAGTGGCTCCCAGCAGGAAGACGGAGCACTCAAACAGGACCTGGAGGGCCGAGAGGGGCGCTCGAGCTCTGGAATCACGAAGACAGACGAACTATATAAGATAAAAGTTTCTCTTTCGGTTTGTTCTGTAACTTTTGACTTTCCTTAGCGGGTTTGGATTTTAATGAATTAATGCTTACTTTAATCTTGGATTTACTTTTGTCAGTATTGTAGGTGAATGTTTATTTTAATGTTGTTACTGTACTTAAAATATTCTATTTTTTCCTTGTTTCCTTTCCTCACTGGGCTATTTTCCCTGTTGGGACCCCTAGGCTCATATCATCCTGTTTTTGCAACTAAGATTGTAGGTTAACAAGTAATAATAATAATAATAATGATAATAATAATAATAATAATATTAATAATAATAATAATAATAACAATAATAATAATAATAATACGGTAGCATTGGGTAGATGGTATGGGAGGTGATGATACTATTATCATTAATTTAAATTGGACTAGCGTCACCAAATGCTAATGCTCCACAATTTGTTATTTAAGCTTTCTCTGTGTTTTCTATCATATTGAAATACCGATTATGGGAACTAGTTGGATTCTTAAGCTATTAATGGACATATAAATAAACCAATAGAAATAAATTCACCAAATCCAAAAGTTAGGACCAATCGTTTTTCACTTTAAAATGTTCTCGTATTAAACAAGACGAATTCAAGAAGGTTGAAAATAAAACCAAAATAGTAATGGGATTATAATAAAAATGATGATAAAGAATTTTTTTTACATCTAATTCTATTTTGTTAATTATTGATTTGCCGGTCTCTGGCCTTCAGTCTTATCCTTTATCAATTTTCACAAATTTTATATATCAATAATAATAATAATAATAATAATAATAATAATAATAATAATAATAATAATAATAATAATAATAATAATAATAATAACAGTGAGGTATTATAAAAACTCGTGGTTTAACTACAGTGAATGTACCAAAACGATTCCTAAGTTAATAAATGAGGTTTATGTTAAGATGTGTAATTTTTGAGTAAAATTTGTTTACTGACAATGTTAGAGAAAAAGTGGAATGTATTAAAAAATGTTTATATAGTAGTGTGAAGTATTTTATCAAAATTTTTATTGTCAGTGTATTTACAGCAAGAGTTATTTACATTAATTTTATTATCTTTATTTTTAGCATAAACATGACGTAACATCAGTCCTATGTGATGTGTGATACTTAATCTTAATGCATTGCACAAAGCTGGAAAATGTTTTAGAATATATTGTATTCTTACGCATAAGTTAGATTTTATGTGCCACAAATAGACGATATTTTAAACAAATTAGATGCAATCTTCAAATCAATTTCAATCTTTTGGTGCAGGATTATAAATCGTTTAAGAAATGTAGAATGTTAGAAATGCGTCATAAGACTGGAATGGAAACAAAAGTAAATTTCAAATTGAAATGTTACTTCGAATGTTATTCACAGTAACGTCATTACTCTGCTGCAATCAGGGCAGACATAACATGATTACTAGTTTCTGACTGGACTGATCCATTCCATCTTGATTTTGAACCTACATGCATCAAATAATTAAAATGTTTTATAACGAATTGTGTGCATAAGTGCAGTGTTTAGTTCTGAGTGAATATGTGCAAAATCCTTTATATAGAAAAATAACCCTGTTTACATGATTACTTATGTAAGTAAAAGACTGTTCTCTTTTGGGTAAGTTCAGGATTTCTCTTGAAAATCAATCGAAGTTTCAAAGAATTGGTGAGAGAGAGAGAGAGAGAGAGAGAGAGAGAGAGAGAGAGAGAGAGAGAGAGAGAGAGAGAAGCGGCATGGGGAGAAAGTAAAGTTAGAAGTACATTGAGTGAAAAAAGGCCGTAAACACGAAAAATTAGAGAGAGAGAGAGCACCAAAATAGGATTCTTTCACCTTACAGCGAAAGAATGTCTAACTCTAAAGTAACTTTGACTTATTCTTGAAATAGGTGAACATGGCCACTTAAAAATAGTTAAAACTTTATAAAAAAAACTTCTATCAGAAAATAGATTTTTTACTTATGCTCTAGGAAATAGCTCTGAAAATTCCTTCAGGACAAGCTTGTAATAATCCTAGAATTTTCAAAATTATCTAAAATTAGTTAAAGTATTGTTTCACTAACATTTCTAATACCAAATTTTCCATATAGAATATAATTTCTTTGAATATAAATCAATATGACCATGTGCTTCAAGATATAGTTCTAACAATTATATCTCAATATAAGTATATCACAAACATTTTAATTGCAATCACATGATACGAATTTAACTGTTATATTTCGTGCTTTAAAAGTGGTGTGAAATATTCAGGCATTCCATCGTGGGTACATGCTGGTGTTATAATCTTTATAAATAGAAAAAACAAGATATTTATGGTGAAATCCAACCAACAGAACAATTATAAAAAAAGACAGTTGAAATAATATTATTCATCCCGTGCAAATTCAGGCACATCACACTAATAACACCAACAAACGAAAAAAGGACTTGTATTTAAAGACGGACAATATATTGACATAAACAGAACGTGATCAGAACAAAGACAGAATCAAAGACATAAATAAAAAAAAGTATTAAAGTGTTTCTATCATGTTTGTGAGAAACAGAGGAGATAGATGGAGAAAAGGAGAGATATCTGAATTGCAAAATGCTTGTCTGTGTCGTAGGACACGGTTCGTGGTCACCAGAACTGACATTCGGAACACTTTTGTCTTCCGAAGATCAGGGACGCCTGCGCCTGGCATGCGCTCTCTGCAAAAGATGGCATTAGATATGTTACGCCTGAAGCCTGGTCAGGTTCATTGGTTTGTTAGTTATGGGTACTTGAGGAGAAACAAATGAGTACGATTAGATTTTATGAGAAGTAAGAGAAGAATTAGTTTTTAGCAAAGAATATTCCTTAATATTAGGCTTAGTAGCTGTAAATATAAATATGCACATAATTACTTTATGAACACAGATGAACATGCATGACCACGCACATAAACACATATACATACATAAACACACACACACACACACATATATATATATATATATATATATATATATAAACACATATATATATATATATATATATATATATATATATATATACATACATATATATATATATATATATATATATATATATATACATACATATATATATATATATATATATATATATATATATATATATCATCACCATATATATATATATATATATATATATATATATATATATATATATATATATATATATATATATATATATATATATATATATATATATATATATATTTATATATCACATTTAAACGTGTTTTTTTTCATATTTCAAATAAGCCATATATCTTAATACATTAATATCAGGATTCTCTTACCGACCTCGTGATCAGAGTCTCGAGGCGAAATCACTCAAAGACAATGGCATCTGAGAGGCCCAAAAACTTACTTATTTCTTACCAGTTCCCCATAACTTGGATGCACTTATCACTATAAGTATTGAATCTACATTGAAAACAAGATAATGAAAAGAAACGTCCGCTACTCTTGTGTTATTCGAACCCATGTGTTTTAATCCTGAGTGTGATTAACGTCAAACACTCTACCCACAGTATATGGGTTCGAATCCATTTTGGGAAAGAGGTTTTTTTCATTTATTCTTCCTCAGGATCCTAAGCTTATAGTGATAAGCGTATCCTTAAAGGATAGCCATCATACATACAAACATATGCGTTTGTATACAAACACACACCCCTATTTATACTATCACACACATATGTATAAAGTCCACAGGAAACAGGAAAGTGAAAGACCAGGTATCAAGCGCTTTCGTATAATATGTAGTCATCACTTCTTCGGTGACCTGTAGGAGTGTACTTAATACGTGAATTCGCTTGGTACCTAGTCTTCCACTTTCCTGTTTCCTTTGGGTTCTATACTTGAATATTTGTCCCATGCAGCTTTGTGACTGATATTACAAAATATACTTTATTCAGAATATGCAATACGTTCGAAATCATCTTTTTTTTTTCTTTTATCAAACATCAATATCCCAAGGCTAATGTACTGCTGAGGGCCAAATGAAATAAGATATAAGCTTGGACTTACAAGACCTTCCTTATGCGCTGCATATCCAACTGCGACAGTTCGGCTGTGATCTCTACCAGAGGCGCTTTCGTTTCCTCAATGTACTCGGCCACTTCTCCGCGAAGCTCCTCGTAGGATCTCTCCACAGCGCCCACCTCGCACTTCAACTCAGCCACTGTGCCCTCCAAGTCTACGATGCTGGCTTCCTCTGCGGGCGGGAGATCCGTGAATGAAGGTTAGTTATAGTAAGGGCGTGGGAAATTATAGGTCTGGCTCGATTATGAGTAGGATAGAAACGAGTCAGTTACCCGATTCAGATGGTAGTGTAGAATTTAGAGAGCTAAAAAGAGTGGTTTTCAGGAGAGAGAGAGAGAGAGAGAGAGAGAGAGAGAGAGAGAGAGAGAGAGAGAGAGAGAGAGAGAGAGAGAGAGAGAGAGAGAATGTTTAATTTACCTAATAGCATTAGGCTTAATCTTCCGTTGTACTTCCATTAAGCAGGATATTATCACACTTGTTTATTCATTTCATATATTAGCTACACCACAATTTGACACCCCTCTGGCATAATGTAGTCAAACCATGATATCAACATAAAACTGACTGCTACTTTGATTAAAATTTCACAGAACTGGTATTATTTGCAACATATTTAATTGAACTGGTGGTACGTTATTAACGTTCTTTATCATACCAGGTCAATTGATAGTATGGCCATTGGTCTGACAACTCAGGCCACTTGCTGAAAACAAGATCTGAGCCTTTATCTTAACTAGAAGCTAGATCTTGAATAATTTCTATGGTGTTGATTAAGTACTTCAGAAGGTTAAGTACCAAGGCAAACTCTGCCCCTTGCACGTGAACATTCACGAAAATACTATCATTGCTCTAGATGTTTTAGTAGAATTGCATTATCCATCAATAATAGTAAACGAATGTGAATCTGAACATTCTGAAGTCAGGTGATGTTGAATTTGAATTACAAAAGGTCAAAGGTCTTGGTGTCATTTTGAAGGCCATGTCTTTTTTCATCTTTGAATAATGGGAATCGAGGTTTTATCTCTACTTGTTTGAGAGTTATAACCCTCTGAAATTCGGCGACCTTGAAAATTCGACCCCCTTGAACTTTGAACCTACTAATCTTCAAAACTATGCACTTTCACTATTTTGATAAACAGAATTATATTTTCTTTACGAAAAAATGAAGATTTTGGTTCGTGTTTCAAGTAAATAGGATAATGTTTGATAGAGTTATAATAAAAAAGTTTCTGATTTTTCGGGTCAGTGACCCTAATCTTGGACCACGTGAGGTCAAAAATTCAATGTGGTCTATTGTGTGTCATAGTGTAACTCTCCTGAATTTTTCAAGTAAATCAGTTCATTGGTTTTTCATTAAAGTGCGTAAAAGGAAAATAAAAATAGTAATAAAAACTTGTATTATGAAGTCAATTAGAAACGATGAAACATGACTCCCAAATCCACTCTAGGGGCATAAGATGACAACTTTAACTGAAATAGTCTTAGATTAAGGATGAAATGGATAATACCACAATAAGAAACCCGAATGCAGATTGTGGACACGCATTGCTTTCGATGAAATGGCTGTTCTTGTATAAACGACCTAACTACATTATCGTATTACGTTTTAACTTTATAAAATGAAATGTTACTACAGTAGTTTTTTATCATAGTTTTCTATATCTTAGATTCTAAAACTGGAAAAAAAAACAATTAACAAAATTTTCTAATATTATTGGTTATTTGCAACTTGAGTTAGAAAAGAGCATTGGGTTTCCCTCTCCTTCGAATTCTGATCTTAAAATATAAATGACATCCGGGCATTACTCACTCTCTTCTAATTTCTCAGAAATCTCTTTGATGTTAATCTCAGCCTCCGAGATGGACGTCTCTAAGTTGGTGTGTGTGTCCCTTAGACTTTTGACGTGATTCTCCAGGTCTGCCACTCTGCTCACGGCCTTCTCCAGGTCACTTAACTTTAAAAGAGAAGGAGGAAAGGAGATGATCAGACTTACGTTGCCATAGAAATGACCCTGAAGATTCTCATTTGTATAAAAAAATGCCAGTAAAAATCAAACCAAATTCACTGACCAAATTTAAGAGCAAAAAGGCTTGGTACTGATGCGTCAAAACTGAAAATAATCAACTTTGCTTAAAACAAAATATATAAATTTTCTAGTAATCCTCCACGGTCCTTCATTATCTGCTTTACACTGAGAATTCCCCTTTCCTTAATAATCTCATAATTAATGACTTAAGTAATCACATTCCGTTAAAGGATCTTCCTTTTGCTTTCAAAAGAAATCTTAATTACCCTCCATTTAAAATAACTTTTAAAAAATCACCCATCCTTCTCAACTGCTTAAGAAATCAACATTGTTTTTCAATGATCTTAGTAACCACGTACAGTGGACAGAGCCTCGTCCTTCCGTTTAGACAAAAGACTTCCGAAGACGTCAATCAACTCGGTCATTGAAGTCACGGAAGGCATCCTGTTGAACCTCGGTGTTGGTGACGTCATTCCTCTGGTGATGCCCGGAGACGAAATGAGGCTCCTTCGAGACTTCGAAGAGTCATCGCTGCAGTAGGACAGGTGGAGCTGAGCCACGAAGTCCGCGATTTCCTCTTGGTTCCTCAGGGATTCGTCTTTGATGACGTCCACCTGTTGCGAGGGATTTATCTATGCATTACCTTTGCAGGAAGGATTGTTGCAAGATTGCGCAATATAAGTTGCTGAATTGTTTGTAATTATGAAAAAAGGGTGTTTTCAGTTAACATGTATGAAACTATTTTCTTACTTGTAAGTCACGATTCTGCATTAATCTCTCTCTCTCTCTCTCTCTCTCTCTCTCTCTCTCTCTCTCTCTCTCTCTCTCTCTTAGCTTAATATATATATATATATATATATATATATATATATATATATATATATATATATATATATATATATATATGTGTGTGTGTGTGTGTGTGTGTGTGTATGTATAAAATTAATATAATTCATACATAAACATCATTTCCACAAAACAACCAAATGGTTTGACAGATAACCGAACAGTATTCCTAAGAATTGATCTCACCCTCGATATCCGATCCTTGACAAATTCGTAATGTTGTTGCAGGGTGTGTGCCGGTAAACACACAACACGACCGTGATTCATCACGGAACTCAGTTGGAATACCAGCGGGAAAGTCTCTTCTTTGCAACTGCACACCACGATTATCCTGCGGATTGATTCAATTCAATGAGGTATGTCGTAGGACGTAGATGATGTAAATGAGTACTTAACTCGCAGGTGTTATAGTGATGGGTTTAATACTGATAATGGATATTAGTTACTGATTAATGAATAAGTATATGCATTTCGTCTATCTTTTTCAGTTTGTTTATGGGTGAAGAAAAGACACGTCACTATCTCAACTGCAAATAATTACATTTTGATCTGTGTTAATTAAGAAATGTTACGCTGTTATTGTTCAAGTTTTATGTGCATTCAATTTATAAATTACAACGAATATATTAATTATGGTACATAGGAATATCAAATATATTGAAAATTTTCATAAAAAACCATTCATTACTTTTGAAAGATAGTTCTTGGAAAAATGAAATGATACCAACAAGAATCAATCTGCGATGGAGTTAACTATACGTTGCCCTTTAGGAAGAAATATTCATCAAAATAGAAACGAAAATATCATATAAAGGCTAATTCCATGAAATCCTAATCTAAAACTTTCAGTGCATATAAATATTGTGAATTGAATGGTTTTAAGGTATCTACAACACAGTTTGCTTATTATTATTATTATTATTATTATTATTATTATTATTATTATTATTATTATTATTACTTGCTAAGCTACAACTCTAGTTGGAAAAGCAGAATGCTATAAGCCCGAGGGCTTCAACAGGGTAAATAGGCCAGTGAGGAAAGGAAATAAGGAAACTACAAAAAAAGTAATAAACAATTAACATAAAATAATTTAAGAACTGTAACAACATTAAAATAAATATTTCATATATAAACTCTAAAAACTTAAAAAAAAAAAAAAAAAAAAAAACAAGAGGAAGAGAAATATCTCATAGTGTGACTGAGTGTACCCTCAAGCAAGAGAACTCTACCCCAAGACAGTGGAAGACCATGGAACAGAGGCTACGGCACTATCCAATATTACTCACTTCTCTTTCTTGGTGTTTGTTTCTCTTGTTGCGTTTAAGACAGCCTTGCAGATATCTGGGAATAGGAAACATGATTTTTATTTCAGAATGGCGAATACATATCTTGGCAGGAAGGGTAAAGTACTGAAATAAGGAATTCTAATGGATGAAATTGACAAACTGGTATGTAGCAAACGACATGCAATTTAATGCGACACCTCCAAAAATAAGAAAAATAAAATTAAGAAAAAAAATGACGTCTCTTACCCTGATCACGCATAAGGGATGCAGGTACCAAGATCAAAGATGGCGTCTCATCATTTCCCTTCCGGTCAGTTGACCTGGAATCCTCAGAGCCGACGCCTGGAGCAGCCGGGTCTATCAGTTCCAGAACTTGGTCGGCTAATTCACCTGTCTTCAGCGTCATACCTGAGTTTTAGCGTTAGTGTTTCGTTATGCCTTGAACAACTGGTCTCAAATGATGATTGGAACTGTGTTATTAAATGTATTCATTTACAGAGTTCATTTAATCGAATACTAAACGTATATTACCCCTGATAAAGGTGTCTTTGGATGTAAATTTCTTTTACTTTAGATTTCTATCATAAAATACTTTGCTAAATTTCTTTATCATGAATGTGTCTTCTAATGTCAGCTCATTTTTTTTCATATCTATGCACTAGAATAAGTTTATATAATTTATCCCTTATGAAAGTGAGTTTGGTTTCAAAGCATATCTTATTACCAAGAAGTTTAATGAATAAAAACTTCATTTACTATGAAATTAAAAAAAGAAATCTGTCTGAGAGGTGTCTTCTGCTTAAAGATTTTGACTTTCGTCATCAACAGACCCTAAATAAAAATATCTCTTTAATAAATAGCAAATCAAATAGAATTTTTATCTCGCAAAGGTTTTCGATTTATTTCTTATCTTTTCCCTTTTTTTTAATATTTTTCCCTATAGAGCCCAAGCCAAAAATGGTAGAGAAACAGTGGCCTTCATCTTCATCTTTCCTTTCATTAATATAATCAGAAATTTGTCTATATTTTCTTCTTTATCATAGTAGAGCTTCTGCCTAATTTCATGTTTTAGAAATTACAGTGTTTGCCGGTGTTCGTAAAAAAAACCGAATGATTTAATGATAAATTATCATGAATAATTAATTTCTAAACGCACACACACACACACATATGTATATATATATATATATATATATATATATATATATATATATATATATATATATATATATATATATATATGTATATATATATTTATATATATATATATATATGTATGTATATATATATATATATATATATATATATATATATATATATATATATATATATAAATATTTATATATATATACATATATTGGAAGCTTTAGAACATAATCTAATTACTATTGAAAGAGTTGTGGAAAGAATGATAGGAATAACACTTTCTCTCTCTCTCTCTCTCTCTCTCTCTCTCTCTCTCTCTCTCTCTCTCTCTCTCTCTCTCTCTCTCTCTCTCTCTCTTTTTTACCGACGTATGTAGCAGCCAGAGAAAGAGTGATTTCCTTGTCCCTCGTCAGGGGTCCTACGAGGAGAAGGAAAGGAGCCTGGTGCGTCCCCAGGGGCGTCGTTAGAGAGCGTAGGGCGTCGACGATGATTGCAATTCCCAGCCCAATTCCAGCGTGCCCTTTGGAAGTTTCGAATACGCCGTCTGCTTGTAGAGTCTTGAAGATGAGGATGAATCGATGATTTAATGATTGTGTGGAATTGACTGATTTCTTGATTTTACTGCCGTTACTTCATTAAACGTCATATAAATTGGGATTATATAGTTTTGCATAATATTATTGCTGGAAGAATTTAAAAAAAAAATATTTAAGTTTTCTTATCATACTACCATCTAGAGGTGGAATTTTAATTGATCAGTTCAAAACTGAAGGAAAATGACCTCGTTTAAAAAATACCTATATCATCGAAACTAAAAATATAGTTTTTTACGGTAAGCAAAGACATTGGATAACTTTCTTATCGCATCTATTGGTTTAACGGAGTCCGGAGGTATGCACACGTGACGAATCCCTTTTCACCCTTTATCTCCCGTGATGACACAATGCCATCCAACTATTCACTTTCACGATGCAGACAAATGATAAGAGAAGATAATTATCTTCTCAATCCTTACCTCCCTAATTTTCTTTGCAGCGTCGTCAGCGGTGACATACTTCGGCAGGACGGATACATCTTCGCCTTTTTCCATTCCCAGGGGCCACAGAGGGACCGGGAATGTAGATGGCACCTCTCCCACGATGTCCATTCCCTCCTCGGCTATGCAACACTGAATCTCATGCCATGCTTTGTCTTTTCTCTATGGGGAGTCAACAAATCGAGGGGAAAGAGGGAGAATGAGTATCAGTGATGAAAAAGCGTAATGCATAAATATAATTTGAATAAATACAAAATATGAAATACATGAATGTGATGCTTGGATTACTGCAAATGCCCAGAAAGATGAAATGAATGAAAGATATTTGGGAAAGAATATAAAGATCAGTATATGTAAGAATAAGCATGAAATGGGATATTGTAAAAAGATGGAAAAAATATAACTATATGTGAAATTCAAACGCTGATATTGTCATATTAATCAATATGAAAGGGATAAGAAATTAAAAAAAATCCATGCAAGCTGATTAGTAAAAGCAGTGAGATCACAAGTTCACAATTACATAACATTTCTGGTATCTATCCGATAAAATCCCTAACTCGGGTGTGACGTAGAACGGTCAAATGTTAAATATAAAGATGATATTGCTTTGATATCATAAGGTTATAAGTTAAAGACTTCAAAATAATATTGATTCAAGCATCAAGATCTTTTTGCTGTTCAAAATCTAATTGGCTTGATATATTTCGTTGTCCTTGTCCGATGACAATCTGATGGTCAGGTTACTGTGTTTGGGTATAGAGGGGCAAGTTCCCTTACCATTTAGGGGTCAAGTCTAGATAAAAAATGTGGATTAAGCGTAGTGTAAGAAATTCTGAAGTGAGTGTGTGGCAGCAGTTGATATCATTTCAACAGGACTTAGAATTTGAAGAGAATGGAAATGGGTTGCTATAGGTCTACAACATGTCTTTTGCAACAGAACTTAGAAGACTGACCACAAATGGAAATGTATCACAATAGGTAATGTTACAACAGGTCTTAAAGGTCTGATACAATATGCAGTGGTACACAACAAGTCACATTGCAACAGGCCTTAGGAGTGTGATACCAACACCATTTGATCACTATGGTTCCCTTTACAACCGAGCAAATTGACTCACTCTCTGGGAATGAAGGTTGTTCAAGAACTCCGATGTGACTGAGTGAAGCCAGATGTTGAGGATAAGCGCGCCAGACATATCGGAGGAGGACACTACTTGCTGGGAGTGAAAGACACGCCTGAGGGCAGCTGAAATGTACCACTTGATGACTTGCTTATTTGGAGGGATGAAAGGCTCCTTCCTCAAGGAAAAACTTGTAGAAAGTCTCTGAAAGTATTTGCATTACGGCTCAGCCATGTCAGGACTCTTGGTCTGCTCTGCTCTGACCACAGAAGGTGTCATCAGAATAGCTTTCGGCAACTTAAAGATCGCTAGTATTAACCCTTGGCAACAGCTATTTAAAAAAAACAGGACATTTTTACGATTCAATACAAATATTCTATAATTTTATGGCAAAAGCAAGGAATTTGAGAACTAAAAATCTTAATAATACTGGGAAATATTTTTATTGATATTTACTCTGAACTTTAAGTATGAAGGCCGAATATCTTATTGATTAATTATTGGACCTTAAGGACAGCGTTGCTCTTGGAAGACAGTACAAGGAGACATCTTATATACAATTTCTTTTAGCAAGCAGTTTTAACTATCAATTTGTAGCTTTAATGAAAGATAGCAAAGCTTATTACCTGAGCAACAGCCTCCGTCATCGATACTATTGTAGACACGACCTGACTTTGGAGAGAGCTGATTGGAGTAAGAGCCGAAG
>NC_090727.1:181022526-181040026 GCF_036898095.1 Palaemon carinicauda | reverse complement strand
TTCCATTGACCAAAATAGGCAGGGGAGCCTCTAAAATAAGCAAAGTAAATATTGCATATTATTCTTAACACACATGCTATCCCGAAAAAAAAACTACAAATAAAAGTTGCAGATCATCCTACAACTTAAATAACATACAACCCAAAAACCCAACCAAATAGCTATAGGCTGTAAGTGCGCAATAATAATAATAATAATAATAATAATAATAATAATAATAATAATAATAATAATAATAATAATAATAATAATAATAATAATAATAATTATTATTATTATTATTATTATTATTATTATTAATCTATTAAAAATAAAAAAATTAAAATGATTAGACCAAATGAGTTACAAGTCTATGTATCTGTGTCTATATTGATTTTCTAACATAGGAGAAGATGAAAGTTATTATTATTAGTAGTACTATTATTACTTGCTAAGCTACAATCCCAGTTGGGAAAGCAAGATGCTATAAACCCAAGGGCTCCAACAGAGAAAATATCCCAGTGAGGAAAGGAAATAAGGAAATAAATAAACTAAAAGAGAAGTAATTAACAATTAAAATAAAATATTTTAAGAATAGTAACAACGTTAGAATAAATTTTCATATATAAACCATAACAATTTTACACAAACAAAAGGAAGGGAGAAAACATAGAACAGTGTGCCCGAGTTTACCCTCAAGGAAGGGAACTCTAGCCCAAGTAAGTGGAAGGCCATCGTACAGAGGCTATGGTACTACCCAAGACTAAAGAACAATGGTTTGATTTTAGTGTCCTTCTTCTACAAGAGCTGCGTACCATAGCTAAAGAGTCTCTTCTACCCTTATCAAGAGGAAAGTAGCCACTGAACAATTACAGTGCGGTAGTTAACCCTTTGAGCGAAGAAGAATTGTATGGTAATCTCAGTGTTGTCAGGTGTATGAGGATAGAGGCGAGTGTGTTAAGGATAGACCAGAGTATTCAGTGTATGTGTAGGCAAAGAGAAAATGATCCGTGACCAGAGAGAAGAACATAATGTACTACTGTCTAGCCAGTGAAGGCAATGATAAAAATGGTGTTAAGAGGAAATAGGAGACTATAAACTGTACCACTGAATTATTCAATTTGAATAATGCAATTAGCTGTATATTAAAAATATGCCCTGTTCGTATCCACGCATTTATTGTGTAAACACCTCATACTTGTGTTTTATGTATTTACGTATGGATATGTTATAAAATATATAATTTCAATATGCATACATTAAATATAAAGAATGTGTCAACCTAACGAGGTCTTATGCTTGCATCCACAGTATGTAGGGATGTATAACAAAATATACATAATTTATTAAAGTGCAAATATTGCCGATATGTCATCCTGATGCATATAATTAGTGTTCCAAGATTCAGTCTTCATTACCCAGTTGTTGAGAGAAGCCAAAGCTTGCAGAGCTGTCGTCGTTTTACCGCTTGCTGGTCCACCTACGATCAACAATGGCCGGTAGATCTGCCAATTAAATTGCCTAATTTAATATCATAATATTTCAAAACACTCCCCCCTACAAAAAATCAACTTTACGGAAATCATCGTATATTGAACTTGACAAATAATGTGATATTTCTAAAATGAGTTATGCTTACAATGTTGTAATGAAAGAAATAAGCGAAACTTAAAAGAAATAAAAAAAAATGCAGAATGAGGTTTATCTTATTTTTAAATTTTAACTAATTCCAATTTAATTGCACAAGAGTGGTTTCTGATAGGTACCATAGTGACTATCGGAATGTAATATCTGGTGTTCCTCAGGGTAATGTTCTAGGGCCATTACATTTCAAATGGTATACGCATATGTAGTTTGGCCTAGAGAACGACATGCTTGCATATGCAGATGATGCTACTCTCTTTAAATTAATTCCATCTCCTAAATGCAGTCCTTGGCTTGCTGAATCCCTTGATAGTAATGTAGCTAAAACTAGTGCATGGTGCAAATTATGAGACATGAAGTTGAACCTTAACAAGACTCAGCATAATTTTAAGAAGGACGAAGGTATATTTGCATCGGTGTTCCTTTAACAATATACAACTCTAAAATTTAGGTGTGATTCATGATTGCAAATTACTTTTGAGAAATATGTTCGGACTGTTTCTTCTTCAATTACACATAAATATGGCTTATGGAAGAAGTCTTTTAAGATTTTCGGCGACCAATCTATCCGAAGAAATATTCTAATTCTTTAACTCAATCTTTTTTTAGTCTTTTTCTCCTGTCTGGTCTTCAGCTGCTGAATCTCATCTTAATTTGTTGAAAAAAAAAATTGCTGTCTATTAAATGTCTTATTCCTAATCTGGATATCAATCTTTGTCACAATCGTTCTTTATGCATGTTGCCTAAGATTTTTCATAATTCTGACCATCCTTTGTAATCAACTCTTCCCATTCTGTATCATCCAGTACGTAGAACTAGATATGCAGTTAATTCCAAGTCTTGTCTCCTCCATTATAAGGCTCAATGCTACACAGTATTCTAGAAATTCAACTCAAGTTGTAACTAGATTGTGGAATGATCTCCCTCATCAGGCAATTGAATCAGTGGAATTTCAAAGTTCAAACTTGGAGTGAATGATTTTATGTTGAACAGAGTGACAAGTCTACTATATATATATATATATATATATATATATATATATATATATATATATATATATATATATATATATATATATATATATATGTGTGTGTGTGTGTGTGTGTGTGTGTGTGCGTGTGTAAGTATATATATGCATATTTCTATATCCGAGTGATGATCATCAAATACATTTATCCTTTTCAAATGAGCTTTTGTATAATAAGTTCTATATCAGAATATTTCTTTTTTCATTAAGAGCATCGTACATGAAAGCGTATTTACCACAGTTGACTGGAAACTATACAATGACCAGCGACGGATGTTATTCGCGTCCTCATCTTTCCAATGACAGAAAAGGTTTTTTATCTTTTCATTAATCTTGCGACGAAAATAAATGAATCTCCTTGGTGCCATTAAACGGCCGAGGATGAGACTATAATCTTAATTCCTTTTTTTAACAAATTAAGTATAAATTTGTAATTTTCAAGTCCTTACTGCAAACCAGAAAACCTATATAATTTTCTCATTCACGTCAGCGTTAAAAAGATACGTACCTGACTCATCTTTCCAATGAGCCAACTCAGTCTTCGAGCATCTCGCGTTGGTGTGACCTGGTATCCAACTTCTGACGAAGATTTGGCATCGACTTCCTCTTCGCCCACCAGCAACCAAGGCTTCCAAGAAGAAGATGCGAGATCCCAGCTGTAATCGAAGGCAGCGCCACCACACGAACTCAGACTCTGGATAACTGCAGGTTCAAATGCGTAGGCATTAAGTTATTCACTAATAAATTCAGATATTTCCTTTAGAAACCAGGCTGTTCTATTTCATATTGAAATAAAGAATGACTTTTCTGAAGAATTAAACTCTTATAAAAACTAAATACTAAAAATGGTTAAATATTATTTTGGTATTAGCGGAGTAAAATGATTATTTACTGTAACTTCTTCTGAATCGATCAATTTGCCTTTCACAGCAAATATAAGCTATTGTATGAACATGATTCTTAATTCTTATTTGATCAATTGAACATAAATTTTACCTTCCAACTCATAGAAATAATATAATTATCCTTTTCTATTCTGTGAAATTAACATAATATTTTATTATTATCATTTTATCTAACCTTCTTTATCGGCTGAACTAAGGACTCCATCGTTGCCTATCTTTTTAAGAGCTCTGCCAATCTCCTCTTGAAGTTGTTGAAGCTGGGTGGCACTGGCCACGGCTCTGCTGACTTGCAAAGCTGCTTGCACGAGCAACGGCACGCTGCCAAGCTGGTCATTCAAACGAAGCTTTGCTGATCCAGAGCTGATTTCTCCATTGTCATTTTCATGTAGCTCGTTGACGTCCATTCGAGACAGAAAGTTCACTTGCTCTAGCTATATGAAGGAAGATTATTACTCGAAAATATCAATGTTTAGTTTACCTGCAAAAGCTTGAAGAGGATATCTTGAAGGAAATAAGTGCGCATAACTATAAGCATAACGACACATAACTATAACAATACTTAATCACATCGAAAATACTCACAATATCCACGGCCGAAACGGAGTGCAGCAAAACTCCCGCATTTATCATGTCTAAAACGGGCTGTAGAAGACGATGCAGAAGGTACTCCCTAATCTTAGGAGGAGACAGCCGCTCAGTGTCCTCCGGAATAGGAGTATTAGGTTTACTTGCGGTCCTGGGGGTCTGACTAGTCCGGCTTTGCCTTGCGGTCGATGTTGTAGAGGGCGCGACGGGCACCGTGTCAGCCGAGGGCAAGAGGCCGCTCGACCTGAGGGTGTCACGACTGATCTGGACGACGGCCGAGCGACCTAACACCCACTCGGGTACTTCCTCTGTGCTGCAGACCTTCAGCAAAAGTCCCATGTGGTAAAAATAAACCGATAAATGAATGGAATTTCATTACGCAGAATAGAAAAAAAAATGTATTCAAGAGCCTTAAAACTTAAAGGATTATAGGTTTCTTGGCAGTTAAACCTAACCGTTTCTTTCTATTTCTGAGTGACTTGACCTGGACTACATAAAAAGCATTAAATCGCCCATTCCATCAAACTTTGCTCTTAAAAAAGAATTTTGGCGACGTACAATGCGGATAAAAACGGTTTTTCTCTACATGATAAAATGGTCTCTAATTCATAATGATTGTAGTAAATATAATGTAATCTTGAATAGAGAAAGAACCATTATTTGATATTCTAAGACAAATTATTCCTATACAGTGCGTACGAAAATGAAAATTCGCCATCATTACTGAATCATTCAAAGTGATCATGTAGCAATCAGTAGTTGAATACTCATACTCTCTCTCTCTCTCTCTCTCTCTCTCTCTCTCTCTCTCTCTCTCTCTCTCTCTCTCTCTCTCTCTCTCTCTCATGAATATCTTTTCCCACAATAATAAGCGTTACTGAAGGAGGAAGCATAATAAGGTAAAAGTTTTGGCTAACATTGATAAAATTTCTACAAATTTATCAGACAATTTCCAGCTATTCCATGACCCTCATTACTAAAAAGGAGAGTAGATTCTGGAACACCACATACCTAAGGCTATTACATTAGCAAATAGGATACCAGCCTTACAGAAACATTAAATGAAATTCCTAATAAAGTCATAAATAGGATCTTGGAATTCTGGAAAAACGTTAAAGGAAATCAGGTGTCAATGAAATTTCTAATAAAGTCATAAATGGAATCTTGGAATTCTGGAAAAACGTTAAAGGAAATCTGATGTCAATGAAATTTCTAATAAAGTCATAAATGGAATCTTGGAATTCTGGAAAAACGTTAAAGGAAATCTGATGTCAATGAAATTTCTAATAAAGTCATACATGGAATCTTGGAATTCTGGAAAAACGTTAAAGGAAATCTGATGTCAATGAAATTCCTAATAAAGTCACAAATGGAATCTTGGAATTCTGGAAAAACGTTAAAGGAAATCTGATGTCAATGAAATTTCTAATAAAGTCACAAATGGAATCTTGGAATTCTGGAAAAACGTTAAAGGAAATCTAATGTCAATGAAATTTCTAATAAAGTTATAAATGGAATCTTGGAATTCTGGAAAAACATTAAAGGAAATCTGACGTCAATGAAATTCCTAATGAAGTCATAAATGGGATCTTGGAATTTAAAAAAAAACATTAAAGGAAATCTGACGTCAATGAAATTCCTAATGAAGTCATAAATGGAATCTTGGAATTTAAAAAAAAATAAAACATTAAAGGAAATCTGACGTCAATGAGATTCCTAATAATGTCACAAATGGAATCTTGGAATTCTGGAAAAACATTAAAAGAAATCTTACCTCGATGAGAAAGGTAACCTTGCCGTTTGACTGAAGCGTCTTCAAGGATTCCAGGACCAGCGTTCCAGGCAGATCCTTCATGCGTAAAAGGCACTCCGCGTTCTTCTTCCCTTCTAGCACTACAAAGCTGCATACAAGCGAGGAGCTGATTATTATTATTATTATTAGTGTTCGTATTATTATTATCATTATCATTATTATCAACCAAGCGACAACCCAGGTTGGAATAGCAGGCTGCTATAAGTCCAAGGGCTCCAAAAGGGAAAATATCCCGGCTAACGAGGAAAGGAAAAATTGAATTAGATCAGTGTGCCTGAGTGTACCCTCAAGCAAGAGAACTCTAACCCAAAACATTTGAAGACCATGCACAGAGGGTTTATTAAATGGATGCATTCAAGAATTTGGGCTAAATAGTCCAGCGCTGGGGCCTGTGAAGCCCTTCGGTGCCTAAGGCTTAATAAGATCTTACATTGGGATATAGATTGAGACTATTTTCTTGACAGTTCTTGGTGATGGTAAATAGAAAGACATAAGTATAAAGTATATTGTAACATGGAATAATAATTAGTTAAGAAAATTTTAAGATGTCACTGATAGATCTATGAGGGGTCTCTGACAAGCCAAACGAAAGGAATAAAGATAGAAACGCCAATGAATAACGAAGCTAAAAATTGTTTTATATTTTATCTAGTGTATCTATCGATGCTTTCCTCTCTTAATATACTGGCGTTAACTTACGTAAGTTACTTATATTTAGGATTTCAATTATGAAGAAGTATGCCTTACCTACGACATCTTTTCCAAGCTAAATGTTGCAGGAGGCTGGCGAAAAGTCCGTCACCTTCCGAATTCCCGTAGAATCTCTCGGTGCTGTAGCTCTGAGAGAGAGAGAGAGAGAGAGAGAGAGAGAGAGAGAGAGAAAGTAAAAATTAATATTTTAAACGATAATCGAATATCTTTACAAATATAAAATGTATTGATTGCAATAACCATTTCATTGTACAATAGCATTCACAATATGCTACTAATTTCTGTTTTCCGTAATATTTCGGAAATATCTACAACAAACGATCAAAATTAAATCAACAACTTCCCATTTTCAGATGGGATTCGAACCTATGTTGATCGGAAGTTTGAAGTATGTACACCCAGCAACAAAACCGGTGTCACCACGCCAGACCCGACATGGATCCATCATGTCCTTCTTGCCCTAAAAGGTTGAAAGGTGGCCTGACGTTTAAATAACCATGACATCGTTAGGATGGTTCGAATGTGAGGAGGAGGGTAATTACCGATAACAGTCAAAGAAGTGCGAGGATTGATATATATATATATATATATATATATATATATATATATATATATATATATATATATATATATATATACAATATATATATGTATATATATATATATACAATATGTACATATAATATATATAAATATAAATATATATATACATATATTCATATATATATACATATATATATATATATATATATATATAATTATATATATATATGGAAGAGATAGAGAAGTCTTATCTCTTATTCTTTTAAGAAATGCAATTGTTTTCGAGAATAGTTATCGAAAAATATAATCACACCGATATATTTGAATTCCTAATTACATTTCTATATGGAACATCCTTAAATATTGTGGGAACTGACTATTCCAATTAGTACATGTCGGAATGATATATCCTGTGTTTGCATTATTCTAGCAGCAGCTGCTCTCTCTCTCTCTCTCTCTCTCTCTCTCTCTCTCTCTCTCTCTCTCTCTCTCTCTCTCTCTCGACTTCTACAATAAGTTAGATAAGACCATAAGAACTCTCCAAATGCTTAGACTTAAATCGCTCTACCAAAGAGCAAATGGAGTCTCTGCGAATGGACAAAAAAGTCTTTGAGACATCCAAAATCCTTGTAACTCTCTCTCTCTCTCTCTCTCTCTCTCTCTCTATATATATATATATATATATATATATATATATATAAATATATATATATATATATATATATATATATATATATATATATATTTATATTACCTATATCCAATATTTTATATTATTTAGATGTTCCCAAGGATCACACAAGACCGCTAACTACTTTGCAAGTTGGTGCTGGAATTGTATTTCTTTCGGGTGAAGATCCAATGTTCCGAAGATGTTCAATGACCACCTAAAAACAATGTTAGAACGATATATGCCCGTTTTCATTACGAGTTGGAATCATTGATATTAAATGTTATCGATAAGGGTATTATCATAAATGTTAATAAGCAAACCTCGTCAAGCCATACATTAAGATCACCCAATTGCCACCTCTCCACCATCATATTTAACCCCCACCTGGGTATATCCTTCTACCCCCATCCCCAATGTTTGAGGTTTAAAGGTCTCACAGTTATGATAAGATCCTTCTGGTGGAATTTTTTAGCAAATGAAAATCAAAATACTAAGATGACAATATTTCATACAGATTGCTTTCCAGGTGTTTGAAATTATATCATAACTATAAATAACGAAGTAAATATACGAAAGATTGATTGAACTAATATCGAGAGTAATGGATTTCTTGAAGAGCTTACCGGGGAACACTTTTAAGGTGTTGGAAATCAGGACATGAAATGACAAATAAAATCGTAATAATACGAATACTAAATGCTAAGGAAATATTTCCTTCTGCCTTGGGAAGGGTGAAGCCAGCTAGACTCGGACCTTTGAGCATTGAGCAATCGTCACCAGGGAAAGGTGACGATTGGAAGTGAGCGACCTGCCCAGATAATTTGATTGATTGACTGATTGATTAGGAGTTTTTTGTCGTCCTGACATCTAAGTTTATTGACGCCCAACCAAATAATTTGAGTAAGCAATGTGTTGAGAGTTTAATATTCTATACCCTACATCCTATATATCACGTCACTATAATAATCCACCAGTGAACTTTCATTGTACGTCGTTTCATATATTTTATTTTAACCAATCACTTCTGAAACAATATAGATTATGTTAACTGATGATGCAATTTAAATCTCCAACCTTAAACTAATATAATTGATATAGCAAATAATACTATTTTCTCTAACTGCCGGAGCCAAGTAGCCCGTGACAAAAGCTGACCTCAACCACACCGAGCTAAGTGGCTCATGATCCAAATCAAAGGAAAACACTGAAATCAACAATTAAACCTTTAACCCTCATTACCTTCTAGATTTTGATCAAAGGCCACTTATTATTGATTGGTGACCCAATAGGTGTTATTTGAAACGATACATTATTAGCCCCTACATATAATACGTATGCCACAGTGTGTAATTATGTAGAGAGAGAGAGAGAGAGAGAGAGAGAGAGAGAGAGAGAGAGAGAGAGAGAGAGAGGAACTGCATAAAAAAATGCAAACGAGGGATATTTCTGTGTTATGAATATTGATATGAATGGTCAGTTCCAATATTATTCAAGAAAATTTTATATAGAAATAGGATAGGAAAATTCAAATCAAAAGTGATTAAATCTTTTGATGAATTATTTTTGAAATAATATTAGATTACATTTCTTAAAAGAATAAAAAAGTTCTCTCTCTTCATCGCATATCTTAGAGTGATATCGGTAATTTCTCTCCTCCTCACAATCGAACCATCCTAACGATGTCCCGGTTGTTTAACGTCGGCCACTTTTCAGGGCAGAATGGGCATGATCTCTCGAAGTCAGGTCTGGCCAGGCGACACCGGTTTTGTTGCTGTATGTACATAGCTTATCACACCACCTAGACCGATCAAAATGTATTTCTAACTCATGCCTAAGTACCCACAGTTGGTCAGAGGATTTCTTGTTACATCTCCCTCTGAAGAAGTTGACACAGCCACACCCTTACTACGCGGCGAGTTAACGTGTTTAGTCCATTCACCCGCTTCTGCTATCTCTTCTTACCTACACAATCTGTTTGTTTACTCGCCACACAGGAAGGGTGTGACAGGGTACACTTCTTCGGAGCAATGTGGGCCAGGGAATCCTGTCTCCTACTATACAGGGTGTCCACAAAGTCTGGGTACATAGGAAATTTTACTTTTATCTATCCATGTTATTTTTAAAACAAAAACAATTTCATTCAAATCTAATGTTAATAGATATTTTCAGTATGATTTCCATCACTTTCTATGCACAATTTGATGAGCTTTACAAAATTCAGGTGAACTCGATATAATAGGTCTGCATTTGCGTCGATTTCAGCACACTTACTAATAATGTCATTTTGCGATAAGACTATCCTTCCTTCTCGTCCACTTAGAACTACCAAACTCGATTAGTTCTTTAGACAGCTCGATCATTCGATCTGGACTGAAAAAAGAACATAGATAGATAAAAGTGAAATTTCCTATGTACCCAGACTTTGTGGACGTTTTACAAGATCTATGATAAGAACCCCGTCCTTTTGTCGCAAAGACATTTGCCTCATCTCTATGGCATCTTACATTCGGCCTCAGAGCGAAGACGAACCGATCTGCCAACTCCCGATCAGTCTGGAGGAACTCCACCTCCGCCTCTCTGCCCTTGGACTCCAACGGGGTAGGCTGTCCTTCTGTGAGAGATGAGGACCTCAGTGCATCCGATGGGGACTGCGCGTAACCGTCCGAGAACCTTTGCTGCCCTTCCCTCTGCAGCATGAATCTTGTGGCCACCCATATGACGGAGGATTTGCCCGAGCGAGGAGGCCCCACCACCACAACACTGCCCCAGTTATCCAACTCGTTAATGAGGTTGTTGACGGATTCCATCTGAAAGGGTTGCAGGCAACGATTTTGAGATTGGCATTTTTTCTTTCCAGATAGTGGGTGATTTACAGGCAACTTGATTGTGATTGATAATAAATGCAACTTCTATACACAAAAGCAATTATATACATATCTAACATAAATACCGTAAACAAATATATGCATACATACATATATACATACATACATACATACATACATACATACATACATACATATATATATATATATATATATATATATATATATATATATATATATATATATATATATATATATATAAAGTAGAGAGAGAGAGAGGAGAGAGAGAGAGAGAGAGAGAGAGAGAGAGAGAGAGAGAGAGAGAGAGAGAGAGAATCATCCCATCATGTTAGTTTATCAGATGGAAAACATTCCAAGAAAGTCATTTAAAATTTGCAATCAGAAAGTAGGAGATAATTCTCATCACCTGCTCTGGAATATGGGTGAGGTTCAATTGCCTCAGTATTGTCTCCTTTAGAACCTTGTCGCTTTCTTTCTCTGCCTCTGCGTTCTTTTTGGAAAAAGAAAAACAATTATATTAGTAGTAGAAATGTTTATCTGATGCACGACGAACGATATCAAAATTTTAATATAAAGAGACTTACTTTCACTTTGAATTTAGGAAAGCATTAGTGATTGAAACTGATAAGCTAACGCTTATCAAACCTGATAAAATGGTTTGACTACCCACTTTAACACGTCCACACATATGTGAGGGTGTACACGTATGTATTGATTTATAAATCTATGTGTGTATCGAAATACATATTATATACATACATACATAAATACATACATACATACATACATTATTAAACAAGATATTTTCATACTTTCAAACATTATACTACAAAAAACAATTGATGTCAAATTTTTTAATTTAAGGAATAACTCCACTAATATGTTTGTTTATTATAATTACAATAAATGGAAATAATGCATTGTATTTCTGCCTACCCCGACCAGGTTAAGAACCTTTGCCCTATGGGGTTGGAGGTGCATGCTATTAGAGCTAGAAAGGCAGTTCAATAACCTCCAAATCTCTTTCAGTTTTTAATGGGTATCTGATGGCAATGATGGTGGGTAAAGGATAGGCAGAGGGAGAATACAATAACCCAAATAAAACATCTTTAGAGAACGTGATGCTCGTCCTGCAGACTTGTCTTTTAGTCTAGGACTCATGAATGGGTCATTATCGCATAAAAAATTCATACTCGTATGAACGTCCTCTGTTTTCATATGAATATGAAATAGAATCACAGAAGTAGCTGATAGATTTATTATGTTAAATGATGGAGAATTAAATAATTAAAATTGAGAAATCGTTACGTAGCTTTCTTTGCACTGACGATGAGTTTAGTATATAGATTGAGATCAATAGGTTTACGGCTTCAGGTTATATGGAAATAGAGATGCTGGAAGAAAGGTGTGAAATTAATTAATGTAGAAATAAAAGCTTAGTACTTGTCATACAAAAGCATTTCCGAGATTGGCAGTTTTCTATTCGAAATCCTTGACAAATAGATTAAAAAACAGATGAACAGATTGATAAAATGATACGAATTGATAAATATATATAAGAATTTAAATAGAATGGAATCATCACAATCGTTAACAGCTCGCCACAATACCTTTTCATCAATGTTGATTTCTGGAAGCTTTTCCCGGGTAATAGATAAACAATGAAAATTAATTAAATCAGAAATAATTTATTTCTTATTACCGTCGGCTTATTAATTACTCTTTGAGATGAAAGCAATGTGAAGAGAATTTTAAGTTAAGTTTATTCCTTACATTATCATAGCAATACTGATAACATTAAAATAAAAATTAACTAATTTAAAAATAACATATGAGAAAAACTGACCTTTCGCAATGAGAAACAAAACATTAAAAACTTTTAAATGAGAATCGCTTAACTCATAAACAGGGTTTAAACTTGAGCATGCTGCTTTTTACCTCAGATTACCTTAAAACTTTTCCCATCTCCTTATACTTGAAGCTAGTAAAACCGAAATTACCTTAGAATCACCTTAAAAATTACCTTGAAACCATGAAAATTACCTCAAACTAAGGTAATTACTTTAAAAGTTTAAACCCTGCTCATAAATATGCAAAAAGATAAAACTTGTTTATAACTCAGGTTTAATCAAACCGTAGGTTATTTCATAATTATTTCAGATTTATTAAAATTCTGAAAAGTTTATTTCATCTTTGTTTCCACAGAGTTATTGTTGTTAATTTACATGGCTACGTCATGTTAGTTCAGGTAATTATCTAAGAGTATCTCTGTTCTGCCGGATTGTTACTATTATCATCACTACTCTGTTAAAAATTTGCCGTAAAAAACAGTAAAAAAATCCTGGAATAAATGTTACCAGGCGTTAACTGTTTTAAAAATGGATACATTGACGTTAAGGAGTGACATTACGGTCATCAGCCCGTAAAAGATAACAACAAAGTAAGGTCAAAATTACGGTCGCCTGTATTTTACTGAAATGCGGCTGAAACAGTATATTTTTTACGGAGAATTTCCGATCAAAGTTACGGTTTTTTAACAGTTTAGCTAAGCTACAACCATGTTTTGAAAAACAGGACCCTGTAAGACCAAGGGCTTGAATATGAAAAAATAGCCCAGTGGGGAAAGGAAATGATAAAATAAATAAATTATATATGAGAATTATTGAATGAACTATACAAATATCTGATAAACATTATTTGCTTCTTATCAAGGTTCTAATTTCACTCGCTTAGCTCTCCTTTGGGCCTGGAATATATAAACATGCTATTGACCGTCGAGGGAACTTACAGTACATGTAAACTTTTTCCCCTTTTTGAGAACCTTTGTGAAAAGGTTCGAGCTAAGTTTAAATGCCTTACATTGAGACTGCATCGTTTCTCCAGCAATTGAGGTTAGCTGTTTTATTTCAAATGACATTTATCTTAGGAAAAATTTCTTTATCAAACCTGTGGCAAACCTTACTATATTCAAATATGTAGGCCATGCGGATACATGAGAAAACTACATAATTATATAACTGCTTACCTTAAATAAAAAAAATAAAAACTTTTTTTTATCTTTAGAAATTGTAAATCGTGCATTATGAAATTCTTTAAATAAAGTTCAAATTTCCCTTCGTTTTTTATAGAGGAAGAACGAAACATTACCAAGTCGAGCGATAGTCAAAGACTGGGTTGCTTCTGCTTGTACCTCTCACAC
Source organism: Palaemon carinicauda (assembly GCF_036898095.1). Classification (NCBI taxonomy): domain Eukaryota; kingdom Metazoa; phylum Arthropoda; class Malacostraca; order Decapoda; family Palaemonidae; genus Palaemon; species Palaemon carinicauda. The sequence continues at coordinate 181,026,101 of NC_090727.1, read as the reverse complement.
CAAGTAAATTAAATTTAAGCTCGAGCCTCAGAAAGTTTATGGATTATTTATACATCGAAATATTATTCGTTCACTCTAAATTATGCATTAACGTTAATCGTTATACAAATAACGTAAATAGTTTTATATCCAGTAGTTTATGAAGAAATATCGAAAAAGTTTCACCCATGTCAATACAGTATGTATACAGGATATATATACATACATTTATATGTATATGTATATATAAATATATATATATATATATATATATATATATATATATATATATATATATATATATATATACATATATACATATATATATATATATATATATATATATATATATATATATATATATATATATATATACATACATATATACATATATATATACATATATATATATATATATATATATATATATATATATATATATATGTATATATATATATATATATATATATATATATATATATATATATATATATATATATATATATATATATATATACATGATAATAATAATTCTAGTAATTTCAATAATAATGATTACAATAATTTTGACCATTATCATAATTCTAATAATTATAATAATGTTAATAATAAAAACATCTAGAACGACTCGTATTTATTGAAACAAAAGACTTCATTAGAATCTCGTCCATCAAACCAGACACGAAACGATTTCAACATTCAATCAAAACCTACCGAGTCAATTGGGTCGTCTTCAGGTTTAAGGAGGTCCAGGACGCTATCAACGGCTGGAATGGACTTTTTGGGCACAAGAGGAACCATCACTTTCCTTGAATCACAATAATAATAGTGTTTATAATCTTAAACGTAACGACAAAAATATAACATTACGAGATATGAGGTGGTGTTCGATTGATGATTTTCCTTCAAAACCAGACAATTGGTGAATAGAATGTTTTACATTTTTGAGATCTTTTAGAACATAGATGAAAAATAGTCAGTTGAGGTACATAAAGTCATATAAAAAGTCATATATATATATATATATATATATATATATATATATATATATATATATATGTATGTATATATATATATATATATATATATATATATATATATATGTATATATATATATACAGTGCTACCTCAATAAAAGGCTCACCTAAAGGCAGCTGCAGCAGCTTCAACTGGTGTTGCATTATTCTGGAGAGATGAAAGGGTCGACATGACCTGTTGGGCTAATCTCATATAAATACGAAGGCTACTGATTACGTCAGTGCGATAAGATTCCATGACCTGGCGTAGCACCTCTGCCACGACATCGCTTACCTCCTGTATAAAACAGTTAGTTAAACAATACTCTAAAGATTCTGAAAAGAAAGGTTTAAAGCTTCACTACTGGTAATGGTTTAACCACTGTTGGTGATTCACCTCTATAAATTATAATTATCAAAGATGGGGTTACTGATAAGGATCATCTGAAACAGGTAGCTTGAGGCTTGGTGATGTATCCTAATTAATCATATTATTACAAGTATTGGGCCTCTTCATATTGAAATAGTTAAAGATCACTAATTTAAACAGACGAGTTAAGTGAATCCTATTCACACCAATTCTTTGCCTTGAAATTTCCAGTTTTGATGGGGGACACAAATGAATGATTTGTTAATTTAGGATTTTATCAATGAAAAATATTTTCTACTCCCACAATATTTTATAAGTAAAAGTAAGCTTAAAATTCTTATAGCTTTATAACTGATTGTATTCTCTTTTTATAACAATCTAAAGTTCCAAGTGACGAGCAAGAGATAACAAATGGTTTCTATTTATCTCTTTCATAGAGATTTATTCAGCTAGGCAGCACCGTGAGTCTCAATTGGCAAGAGAAAAAGAGCAGCACTTAAATTTTGACCTCTTTAGATGCAACAATAATTCAGTAGAAAGACAACTAAGATACTTTCTAATTGGAATCCTTTCTCAAAGTAATAACTTTCATTCCAGTAGAAATCATTTTGGTGTTTTACCTGAGCCTTGGGAACTGCACTGGCCTGAAGCCATGCAAATATCAGGGTGTTTATAGGTGGAGCAGTGACACGTATAGGACGTGTCAGTGTCTCCATCGAGTGAGGCAGTTTCCAGCCATTCACAGACACCTTGCGTCCATTAACGATAGAGTGTAGGGTGTTTTTCCCTTCATTTTCTTCACTTGGAAATTGCTGTGCTGTGAGGATTATCCCTGCACTAGGATGTAATCTGACCTCCTCCCCTGAAATCTTAAGAAAAGACAAATTTTGATTATTGAATATCGATGGTGTTTTTTGACAGATGTAGCATAGAAAAACAAAAGTCTGAATAGGATCCAAACAGATATTTTGCCTTGCAATTTACAAATAAGAGAAATACTGAAACTGTGAAAAGTGACTATTTTCATTTCCATAAGATAGGTGTTGATCAGGGATAACCAAATTCTGAGCATTCAAGAATCAGATGCACTGTTTTCCAAATACTCAGGCTATTGTCTGCTTCAAAATAAATCATAGTATAGAAAGAAAAATCAGTGAAGACACAATTATTCCTACTCCATTAGTGGAAACGTAGTTTATGATATCCTGTATATGATATTATGACAACTTACACAAGCACAACACAGGCTCTTTTATGAGAAAAGGTCTTCTGATGGTCATATAACACAAATAAGTCTTTTCCCTCAAGATAACTTTAGCTTGACCACAAATTTGCAGTGGATATAAATTATATCCAGTAATACCGAGTAAAGACTAAGTTGAATGTAACTAGAATTGGCCCTCTTTTCATAGCTCTAATATCACTTAGGAGCTAATTCTAACATGAAATAGTTCAACTTTATTACAAAATACCTGGATAACAGGAGTCGACGTAGCATGACTGTGAGCCTGGTGTATAGCAAGCAGTGTTGAAGCCAGAGTCGACAGGACGGTAGGAGTAGCTGAAACACAGTCACGAAACACTGTCCACCATCCTCCTATGACTGTCCCTGTAATAGCGATAAAGCATTTACACAGTTCGTTCGTCTGTTTGTTTATTTTTACTGGGAATGAATATAAGTGACTAACGGACAGCAATGACGCCCAAAGTACATGTGCGTATCCTGGGCCATATACAAGAATTGCCTCAATAGAATTTTGGCAAAAGGATGGCTTTTTATTGGGATGGTATTTTCCTTGTTACATTTCAAATAATAGCTCACTCCCCCTCATCCTTATTGTTATATACTCTTTATTCCATATATTTCTTCTTTGTCTTTTTGAAAGGGCTTCTTGCAAGTTTTACCTCCCTAAAAACATTGGATGATCCTAATTCCATTCTCTTTGTCTTTTTTCCTGTCTATTGGATGGCAGAAATTCCAGACTCTGTGTGACTTCAACAAGATCATTAGGACTTACCCGTTAAAAGAATCTTCAACGTGGTGGCAGAGGTGAGTTTAGACATCGTAAAGCTGGTGATGAATCGAGCAGCTAAATGCGCAGCAGTTTCCAGCAGACTCTGTCTGCCACACCCACTTGTGCCTGAAAAATAAAGGAATTATAGTTACTCTCCAGATAGCAAGTTGTGATCACGGGAATGCTAGGATGACT
>NC_090727.1:180992526-181015026 GCF_036898095.1 Palaemon carinicauda | reverse complement strand
ATATACCCACTAAAAAGAGAGATGGATCTGTTATAACAACAGAAGATGAAGAAAGGCAACGTTGGATGGAACACTTTAGTGAGGTCATGAATAGGAGATATGAAGGGTATAATTTAATTAATATACCTGAAGCTGAGGAAGACCTTGATGTGGCCATGAATGAATTAAGTTTGTTTGAAGTCGAAGATATCATTAAAAAACTCAAGAGATGGAAACCAAATGGATAAGATGGAATAACAGCTGAGATGATATTGGCCGAAAATGAAGTGACTCTTAGAATACTTACGAGATTATTTTGTCGAATGTGGCGAGAAGAGGCAAAACCTAATGAGTGGGAGCTAGGAGTGTTGGTGAAAATGGCGAAAAAAAATCTGATTGATTGCAATAATTACAGAGGCATATCACTTAAGTCAGTTGTCATAAAAATATATAGTATGTTTATTCTAAAGAGACTAGAGAGAAAAGTTGATGAAAAGCTGAGAGATAAACAAACATAATTTAGAAAAGGTTGAAGTTGTACAGCAGTGTGTAAAATATAGAAATCCACTTTTGATAGCATTTGTGGACTATGAAAAAGCCTTTGACAGTGTGCATCGGCAAATTTTGTGGAGAGTCCTGCGTTATTATGTAGTTCCTCTTAAATTCAGTCTGTTCATGAGCATAGCAAGTGCAAAGTTAATGTTAGTGGAGCCCTGTCAAATGAAATTCTAGTGAACAGTGTAGTTCTCCAAGGGAATGTGTTGTCACCTATGTTGTTTATCCTCCTCATGGATTTTGTAATGCAGAAAACAGTTGGGGATGGCGGAGAAGGATCGGACTGGATTAGTAACAGGAAATTAGCGAACCTAGAGTATGCTGATGGCACTGTCCTCATTAGCAAAACGCCACAGTACTTGCAACGATTGCTTACCAGATTGCATGAAACATCACATGAGGTTGGGCTCAAGATAAATAGAAGAAAGACAGAGATTATGAGAACGGAATATTAAATGGAAGATGAAATATCATTGAAAGGAGAAAGGATTTATGAGATGGAATAATTTGAATATTTAGGAGCTATGATTATTAATACAGGATCTTTAGAATTGGAGTTTAATGAAAGATTGAAAAAAGCAAATCAGACAATGGCTAGGTTAAGTAAAATTTGGAAATCAAATCGCCTGAAATCACATATAAAAATCAGGCTATATATCAGTTTAGTGGGATCGGTGTTACTGTATGGACATGAGTCGTGGTATGACAATGAAACAATATCCAACAGATTTTGTAGATTTGAGAACAAAGCCCTCAGAGGAACATTAAAAGCTAAATGGCAAGAGAGGTTTAGAAATGAAACTATAAGAGAAATTACTCAAGTGACATATTTGGATGAGATCATGGTGAGAGGTATATGAAGATGGTATGGACAGGCTCTTAACACTCCCCAAGAGAGATTATTTCACCAAACTTTCAACTGGGCTCTACAAGGACTAGAGGAGTTGGAAGACCCAGGCGTAAATGGCTGAGGACTATGGAATGTGACGTGGGAGATGATGAATGGAGAGGTATTGAATTAAAAGCTCAAGATAGAGACGACTGGGGTAATCTAACCGAGGCCCTTTGCGTTAATAGTCGTAGGAAGTGATGATAATAAATACTGTAAGTGCTTTACAAACATAGTCTGGTGAATTACTTTAGACCTAGTTTACATGGTCGTATACTTTTTATTGGAAATCACTGGATATAGAATATGTCACATGGGGCTAAAGGGTGTGAATAAATTTAATAAGATAAGAAGGCAATAATTTGTGAACAATAATTAACCAAGTCGCTAAACCATTTTAATTGCTGGTAATGATTCTTCTTCTCTGAATCTTGTTCAACAACAACAACAACAACAACAACAACAACAACCGCAAATACAGCCGTTTCTAATCCACTGCGGAGAAGGCCTCAAACATGTCTTTATTTCATGTCTGGGGTTTGATCATTTTCCTCACCTCGCCGGCCACTGCGGATTGGTAATGGTGGGAGATTTTTGTCTGATCGCTCACAGCAAACCAAGCTATTAATATGAGGGACACTAACTAGTATAACTTTGCTGATCAGAGAAATACAGAAATCCTTTCACCATGTAAAGGTATTCACAATCAGAATTCTGTCTATGTAACTTTCCTATAGTAATATCTAATTTTTTATAGTAATAGCTTCACACGTAACATCCCGTAAGAGACAGATTTGTAAGAAAATATTTACTGGCAATTATTTTTGTGGCTCACGCCAGGTTTTCTCCGTTCCCGCTTCCTATATAAACTCTTAGTGAACTGAAAGGTTTTCTCCCAGCTGTCCATGTATACTGAATGGCCTTAAAGACCCCAACGCCGGGTTAATGAGCACAAATTCCATAAATCAAATTAAGTTAAATGAAGTAGATTTGTAAACTTTTATTATTGTAGTTCATTTCATAATGATTCACTTAATATATATAGTTCAATTGGCTAAATTTCATGCAACAAATGCTGTTACTTTCTTTTACAATCAGCTTTTTTTTCTCCATATTTACATCAGTTTTCCTAAAACCAATCTTCAGGGAAAATGAAACCTTTGAACGAAAGTCATTGGAAACAACAACGCTAGAAGTTTGTAAAACTAAGCTTTTTATGAATTTTCAAGTTTCAACGGTTTGCCTCGATCTTCGATATGTAGGAAAAGTTCCTGTCAAGTGGCAGAGATGGCTTGCCTTTGCAAGGCCCGTTTTGCAATCCCGATAGGAGCCAAAAAGAGGTGCCCTCTTTTTGGCACTTGACAGTAACTTCAGCCCTAGACATTTATTTTGCCAAGCAGAATGCTCTAACCTTCTAATGGGGAAAACAATCAGTATTTATATATATATATATATATATATATATATATATATATATATATATATATATATATATATATATATACTGTTTATATAAATATATATACATGTATATATACTGTATGCATGTATATAGTATATATATATATATATATATATATATAGATATATATATATATATATATATATATATATATATATATGTATGTGTGTGTGTGTATGTGTATGCATATATATATATATATATATATATACTGTTTATATAAATATATATACACGTATATATACTGCATGTATGTATATATATATATATATATATATATATATATATATATATATGTGTGTGTGTCTATGTGTATGCATATACATACATATATATATATATATATATATGTGTGTGTGTGTGTGTGTGTGTGTGTGTGTAAACATACACACACACATTTATATACACACACACGCACACACACACACATATATATATATATATATATATAAATATATAAACACATATATTCTTTTTACAAATGACTTCCATTTGCTAATGCATCGACAGTCTGATATAAAGAAAAAAACAATTCCCTCCCTGTGTGCAAGATACCTTATAAGAAACCTCGCTGAGCAACTTGCAGGAAGGCTCGGCCAGCAGACGCGTCATTTCGTGATCCGTCAGCAGATACAGTCGGGAACACTGTCTGCGGGGTTTGGACAGGCACTGGGACAGACGGCGCAGTAAGATGCTGGCTTCCTTCTTCAGGCTTGAGACCTCTTGGACGTAGCCTTCGTTGGCTGACAGTTCGAGGATCATGGGCCTTCTTTCTGTTCTCTCGATCAGCTGGCAGATGATGATCATAGTAATGATAAGGATCGTGATAGTAATAGTGATGATGAGAATGTCAATAATGATTATTTTGATGATGATCATAATAATAATAATAATAATAATAATAATAATGATAATAATAATAATAATAATAATAATAATAATAATAATAATAATAATAATAATAATAATAATAAAAGATAATCAGCATAATATAAATAATGATAATTATGATTATGATAATAATAAAGATAATAATCGCAAGCATCAAAAACAATAAAATCGATGGTCATAATGATACTGACATAACAAAAGAGGAGGAATGAATTTCCTTACCATGATAAAGACATCACAATCATTCACTAATTTATCTTTTGAAATTACTGGGAGACCGGAAATTCACTGCTCTAATTCCTATTTCCAAGTGAGTACACTGCAGCAAACTCGCAGCAAATGTTTTTATGTTATTTTATAGTTTCTATATCAAATATCTGTTTGAATGTTGTTAATGTTTTCAAAATATTTTATTCTAATTTTTCATTACTTCTTATATCGTTCATTTATTTCCTTATTTCCTTTCCTCACTGAGCTATTTTTCCTTGTTGGAGCCCTTGGACTTATAGCATCTTGCTTTTCCAACTAGGGTTGTAGCTTGGCTAGTTATAATAATAATAATGATAATAATAATAATGATAATAATAATAATAATAAAAAGGACATAACAAGGCTATGGACGTTTCGTAGATAAATTAACAATAAACACGTGGTGTTTCCTGTCTCTTTAACACTGCATATTTAACTATGAAACCTCCTGATTGATATGGAACTCGAATCATGTCTTATCAAAGTAGTTTCCGTGAACGTCATCTTACCTTTTTAATTCTTTTGATTACCAAGTATGGAATTGTTGTGGTTTATACCAGGACCTCTGATTAATCCTAATAAAAAAGGCATTTGACATATTTCGTCTCTCTCTCTCTCTCTCTCTCTCTCTCTCTCTCTCTCTCTCTCTCTCTCTCTCTCTCTCTCTCTCTCTCTCTTCGTTCTTGGCGTAAGCAAAATGGAATCAGAAACCAAATTTTATTCATTACTATTCTAAAACAAATATATCAAACCTCTCCAAATAGACTTCTTTTCACTTTCCTTTTGAAAGATACTTAAAGAAAACTATTTAGTTCATCTGCACCCATCCTAAAAAACTAAAAAAAAAAATCATAGACACCGAGGAAGATGAATCAGTTCTGAAAGTGCTCTCACCTGCCTGTGTTTAACCTTGAGGACCGAAGTGTCGAGCAAAGAACTGACAGCGGCCGAAAGAAGAAGCATCACTCTGCTCTGGGTGCTCTTCCACGTTTCCAGCAGGTCTTCGATCTTCACCAACGTCTTGGCCAGGCGACTGGCTTCGACTTCGAAGGGACGGCAGTATCTGCAATTAAACAAGTGGCAGTCTGAAACTTGGTTTTTGATACGACTGAAACTTAATTCCTTCTCGCCTGATTGTGGCTAACCAGAGGCAGAAACGCCCATAACTTGCCAGACAAGCTTTAGATCAGTTGAATGTTTATTTACATACTAGTGTACCCGAGCTATAAGAAATCACGTCTAAATATTTAGATAGATATGAACACACGCAAATTCAACCCTCCCCACCCCTCTCTATTTCTAACTACAACAAGGCAGTTTTGGCAATTTGTGGGAGATTGTGCTTTTGTGTACCTATCGGGGTACCCTCTCTTATCTGGGTATGATTATTCCCTCTCCCGCTTACCCGAGGGACGGGAGAGACCGAGTAGTCACGCATATGGCAATGCCACTGGGCGTGACAGAAAAGAAATATAATTACATACAGTATATAGCCAGACACATTACTCTTTATTACATAGGGGAGTTGGCTCCATCGCTGGGCCTCATGACACAAATTCATCATAATCCTCTCCACTCCATAGAAACCACCAGAAGGAAAAGTAGCCAAGATTTACGTTTCAGCGAGCAAGGAAATGTATCCTATAATAATAGCATTGTATGTTTTAGGTATAAATCTTTAAAGAAGGGAAAACTGTTGGACGAAAAGCGCGTACTTTGTACTCCTCAGGGTTTTCAGCGCCAGGTTATGATGGTGCAAATGCTGTAGCAGGTCATCCACCCCATCCACGTACCACAGGGGAGATGCCGTTACTATGGTCAGTCTAGCATGTTGCCAACACTGAAATAAGAGATATAACCAGATTTAGTCATATGAAAATTATATCAAATTGAATAATTAAAAGAAATCGTAAAATATCTCAAGGAATTCCCTATTACCATTCGACTAGATAGACAAAACAATAACTAAAAGAAGTAATTTTCCCCTAAAAATAACTCAATCAAGTCAATATTTGAACGTTATTGAATGACTGCTCTCTTTGTACTGTTATAAAATTTTGAAAACTTTGAAAAATAACAATTCTTGATACTATACGGCATATAACATAGTACAGAAGAGGCCACTGCATTTGTTACAATGTTGAATTAAAAATGTAGTTAAAGTCACGGGCGAATATAGTCAACCAAAAATAATCATATATTGCCAATCATGAGTCAAATTGGAGAAAAATTTAACCAAAACCTATACTAAAGAAAAAAGAATAAGTACATATCTATAAGTTATGAAAATAGAATGTTTCTTTCTTATACATCAATTATAATAGCAACACTACACATGGCTCCCACCCATCACTCCCCCTTAAAAAGGGTAAATAATATTAGAGAAAATATGTCTATTTAATATTAGGACAAAAACTCTCCCACCACCTTACATTTGTTATATTGATAAGATGATTGTTCAAAATGTTCTCCTTGATGGCTACAGCTACAGTTGTGGCCACCATGAGGGGATGTCGAGAGAGACGCAGCTCCAGGACGTCCCAGACGCTCACACTGCTCATACTTCTTCCTCCAACCCAGTCGGCCTTGCACCCTGAGGTCCAATGAAAAATAGATAGGTTTAAGTGATCATTTTATCGAGTACGATTTTGAAAAATAACACGCGATCAAGCGCGACTATAATCGTAGTTCTGGTTTCCTTCGGTCACGGGCAAATTCTCTGTGAACCATGGGAGACCGAGGCGGGACTAACTATCGGCCAGCAACGACTAAGCCACGCTCTGGTCTCTGAGATCACAGCTGTCATCCGGGATGTCTTGGTGAAATGAGCCCTTTGAGGATTAAAGCTATAGCATGAATATCTGCTCAACTCTCGTGTGATACTTTTTTGTTGATTATAGTAGATTGTTATTTTTTTTTCATAAAGTCACACGAATGGGTATAAAATGAACAATAGAGAGAACCTAGTCAGAAACTTCTTAGAACTAACACCATGACATGTCCTTTAATGTGTTTGCTTGTATTATTAAGGTAAGACCAATGTCAAGATTCAACCGTGTGTCTAGCAGTTTCTGTTCGATGATAATGTAAACAAAAGCGGTTTCAATATGATTAGATCAGTCAAGTAACTATAACTAAAAGTCAATATGAAGAAAAACATCAATGTCTAACAGAGTGTCGTCCATGAATACTTATCACTCCTATGATGAAAAGAACATAAGTTAATTTACCAACCAAAAGATTTCTCATTATAACCACCTGCCGATGCAACGAGATTCTGCCAGTGGCGGGGCTGGACGGCCGACTGCCTCAGGGCAGCTGTGACTTCCAGACTGTTGGAGTGGTCCTGAAGGCGTTGGTGGAGGGAGCGTCCGACCTCTGTGTCCTGGGACCCTTCGCATTCAGCCAGGTCCTTCTGAATTCCTTCGACCTGATGCTTCAGTTCGTCTAGTTTTGCCGTCGGCCAACGCATCGTCTTCCACGTTGTTTCAATTGTCTGACAAAGAAAGCAAAAGACAGAAATCGATAGAAAAAAAAAAATTGCCGGAAAATGTTATTATCGTTCATTGATAAAGGAATATTAAAGCTAAAAATGTACACTAGTACATGGTACATTCAATTTAGTTTAAAGAGTAGTTTGTCTGTTTTCCTGGGATTGAGTGTCCGAAATGTAGTTTGAAAATATGTAGGTAGATGAGCTGCAGTTATTTCTCAGATCTGAAACAGAGCCATCAGCCTTTTGGCTCTCTTGTCACAAGGGAGCAATCTACCTTCCCATGAAAACCACTAGTTTTCTATTGCCACTTTTTTATAAAGTAAATCTTGATAATTTTACTAACATCATATAATAGAGGCATCATTCAGTTTGGTTCGAAATTTAGTTTATGTTTTTAGATACTTTAAGTATTAGTTACAGATATCCATAGTTAAAAGTAATCTTATAAGGAAAATTTACTTCAATATATTTTGATAACCTGGGGATATTTTTGTAGACAAAAGAACAAAAATAACCATGTTTTACCACGTAGCCTCTGCGTCATACATAATGGAAATTCTAATGGGCAAGATCTTTTATCAATAGAGCAGCTATATCATTCGAAATAACTGCATTCTTTGGCTAAGAATGAAAATCCAGGTGAGTTTACCTTCGTTGAAGAATTAATTTAATCTTTAGATAAGAGTTAACAAACATGAAATCTTAATTTCGTTATTCTTTGTGGTTATGCCGATGGTATCGATTATTCTAAGCTTGCAATGACTTACTTAGAAACTGCATTCATGTCATTGAATTTGGTCATATTTTCATTTTGACATCCCAAAATAAATAGTGTTATCCAGTGAACGTCATTTATGAGTAGGTATTTGTGAATATGGTAAAGGGTCTTGCAGTATATAAAAGCTTTTCGGCTTTAGTGGAAAATCAGTTAAGCAGACCACAAACTAAACTGAAATGAAAATGGGTTAACTTACCCTCAATTTCTGATAGATAGCAAAGACACCCTTCGTTTGGCTCAGGACGTGTATGGCGTTGTCCAATCCAGGGTACTGCGTGGCAGCCAGATCAAAAATATCCTCTTCTTCGTCCAGAGCTCGGCGGATCTTCAACAACTCTTCGACCTCAACTGAATATTCCTGTAAAAGAAGAGGAATAGGGAAGTCGGAAATATACAATAGACGCACGAATAGGATAAGTAATAAACAGCTGGACCAGGAGTTGGACACAGGACTTCTTGACACGCCCCACTCTGAGAAAGTGCACCTTATCACACCATTACTGCGCAACAAGTTACTTCTCTGTCCCCACCAACCACCTTTGTTATCTTTCCCTGCAAAAACTGTTCCGTTACTAGCCTCGGGGTAAGGGTGTGACAGGGTGTATTTCCTCAGAGCGAAGTGCGCTAGGAGTTCCTGTGTCCGCCTGTACATTGATAGGATATTGAAGTCTGAAGAGAGATACCATTCTTAGAAGAAAGGGTTAATCTTACAAATGTAAATTATAGTTCTCGTGAATTCTATGATGCAATGAACGCAATACTGGATAAAAGAAATACAAACGTATTACTATAAACAGTATAAAAATAATGAAAGTATGATGGAATGGGATGCTAGAGTCTTGAATTCAAAAGTAGTTTAAATTGGGTAATTGATGTAATTATCGACCACATATAATTCGAAGGAAAATATATTTTTAAAAGGTGGAGTTTATTGAAAAGGAAAGATACCCCTGTCACCAACTCTAGTAAATTAAAAGGAACCGGTCAAAATTGAATGTATCAGAAGATAATAATAAAACTTCAGTCTTAACGACTATGCTGTGACATATTTAGTATAATATGAAATTTTCTTTTTTTACGAGACTGCCATGTGATGGAATTTGAAAATGAAATGCAAGTTCACGAGAAAATGACCTGTGATGCGCTGAATGATCTCCCCAGTCCCTGCGCCGGATCACATTGTCCAAATTCCATAAATCCAAAAGCACTATTTGAATGGAGAAACATTTCAGGCACTTAAAACAACGCCTTGAAAAAGTAAGTTGAAGCTTTATAATTACTAGTCAACTTTTTGTCAAACGTTATCATTAGTTAAAGAAAAGGTAACCTCATTTCGATCAATTGTATCATGAAATACAAGATATTTCAATGCAAATATCATAACATTAAACCTACTTCATTGAAGGTTAATTACAAGGCAACATGTTATGAATTAGTCAAGGGAACATATAATGTTATTAATAAAAAGTACCATCCATTATTATCTCTCTTGTAGTAACTTTTATTAAGAATTTCAAGCCTGAATTTAAGAAAAGTTGATTCAAACCGAGAAAACAAAATCTAACCTTCAGTAGAACCACGCCCCTTTCCAAATCCTCCCCGACGGAACCAGGACCTTGTTCTTCAAACCTCTTGTGGAATTCTCGCACCGTGTCACTGAAATCTTCGATCTTCCTCTGGGTGCTCGTCAGGAACAGCTGCTGCACAGGTTCAACTGCTTTCTGAACACCAGTTGCCGTCTGATGAAGTACTTCTAGGCGGGCCGAGGTATCGTCTAGCTGTTCGTAGTCCCGTCTCGGTACCTACGAATAAGAAAAGTTTAAGGCTGGCTTCACAAGAGCGGTTTTTTTTTTTTCATACGGAAATATTTCCGCTCGTTATTAGATAATGCCCTCACACGATTTTCCGAGCAGTCTCGTAGTTTTTATAAGCCACTACACTGGGTTAGCAGTGTGCGTGGCTGGTAAATTACTGCCGCTCGGAAATACCGGGCGGGAAGCATGTGAAAGACCTGGCCTCACTGATCTTCAATGATTTCCAATCCGCGCGGACAAAACATCGCGGCGTCAATCCGCTCATGTGAAGTGAGGCTAAGCTCCTGTGATTCTCCAAAACCGTGTTACGTCACTGACGATATCTGACGAAAAGATCTCATGTGACGAATTTTAATGGAATTGATATAATGCAATCTGTATTGTAAGTCGTTGAGATCCTGTTGTCTGCATATATTCCATTGTCGGTGATTTGCTTCCATACCTATTCACATTGACTTGTCTCTCTCTCTCTCTCTCTCTCTCTCTCTCTCTCTCTCTCTCTCTCTCTCTCTCTCTCTCTCTATGTACGTATGTATATATATTTATATATATATATATATATATATATATATATATATATATATGTGTGTGTGTGTGTGTGTGTGTGTATGTATATATATATATATATATATATATATATATATATATTTCACACACACATACACATATACACATATTTGTAACAATAGTATTATATCCACGGAAAACAAGTTTCAAAGCTTAAATCAACCAACACCGATTGTTAACCTTAAATATCTCTCTCTCTCTCTCTCTCTCTCTCTCTCTCTCTCTCTCTCTCTCTCTCTCTCACTCACTATACCTCGATTCCATACACTTGTAGAGTGTGGAACATCTGGCTGACGTCCAGAAGCGCCGTGTGAAGGTGAGCCTGTTCGGAGCTGACTTGACCCACGCCCTTCATCACCACCGTCAGCGCCGTCAGGTCATCAGGAGACTTCTGCAGGGCGCGGTTAATCGTCTATTAAAGAGGGAAAAAGAAGAAGACTAGTTGAGAAGGTTGGTATTGATCTTGGAAACAAATAAGTTGGATATATATACAGTATCTATCTATATATATATATATATATATATATATATATATATACTGTATATATATATATATATATATATATATATATATATATACTGTATATATATACATATATATATATGAATATATATATACATATATACACATATATGTATGTATTATGTGTATACATATTTACATACGGTAGGTATGTCTGTATGTATATATATAAATATATATATATATATATATATATATATATATATATATATATATATATATATATATATATATATATATATATATATATATATATATAGCATGTGTATATAAGTAGCTTACAGACACACACACACACACCCATATATATATATATATATATATATATATATATACATTGTATATATATATATATATATATATATATATATATATATATATATATATATATATATATATATATATATATATATATATATAGCATGTGTATATAAGTAGCTTACAGACACACACACACACCCATATATATATATATATATATATATATATATATATATATATATATATATATACATTGTATATAAATATATATGCATATATGAATATATAAATATGTATGTAGATGCAACTATATCTGCAAATACCGCTGTATACAGTATTTGATGTGTATACATATTAAATGGATGCACAATACAGCGCAGACTAACAAATGAACAATAACGGTAAAGGGCCCCCTCCTACCACAAAACAACAACAACAACAACAACAAAAGGCGTTCACGCGATCCCCTCCCAGAAAACCCACCGTAATTTGGTGCAAGACGTGTTGCATCTTTGACCTGGCCTCCTGCAGAAGTCCTTGACCCAGGAGTTTCATCCATTCGTCGATGTGCTTCACCACCTGTTTCACCAGCCCTCGCACATTCAGGCTGACAGCAAATAGAGAGAGTGGAATTAGCAGGACTTGCTCGTGGATGATAATAAATACCAGATTATCGTGTTCATGCGTAGGAAGTTTCTGATGTTTAAAGGTTTAAAGGCCGCTCATGAATGGCAAAGGCAAGGGGCAGTAACAATGCCCTAGATAGTAGGAAAATGTCCTAGAGATTGACCATACATATATATGATCAGCGCCCAAGACCACTCTCCATCCAAGCTAGGACAGAGAAGGGCAAGGTAGTGGCTGCTGATGACTGAAGGTAGTCCTATAGGCTCCCCAAAACTCCACGTCCTTTATTTATAAGGATGGTGAGGTTCCAGACAATATAAGAAACTATCGAATTTAATCGGGACTCGATCCCCAGTACAAGATGTGCACATTAAAGGTGTCTGGTTTCAATTCCAGTTTCATCAGAATAGATGCTCACCAGAACGTTAGCCGTGCAATCCCAAACACCAACTGTGGTGCCCAAACACAGTAGTGGCCTCCCTAGTAAACAGCTTAAAATCACGGTCCCGGTCTGAGATCGATCTGCAGCCATGCAAATGTTAGGCGAATATGTTATCACTGTAGCCTATAAGAGGCTAGTACAGTGGTACTTTGTTTCAAGATCTAAAAGTTGATGATTTATCATTGCTCTACAACTTTTCAATATGAATATTATTAAGCCATTATACGTAATAACTTTTAAGGTGTGACTAATAAATAGTATCTACTTATATTTGATTAATTAAAAAAGTAATTATTACATTTCAAAATGTGAATATTAATAAGCAATCATACTGTTTTAAGATGTGAAATTTATTCATTATAGGATATGAAAATTAAAAAATTATCATTAGTTTGATTTTTCTATCTCAGTAAATATATCCAATGAGTTTCAATTCTTGAATATTGATAAATCAATGTTTTAAATATGGCGTAATTGTATTACAATAGTATGCTCTAGGGAAATAAATGACTAAATAATGAAAGAAATCGTTAATCGAATTAACACTAATAAAAGTTGATTTTTTTATGTTGTCAACTTATTTATATTCTTGTCAAATAAAGTTCCCGCTCCCCACTCTCTTATTCGGAGTTCCCTGGTGTTCATGTACTTCTATTTATCATCTGCTACACTTCCTTTTACTTCATAAGTGCACAAATAGCTACCTGTCCTTTTTTAACTAATAATAATACTACTTTTACTATAACTCCTATTACTATGTCATCTGTTTTCTGTAATAGTGCTAATACATACATACATACATATACCAAGGCACTTCCCCCAATTTTGGGGGGTAGCCGACATCAACAAATGAAACAAAACAAAAAGGGGACCTCTACTCTCTACGTTCCTCCCAGCCTGACAAGGGACTCAACCGAGTTCAGCTGGTACTGCTAGGGTGCCACAGCCCACCCTCCCCCGTTATCCACCACAGATGAAGCTTCATAATGCTGAATCCCCTACTGCTGCTACCTCCGCGGTCATCTAAGGCACCGGAGGAAGCAGCAGGGCCTACCGGAACTGCGTCACAATCGCTCGCCATTCATTCCTATTTCTAGCACGCTCTCTTGCCTCTCTCACATCTATTCTCCTATCACCCAGAGCTTTCTTCACTCCATCCATCCACTCAAACCTTGGCCTTCCTCTTGTACTTCTCCCATCAACTCTTGCATTCATCACCTTCTTTAGCAGACAGCCATTTTCCATTCTCTCAACATGGCCAAACCACCTCAACACATTCATATCCACTCTAGCTGCTAACTCATTTCTTACACCCATTCTCACCCTCGCCACTTCGTTCCTAACCCTATCTACTCGAGATACACCAGCCATACTCCTTAGACACTTCATCTCAAACACATTCAATTTCTGTCTCTCCATCACTTTCATTCCCCACAACTCCGATCCATACATCACAGTTGGTACAATCACTTTCTCATATAGAACTCTCTTTATATTCATGCCCAACCCTCTATTTTTTACTACTCCCTTAACTGCCCCCAACACTTTGCAACCTTCATTCACTCTCTGACGTACATCTGCTTCCACTCCACTATTTTCTGCAACGACAGACCCCAAGTACTTAAACTGATCCACCTCCTCAAGTAACTCTCCATTCAACATGACATTCAACCTTGCACCACCTTCCCTTCTCGTACATCTCATAACCTTACTCTTACCCACATTAACTCTCAACTTCCTTCTCTTACATACCCTTCCAAATTCTGTCACTAGTCAGTCAAGCTTCTCTTCTGTGTCTGCAACCAGTACAGTATCATCCACAAACAACAACTGATTTACCTCCCATTCATGGTCATTCTCGTCTACCAGTTTTAATCCTCGTCCAAGCACTCAAGCATTCACCTCTCTCACCACTCCATCAACATACAAGTTAAACAACCACGGCGACATCACACATCCCTGTCTCAGCCCCACTCTCACCGGAAACCAATCACTCACTTCATTTCCTATTCTAACACATGCTTTACTACCTTTGTAGAAACTTTTCACTGCTTGCAACAACCTTCCACCAACTCCATATAACCTCATCACATTCCACATTGCTTCCCTATCAACTCTATCATACGCTTTCTCCAGATCCATAAACGCAACATACACCTCCTTACCTTTTGCTAGATATTTCTCGCATATCTGCCTAACTGTAAAAGTCTGATTCATACAACCCCTACCTCTTCTAAAACCACGCTGTACTTCCAAGATTACATTCTCTGTTTTATCCTTAATCCTATTAATCATTACTCTACCATACACTTTTCCAACTACACTCAACAAACTAATACCTCTTGAATTACAACACTCGTGCACATCTCCCTTACCCTTATATAGTGGTACAATACATGCACAAACCCAATCTACTGGTACCATTGACAACACAAAACACATATTAAACAATCTCACCAACCATTCAAGTACAGTCACACCCCCTTCCTTCAACATCTCAGCTCTCACACCATCCATACCAGATGCTTTTCCTACTCTCGTTTCATCTAGTGCTCTCCTCACTTCCTCTATTGTAATCTCTCTCTCATTCTCATCTTCCATCACCGGCACCTCAACACCTGCAACAGCAATTATATCTGCTTCCCTATTATCCTCAACATTCAGTAAACTTTCAAAATATTCCACCCACCTTTTCCTTGCCTCCTCTCCTTTCAACAACCTTCCATTTCCATCTTTCACTGTCTCTTCAATTCTTGAGCCAGCCTTCCTTACTCTCTTCATTTCTTTCCCAAACTTCTTCTTATTCTCTTCATATGACTGACCCAATCCCTGACCCCACCTCAGGTCAGCTGCCCTCTTTGCCTCACGTACCTTGCGCTTTACTTCCACCTTTTTCTCTTTATATTTTTCATACTTCTCTATACTATTACTCTGTAGCCATTCTTCAAAAGCCCTCTTTTTCTCTTCCACTTTTACCTTCACTCCTTCATTCCACCATTCACTGCCCTTCCTCATGCTGCCTCCAACAACCTTCTTGCCAAACACATCACTTGCAATCCCAACAAAATTTTCTTTTACTAACTTCCACTCCTCCTCTAAATTGCCAGTTTCTCTTACTCTCACTTCATCATATGCCATTTCAACCTTTCCTGATATTTACTTTTTATCCCCGGTTTCATTAGCTCTTCAACCCTCACTAATGATAATGGCAATAACGATAATAATGATAATAGTTAGCTCGAGTACTACTGTAACTATTTTTACTGGTGTTGCTGACAGTAGTAGTATAACTACTGTTACAATAACACTAGTACTATAACTACTATTATAAACAATGACACTAGTACTATGACTACAATCACAATAACAATAATACCAAAACTACTATTACAATGACACCATACTCAATTTTTTTGAATCAGGCACATTTGCACTGACTCGCAGCTGTGCCCTTTTAGCTCGGAAAAGTTTTCTGCTATCTGATTGGTTAGAATTATCTTGTCCAGCCAATCAGCGATCAGGAAACTTTTCGGAGCTAAAAGGGCACTCCTGCAAGTCGGTATAAATCTACCTCACTAAAAAGAATTGACTATAGTTCTATATCCACTTTTATAATGACACTAGTACTATAACTACTATCACAATTCTTCAGAATGAAAATAATAATAATAATACTTGACGCATCCGTGAGTCAGCTGACCCGTAGCTTGGGCTAGTTCGGTAGACAGGTGGGTGTAGAAGCGCAGTTTGTCATCATATTGCTTGACGGAGGGACCGCCGCTGCAGAAGCGGGTCACCGTCACCCGCTTGTCTCTCTTCCACACGTGTTCGTAGGCGTACCACCTGCGGAATACCTCCAGAATAAGTCACAGTGGATAAGAGTACATATTATGTTCCTTGAGAGTGTAGATTTTGACGGATCAAAATGCTTACTGTTAATAATTACGTGGTGCGACCACACATACAGTATATATATATATATATATATATGTATATATATGTATGTATGTATGTGTGCGTGTGTGTGTATGTGTATCTGCAGTATATATATATATATATATATATATATATATATATATATATATATATATATATATGATGAGCTGTGGAAAGAATGGTGGGGATAACACTAAGACAGATAGAGAAACATGGATGTGAAAGCAAAGGATATTCTAACAACCTGTAAGAAAAAGAAATGGACATGGGCAGGACCTAAAATGAAAATGACAGATAATAGATGGACATTAAGAATAATAGAATGGGTCCCTAGAAATTGCAAACGAAGCAGGGGAAGTAAGAGAGGACGATGGATTGGCCACCTAAGAAAGTCTGCGGGTGTGGGGTGGCATAGAAAGACCATTAAACAGAGAAAAGTGGAAGGACATGTCTGAGGCCTTTATTCTGCATTGGACTAGTAATGGCTGATGATGATGATGATGATGAATTACAATGTGTGTGTGCGCACCATGAAATTTGCGATATGGGATCATAGTAAGTTGAAGCTATAGTGATGAAGCTGGCTTACAAGGCTATAACGAGCAGCCAGCACCAAATCTCCCAGGAAAAACCTGAGTCAAGAAACTTGTGAGTAAAACCAAAGAGCTTACTTTTGCAAGTCCCTGTCCAGTTTATGGATGACCTTCGCAAACGTCTTTTGGACATTGTCCACAGCATCATGGAGACGAGGATCTGTTGAGATCTGTAATTTGATAACTGTAATTAAGATCCAAGAGGTACAATTGGACACAGGTATTTCTGGTACACTTAGCTCTGAAGAAGTGCACCCTTTCACATCCTTACAGAGCGGCGAGTTACTGTGTTTAGTCTAACCCAACCTCTGCCCTTTCTTCCTATAATATCTGTTTGGTTACTCGCTGCAAAGTAAGGGTGTGACACGATCCGCTTCTTCGGAGAGAGGTGTGCCAGGGTCAATTGTGTTCAACTGTACTTGTCCCTCCCAAACGTTGTTTTACAACGTGTTTGTGTTCTCTTCTTTTTCATTGTTTATTGTTACTGTTTAGCATTATTTCTGCTTTAATAAATTTTTATTTGCATAAATGTAAAAAAAAAAAAATATGTCTATTGAATTAGCATTACAATTATTCAACGCACTAAAACCGTGACTGAATATGCTACATATTCTAAATTCATTTCATTGAAATGTAATGACAAACTCTGTTCCTTTTAAATAGCACCAAAGAAATGGTTATCAACTCCGAAATTACGATAAAGTTGTTGATAATTTTGATAACTTATTTTAAAGACTGGTAAATAAGTTATGGATATATTTTCTCACCTGGCTATAAAAAGTAGTGGCCGCCAAGGTGTCATCATCTGCCGTGGGCGCTGCATCAAGGGCTGCTGTGCCGTCGTCCAGTTCCGCCCAGTGACGGAAAGACATGGCACTGGAAAATGGAGTGTCATTGTTATCTAAGAAATATTTATACAACTGCATACTATCTCTCTCTCTCTCTCTCTCTCTCTCTCTCTCTCTCTCTCTCTCTCTCTCTCTCATACTAAAACCTTCTCAGACTTTCGGATTGCATAACTTATCTCTTGTCTCCCTCTCTATAGTTCATGTTTGCATCTATATATATTTGAAAAGAAATAATAATAACAAAATTTACCATCTGACAGTCTGACCAAGGGAGTCCGCCAGGTTCGTGGCCAGGGTGTTGGGGGCAGGAGAAAGAGTGAGCAATCCTGTTTGGGAGAGATTGGCCTCCACTCCAAACAGAACTGCGTCTCCCTTCAGCCATTCCTCGAATCCCTGGATGCTTCCGACCATCATCCTGCGACAAATAAAAATCATTTTCAATTTAGGATATTTTTCTATGGTCATGTTTTGATAGTTTTAATGATTAGCAAGACTCTGGGAGCCTTTTAATTCGTTGGGGCAGACCGGGGGCAAAATTTCAAAAATATATTTCAAGAGGGACACAAATACAAGAACATCACTTAACCTAAGGCTCCTCACCTAACCTAACACAGGAGGCGTATCCTTGCCTGCTTACCTACGGGGAGCTACGCCCCTGCGACCCCCCTTTTTAACTGCCATATCCTTAACTTACCCTAAGACTAAATCTCAACCCTGTGTTTGCTTCACAACCATCTTCACTCCTGACAAGGTAACACTTTAATCGGAAAACTCGTTTTATACCATCATATTTTAGACCAAGGTAAACAACTTCCTTATAAACGAAATTGATCTGACAGGTAATAAGAAAGTTTACGGAACTTGCAAAGGCGATGGTTACAAGAGTATCTATTTTCAATTATATCAATTCTGAATTAGTTTATCTTTTCTAATGAAGAGCATTCTTTGGATTATATGATATAATCTGGCTGTTGACAAACCAATAAATTAGTCAGTTTTAATCATAAAGTCTAAAGTACGAAGAGAAAACAGAAATAAACGAAATGAGAAACATTTACTTTACAATATGAAATATACAGATATTACAGTGTTGTGTCGTATAACTGACTACTCACAGAATGATCGCCTCTTTGACGTTGTGTCTCCAGTGCTCCAAGAAAGGCTTCAGTCTCAACTTGAGGTCTGGGGCGGCTCGAATATGGATGGCCAGCTGCTCTGGCGCCCCTTCTTCGGCGCCGTCCAGGAGGAGGCCTGCTGACCCGAGGGTCGTCACCAGTTTTTCATAGGTTTCCTCTAAGACCTCAAGGACCTCGTCCCGTCGATCGCTACAGACTTCCATCAGCTCCTGGAGGATACATAGAAAAACGTGAGTGGTCCTGAATACGTGGGTTCACTAAGGATACGTTCATTCTCCCGACACTCCAAAATCAAACCATTGTTCTCTAGTCTTGGGTAGTGCCATAGCCTCTGTACCATGGTCTTCCACTGTCTTGGATTAGAGTTCTCTTGCTTGAGGGTACATTTGGCAACACTTTTCTTTCTTATTTCCCTTCCTTTTGTTTTGTCAAAGCGTTTATAGTTCACATAGGAGATTTTTATTTCAATGGTGTTACTGTTCTTAAAATATTCCTTGTTTCCTATCCTCACTGGGCTATTTTCCCTGCTTATAGCATCTGCTTTTCCAACTAGGGTTGTAGCTTAGCAATTGATAATAATAATAATAATAATAATAATAATAATAATAATAATAATAATAATAATAATAGGCTAACAGAAATGTCGAATTTATGAATCTTTAGTGATTTATTCTCATTTTTTTTCTTTTTTTTTTTTTGCATCCTGACCATTAAGGAAGGTGTTTTCTTTGCTGATGGTCCAGGAGTCACTTCCATCAAGTTCGTTCTCTGGATGGTTGCTAAGTAGTCTTCCAGTCGATGGGTGATGCTGGAAATAGAATGAAGAAGGTGCTCAAGGCGAAATACTACCCGAACGTAAACATATATATATATATATATATATATATATATATATATATATATATATATCATATATAATATCATATAATATACACTGTATATACATATCATTTGAAACTATTATTAGTGTACTAAAGAGCATTATTTCTAAGTGAAACTTACTATTAAAGGACAAGTTAACAGGGAAATAATAATATTAAAGTTACATTGCTATTGCAAAATAGTTAATGTAGTGTCCACGGCAGTTATATTAGATTTACAATCCCAAATTACTTTTAATGATTACAAATCAGTCGAAAAATCAACATAACCAATACTGTATTAAGCACTATTAAACACTATAAACACTATTGAACACTATAAACGTAGAAGAAGCTTTTCACCTATCTATCAAGAGATAGAGAGCCCGCAAACTTATTTTGCGGATTGAGCAGTTAGGAACCATGACTCTATACTTCCTACCTCATGAGTTTGTTAGCCAAGGCCCTGACGTGTTCAATGACATCCTTGCAGGAGGCGCTGAAGTGCGTAAGGGCAGCTGGGGACCAGGTCACCACCCTCTGACCCGCAGCCAGCACTCTCTCGGCGCCAGCCAGCTCTGCTCTCAGAAGTTCGCGCTGGTTAAAGGTGAGGAATATTTTCATCACGGAGTTCATTTGTTTAAATGGCAAAGATATTTAGTCCTTCATTTCATGTAAATAGTTTGGAAATGTTTATTTTTTGATAAACATTTAGTATTATTATTATTATTATTATTATTATTATTATTATTATTATTATTATAAACAACAACAACAACAACAACAATAATAATAATAATAATAATAATAATAATAATAATAATAATAATAATAATAATAATAATTAAAATAATAATAATATCAATTATAATAATTGTATTAGTAGTTTTGTTGACGCTTTTTCTGACATCTTCGCCAATATCCTTGTAGTTGATAATAATAATAATAATAATAATAATAATAATAATAATAATAATAATAATAATTACGTTACCTGGACTGGGCTGAGTTCAGAAAGTACTGCATGGTAATCATTGAGGGTGAGATGTAGACTCATTGCCGCTGTCTGTAGCGTCTGGTAGTGGAGGGTCAGATGCACTGCCAATTCCGGCGGTTTAATACCCGTCTGCAAGAGCTGCCCTGACTCCCACACGATCCATTGCAGTTCGCCGGGCAGCTGTACTTGCCATCCGCCGGGACCTGTCGGATTGTGGAATGACCTTACTTATCTGTCACAATGTACCATCCTGTACATACAGTGTACGCTTAGTAGTACTAGGTATGCAGTTAACTTTAACATTCATGCCTTCTCCATTATAAGGCTCAACGCTACACAGTAATCGAGAGGTTTTATTCCAGTTGTGGAAGGATCCTCCTAATTTGTCAGTTGAATCGACGGAACTTCAGAAGTTCACAGATCACACTTGCACCATATGTTTTAATGTAGTCTTGTTGACATAGGTTTCTTTTCGTAGTTTTATAATATGACAAATCTATTTTAACGCTGTTACTGATTTTAAAGTACTTTTTGTGCATTACTTTTAATATATGGTTTATTTATTTCCCAATATCTTCTCTTGACTGAGATGTTTTCCCCGTTGGAGTTCTAGGACTAGCACCATCCTGTTTTTCCAACTAGGATAATAATAATAATAATAATAATAATAATAATAATAATAATAATAATAATAATAATAATAAAAGCACCTGTCGTTCACTAGAACTTGAAAAACATAGTACTTGTTATTCGCCACAACCTATCTAAATGAGCACAGCTTTGGGAGCATAATACCCAAAATAAGCTCAGTTTTGGAGAGATGAAACCTGTTCGTTTAATTTGCCAAAAACTGTCAAAAGAGTTTAGGCTTTGATCACTAAGGAACTCTTCTGCTTCAAAAAAAAAAAAAAGGTGTAAACAATGCTTTGCGATATGGATTCCATAACTGAACAGGCAGAATTACCTTTGTGATCAAGATTCTAATACTGAATATGCACAATTACTTTTATGATCCAGATTCCAGTACTAAATGTGCAGTAATACCTTTGGGATCCAGATTCCAGAACTAGATATGCAGAATTACCTTTGGGATTCAGATTCCAGAACTAGATATGCATGATTATCTTTGTGATCCAGATTCCAGAACTAGATATGCAGAAGTACCTTTGGGATCTGGATTCCAAATCTAGATACGCATAATTACCTTTGAGATCCAGATTCCAGAACTAGATAGGTAGAAGTACCTTAGGAATCTGGATTCCAGAACTAGATATGCATAATTGTCTTTGTGATCCATGTTCCAGAACTAGATATGCAGAAGTACCTTTGGGATCTGGATTCCAAAACTAGATATGCAGAAGTACCTTTGAGATCTGGATTCCAGAACTAGATATGCAGAAGTACCTTTTGGATCTGGATTCCAGAACTACACATGCAGAATTGCCTTTGGGATCCAAATTCCAGAAGTAGATATGCATAAGTACTTTGGAATCTGGATTCCAGAACTAGATATGCATAATTATCTTTGGGATCTGGATTCCAGAACTAGATATGCATAATCACCTTTGAATCCAGGTTCCATAACTAGATATACAGA